>NC_066384.1:6727414-7031016 GCF_013377495.2 Cygnus atratus
ACATCAGCATCGCTGCCTTCTGCAGGGAGCAGCTTCTGCAAAACGTGCACCAGCCCTGACGCCAGGCACGTGCCGGAGTCTCTGTCAGCCTGAGCACTGCTGCAGCTTTCCTTGGTCCCTCACACAGACGAGACACCCCTCTTTTTAAGCAGCTGGGTGCTCGGTGGATTTTCTGCTTCATTTTGGGACACTCACAGAAGCAGCTACCCCAGTGTTAGTGCTGGGATAGGAAGAGCTGCTTTGTCCAGGCAAACATGCCCTGAGCCGCAGGCACCTGCAGCCAGAGCCCATCCAGCTCCTGGTGCTGAGCACCGGCACCAGACGAGAGGAGAAGCAGCTTAGACCTGGGGGTGTTCTAGGAAGCTGGTGGGGAATCACAGCAGAGACACTGGAAACAATTCAAAACGTCCAGAGTGACTTGAAGAGGATTCACAGCTGAAAATAGGGGTGAAATGATTTCTGTTGGTTATTAATGCCATGCTATTTGTTCCATGTTATTAGCAAGTGATAATGTGCCATGCAGAGGTGAAAAGCAGATACAGAAAGGCACAGTGGAAATTCATCTTTTACTACACGAGGCAATTGCAGAGCTGAAGCGGGGCACTACGGAGTGCCGCGAGCTGCAGGAGATCCAAGCTTTTTAGGCACTGGAGAAATGAACATTTTTTTTTCCCTCTCTTTTCTATTTTTTTTTTTGGAAGAGGGGAAAGAGGTTACATTTTTCTGTGTCAGAAATACGCTGTGACACCAGAGGATCCATCAAATGACACCGCGTGTCAGGTCATGTCACAACATCATTAAAACATTATATCTTGTTGATGAGGCTCTTGCCATCAATTCAGAGAGTGACTGATTCGATCTGCAAAAAGTGGAAGTTTCTCTGCCCTGTTTGCAAGACAGCTGGCAGATCCATGAGAGGAAGCATTATTTCATATTCTATTTAGGACATTAAGCCTTAATAACATTAGAAGATTCGTAGCATAGCCAGCCTTAGATAGAGAGATACTTCCATAGCTGGATGGATTTCTCCAACAACACCTGCACCACATGCTGCATGAAGCCATTTGGAAAAAAAAAAAAAAATCAACAAGCCTCCCGTCTTCCCAGCTCCTCTCTGAGAGCTTATCTCTCCCTCTAATACAGTTTAGTGCCAGGTTTTATAGACTGCTCATGCTGTCGGGAATGTTTGCTGGTATTCTGTTAACTTGATGCTTGGCTGTTCCAACACTATTCATTTAAGGCAAGCATCTGGCATGTAGCAACAAGATGGCTGATAGAATAAAATTAGGCAAGTTTATATGATTAACCATAGCTAGGAGCCAGCATCAGTCTCGGTTTATAAAAGGTTGCAATATATCCTGCAGGTTATTTATTGAACAGAGTCAAGCTGCATCAGCAGGCTGGGAGCACCCAGGGAATCGCACCCCTGGGTGCTGCTGTCGAGCTCTCCCGGGTAGATGCAGGCAGCCCCAGGGCCAGAAGGAGGCTGGAGGAGGGAGAAGCCTCGGTGCTTCAGACCAGGGGCAGCGGTGGCACTGGGCAGCATGGGGAAGCTGGCCACCAAAAGATGAACCCATGCCAGCTCCAGGTACTCTGCACCTCGTGCCGTGGTGGCAGCCCTCCCCATGTCCCACCACCAGAGAGAGCTTCATGCCCGGCAGGACAGGCTGAGCCCCCCCCAGTTTCTTTAGACCAGAGGCCAGCTGAAGACCTGTGCTTGGTCTCTTGCTGCTCAGCGTCCCAGCGGCTGAGCTCCTGTCCTAACCAAGAGCAGGAGGCACCCCCTGAGCCCCCATGGAGCACTGTGGCTCTGGGGGGAGATCACCCATCCCATTCATGCCTCCTTGTCAGTGCGGTGAGGGGAGCCTGGTGGGCAAGAGCTCGCTGCTTTGGGCACCGGGGCTGGGCCCCCAGGGACACTGGGCATGGGGGGAGGCTGGGGAGGCTTTGGGCAAACAGCTTTTGGGCCCCCATGCAAGGGGAGGCCACCGGGCTCTCTGCAGACAAACGTGCCCAAAGTGTCCTGGCCTGAATGCACCAACACTGTGCTGGGGGACGTGCCCCCACTTATTGGGCTGGGGGCGGTGTGGCCACCACTGCCCATGCATCCCCCGGGTTACGGGGAGGGTCCGGGGGTGTGGAGTCCGTGCTGCCCGCAGGTCTGGAGGTGACTGCACCACAGACAGGGGCAGGGATATAGGCTTCAAAAAATAAATAAAGATAAATAAAAATGAAGGAAAATGCATGGTCTCAGCCGAATGATTTAGTTCTGCCAATCTCAGTCTGTTTAATTTTGCTCTCGTGCCATTGCATTTCTTACCGCAGTTTTACAAAATTTGAAACAAAAAGTCTGAACCGAGGAAAGAAACACTTGTGCTGTTGCTAAATTATTGTTCCAATTCATTCCTTCTGGCAAAAAGTTTTAATTTTGAGGTTAGACATTTGCTGAACAAAAAAAGAGGATGGAAAATCCCAGGGCCTGATTCCAGCTCTGGGCCTATCCAGGCCCTCTCTCGGTATCGCACCCATCAGAAAATCCAGCCGCAGCTACCATGAATAGAGCAGTGATTGATAACTGCAACAACACTGACCCAGAAAACCACGCCTGTAATCTTCCCCTGATGAAGACTGCCTACATAAGTTGCATCTAGGTGTTTAAATGCCTCCCCGGTCTTTAAAGCAGTTAATTGACCTGGCTAAGAGGAAATGATGTTGCTGAGGCTGCCAAGGAGGTCTCCACCAGAGCAGAGCGTGGCCGTGGCTCTTTCTGTGCTGCGGTCTCTGCTCCCTGCCCTTCCTGCAGGCTCTGCTGGGGTCTCCTCCCCTCGGCTGTGCTTCTACCACGTGCTCTTCCCGTTGCCCATCTCCCCGTTCCAGGCAGAAGCCTCACCCCCGTGCAGCCCCCACCCCTGCTGCACAGCCCACCCTGCCTCCTGAAGCCCTGGTGCGGGGAGCTGGGAGCAGGGACCGGCCAAGTGACCGCAGTCAGTGGCCAAGCAGTGCTGAATAACACCAGGAGCAACTATTTTCTCGTTTGTTCCAAATGAACTAACCGCGTGCTGAGCTCTGCGCAGGGGTCGGTTTGTCCGTCTGTCTCTGCGTCTCCCACAGCCCTCCAACTAGGTTATCTATTTACCTATCTATTTACATGTATTTCTTTTCCCGGTGAATTATGTCAGGGAGGCAGTAAAGTGTTATGTATTTGCAAGCCCCATAATCTTTAAAAGCACAGTGATGCATGCTCCAGATGAGAAAAGAGCCTCCATCCAGTATGTTAATAGATAGCATTAGGGCAATAATGAAAAGCACTTGAGACAAGTAAGCCCCTATCAAAAGCTGAGTAATAGAGATGCACAGAATGAATCACAATGCACCTCCTCTGCAAAAGATATTAAGACGTCTGCTTTAGTGCAGGGTCTATTCACTCCAACAGCTGCTTCATTTCTCTGATTAAAATGGGAGTGAGGATAGCTTTTCCAGCCATTTCCCCTCGTATCCAGTGCCTTGCACACACGCACGGGCTCAGCCCAGTACCCACGGTGCACACCCCACATGCAGCACACCGTGCATGTAGGGCCAGGTACAGGCTGGGCACACGCAGGACACATCCTGCTCATAAGGACACGAGCCACGCAGGAACCTTACATGCTCACACTGACACAGGCACGTGGAGCAGCATCTCCTGGGCGTGCGGCTCCCAACGCACACAGGCACCTCCGTACTGTGGGCACCATGAGCAGACCTTCGACATGTATCCTGTGCTTTGCACACAGGGGTGCAAAATCTAACCCTCCCTGCATGCCCAGCTCTCCATCCCTCCCCACCCCACTGTGTCTTTGCTTCCCCCCAGCCCCTCTGCGATGATCCCCATGGGGACGCGGGCTGCAGAGCCCTGCCCGCCTGCAGCCCTGCACTGAAGTCCTGGTGTGCAGCGAGCGGGGCACACGGACGGGCTGGAGGATGCAGGAGGAGGCAAGGGTGAGCAGCCAGGCTGCGGGGGAGCTTTCTGACACCAGCTGCAGATGGAGGCAGCTGCAGGATGGGGTGAGCGGGTCTGCAGCGGGGCCGTGCTGGAGGTACCGCACGTGAACACACAGGGGAGGGAGATGCCCAGCTACAATGCCTGCAAGGACTGGGCCCATGGCTTTAGCAAATGCCAGCAAGTGTTTGGTGCTGTTGCTGAAGCTCAAGACCCCGCCTGGGAGAGCTGCCCCACAAAACGCAGCCAAGCACCAGGTTCTGCTCTTGTCCTGCTCCCAGTGCTGCCAGCCCAGGTCAGCGGGCAGGGACCAAGTGAGCTGTGCCATGCTCCACCTCCATGGCATGTAAGCTGGGGGGGCTGTCAACTGGTGGCACTGGGGGTCCTCTTGGCGTGTCCCGAACTTGTAAGAGCTGCCCAGTCTCCGAGGGCACAACACAACACAAAGGAACATCCTCAGGTGCACATTAATCCTGGGCGAGGCTGCAGCACAGGTAGGATATTGAGACAAAGAGCAGGAATATTCAGCATGATAGTAGCTAACAGCCATAAACAGCTGGGATATTATGCTGGTGACCAGCTTAGGCTTGTTTCTATTTATTGAAGACATGTGCAGGTAAATCATCCCCTCCGCTGTGGGCTTCCTACACCTTCCCACCAGCACCTGGAAAGGGGCAGCGTTGGGAGAGCCGTGCACCAAAGCGTGGTCCAGCTCTGCTGCCTCTCCCTCCGTCCTGCTCAGGGAGGTGTCGTCTGGTGCTGGGAGCAGCAGCCAGGGCCAGCAGAGGGGAACCGGTGGTGGCAAAAGTGCCCCAGGGCTGGGACAAGCCCCCGGAAAGGAGGAGAGGGGCTTTGAAAAAAGGCGTGGTGGGAATGGCACAAGGACACCAGGGAGGCACCTGGGCAGAGGGGTGGGCACACGCCTGGTGCAGGGCAGACTTCCTCAGACCTCGTGCATCAGCAACACCGATGGCTGCAGAGCAGTGTCCTGGGGACAGCCCTGAGGCCTGTGGATCAGCTCTGGAGAGAGGTGCTCCAGGACTGGTTTCTGGGCCAGAGCCCAGTTCTGGGAGTTGGAGCAGCCTCACAGGAGCACACTTTTGGCTGCAAGCATACACCTAAGCTCTTTGCCTAGAGGCTGGCTTTAAATCTGAGAGCCTTGCCAGAGGGCAAGCACAGTGAGGGACAGCCAGGTGATGGGAGCAGAGCTGATGTCCCAGTGCACATGCTCGGTTCCGGGCACCAACCCCTACCCCAAGAGAAGCGTGCTGCTCTCCCTGCACACAGAGACCACCCCACGGTCCCTGCTGAGCCATGAGCTGTGTGCCATGGGGACGGGGGTGTGCCGTGGGGACAGGGCTGTGCCGTGGTCTCCAGTGCACCCCGCTCAGCAGCTCAGCAGAGCCTGGCTTCTCAGCCAGTCTCCATCCTGCTCCCCCAGCCCTCACTGAGTCCTTCTGAGTCCTGCACATCAACTCAGGGTGCCCCAGGCTGTTCCCATCATTCTGGGCACTGCCCTGCCTGCGGGTCCCTTGGCCAGGATGCATTAGAGGGAAATGTAGGCTGTAACCATCCAAGAGGGAGAATTCCAGATAGGATGAAGGGAGAGGAAACAGCTGATGTGGTCTTCATCCAGCTCTTGAGGATGGTTCAGATGCAGCCTCACATCTGTGGGACCCAGTCCTGTATGGTGCCCCCAAGGCACTGAGTAGCTTCAGTGCAAGGACATCTCCTGTCACTGAGATGATCAATGTCATCTCCAGGTTTGGCCATGACCATGGTGGACATGAGGCAGGTACATCCTGGGGAGACGGGCAAAGGTCTGGCAGGTGCTCACAGGGTGGCAGCCAGAGAGCACAATGTGAGCAAAACATTTGACAGCCTGCAATGCACAGGTGGAGGGCAGCAAACCTGCCTGGCTTTGCTTTCCTCCTGTGAGCACTGCCAGCAACCAACACTTGCACTGCTGGGCCCTCCGGCAGTCTCTGAAGCCCCCAGCAGACCCCCAGCCCTGGGTGAGCAGGGCTGGCGTGCCATCTCCACCGGCACCTCCGCGCTGCCAGATGCCCAGGAAAAGGCAGCGGGGCCTCAGCGGGGAGCTTCAGCACCACGTCTGCTGCTGCCTGCCAAAATTAACATCACTGACAAAAGGCATGATCCTGAAATTGCACCACCAAACAGATGGATTGCTGGAGTATGGGAGGCCTCGTAATGGAAAAGATGAGTAATTCAAGGAGAGAGCCTTGTGCCAGCTATCCGAGTGCTTGGCTGCTGCAGCAGGCTGGGAACCTGGAGTTCTGCCTGTCACAGGGCTGGATTCCTCCGGCTCTCCAGCAAAACCTGCCGGGACAGCGTGCAGGGGCTCTCGGAGCTGCTGGCTGCAGGACGGTGCTGCTGAGGCTGCTGCACCACACTGGCTCCCCAGCACTGGCCCTGGCTGCAGCAGCGTGCAGAGCCCTGGCTGCAGCACTGCTGTGGGCTCCGTGGTGCCTGGGGCACACGAGCTGCCAGGGTCAGCCCATGGGAGCGCCCCATCGCCCCACCGTGTCCCCGAGCACAAAGCCAGGGAGACGCCGAATGTCCAGGTGGCTTCTGCCCAGCAGAGGAGGGGAGGTGGCAGAATTGTCTTTGTGCTGCTCCACTTCAAACATCCTAATGAAACACCTCCTGAAAATAAACCCAGCCACCAATGGGCTCTTGGAACACCCTCTCACTGAGACCATAATGAAGTGGCTCAGGGGAAGGTCAGAGGACATCAGACTTCCACCACTGCTCATCAGGATCATTGCAAGCAAGGGCAGTGACCTTTTGGGTACCACCGCTGCCCTGGCTGCTGAGTAGCATCGTCCCCACAGCCTGCAGGGCTCGTGCCCAGTGAGAGGCTGGGATCTGTCACCAGCACGCATCCTGCCAGCACAGCCACGCTGATTTTACAGTCACAGCAGAGAAGCAGGCACAGCTCCTTGTCCCCTCTAAAACAAGCAGGACCCAACCCCACCACTGCTCGCCGTGGCTTGTCATTAGACCATCTTTTTTTCCTTTTCTAAATATAAATGCACTGAAATAATCCATTTTTCAGTGCTATGACTTTGCTACATGCATGTGACACAGCAGGTATATACCAGACACCTGAAACTGAAGTTAAAAATGAGTTTGCATGGTTTTGACAGAACATTTGGACTATCAGTCAGCCAGCCCTGGAGGTCCCTGGGGCCAGCAGCTCCTCTGCATGGTGCAGCTCACCCTTGTCTCACTGAGCCCCGAGGTTCTCTAGGATGGATGTCGCCGAGGCTGCCATCACTGGGAGGAGAGTTGTTCTGACCGAATGCTGCTCATCCCATGCCCTGCTCAGCTCTCCCAGCTGGTCCCATCAGGTGCTGGATTTCAGGTGGTCCACCATCCAGGCTTGGTCATTCTGTCCTATCAAAGCTTCTGGAAAAGTAAGGCCAGCAAGTGTGGATAGCATAGAACAGGCACTAGCATGAGGCTTCTTACCTCTGAATGACGCCTTGCAGCCCATAATGGCTCAGACATCCCCTGGCCACCCATTTTGCTGTGGGAATCACCACAATTAGCTATGCACCTGCACTCCTGTGCTTGGTCGCCGTGCTTTGGGCTGGCTGTGTCAGGGCACGGGCTGCGTGCTCCCTCTCTCCACGTGCCAGCAGGCGCAGAGCCGCTGACTTGAGAGGCGAAGCCACAGCAAGGACCAGCAGAGAGCAGCTGTCAGAAGTGGCTGAGCAGAGCGCGCGATGCCGGCGTGCTGCAGCCCTGCACCCACCAGCCAGAGCATCCCAGGGCTGGGGTCTGCACAAAGCCCAGGGATCAGCACCAGCCTGGCTGGCGGTGGTGTGACGTTAATGCTGCTCCATAGGTAATGCATCATTTGGTATGATTTATTTGCTGCAATGGTTTGCTTTCTCCCTGGGTACGGCTGTAGAGAGACTTGGCTTTGCTGGTGTTCCCTGCCCCCAGGAGCAGCAAGGCAAGGGGCAGCCCCCCTCCAGCCCCACGTGTGCCCGCATCCAGCTGCAGGGCAGGGCAGGAGCCCTGCACGGGGTGAAAACCCAGGGGATCCACGTGTGAGCACGTGTGTTCAGCCAGGCAGGTGGCAGAGAGCAGCGTGGGGCTGTGGGGTAGGAATGGGGGCGATGCTCCCAGCACCCCAACGTGCCCACCCTGCCGTCCGCAGGGACTGCATCTGCCCTGCCACCCACCCCTGCTGCGGGAAGGTAGGTGCGTGTGCGCACCGGGGAGCGAAATCTAGACCTATATGTTTAAACTGGCAAGTTCTGTGTTTGTCATCGAGCTGTAAAATGATACCCTAACAGATGAGGACAGGAACTTCTTGGAAGGCTTGAGCACAGACAGCAGGAGTGGGGGAATAGCATTTTGCTTTATTTCTTTACATGCAATCCAAGGTTTTATTTTTTTCTCGCAGTGTTATATTTTTCTATCCAAAAATGGTTATGAGACTGCCAGCTCTCCGAGGCGAGAGCTGCCGCTCAGTTCGAGGGCTTGTGCAGCGCCTGACACAACGGGGTCGGGGGCTCCAGCTGGGATACAGTTAAATACACAAATAATGAACACCGGGCTGGAGGGGTAATGAAAAGGCAAACGAGGGACTGGAAACAGTGAGAATATGCGTGTCGGTGTGTGTAGAGGCATTATTGAGGAGCTCGCATCCAAAATGAACACTGAACACCAGCTATTTCCAGCTGACTAGCTATGTGGAGATGCAGAAGACATTACAGCCATGCAGATGATACCGAGCAGCGGGGCTTTTTTTGTGCTGCATTGAAGGAGAGCGTGTGCTGAAACTAGCAGCCGGCTCCTGTTTATCGCTAGGATATAGTACCTATTTCAGTGGGTGGATAATTTTAGGTGAATGAGAAAATGCCGCTTTTCCTTGGGTTAATGCCATGTGCCGGTTGAGATTATGCTCGCAGCAGTAACTTTTATCAGGTGCTGTGTGGTAGGAAGACAGCCGCGTGCCTTGGCACCTTCTCCCCGGTTTATTGATCGCGCCAAGGGGGCACCGCGCGCGGCTGGGTGCGGGTCCTGAGCACAGCCACGGTGCGGGAGGGGGATGTGCATGGCACAAAGCAAGCGTCGACTTCCTTCTGCAGGGCTGTGGCTGTCAGGAAACGGAGTGCGTGGACTGACGAGATGCAAGTGAGCTACTCCTGGTATTAAGGACGTTCTATTTTAGCTTAAATTAGAGGAAAATCCTTAACAAAATCCTTAACGAGACCAGGCAGGTTTGTTCTCCAGTCACTCCGTGAGACACCAGCCATCATCCCGAGGCATCACCAACGCCCGAGCAGCAGGTGGGGTGTCCCCAGGGAGGGTCAGAGGGAGGTGGCCCCAGGTCCCTGCCCGCCCCACAGCACCCACTCTGGCCGCATGGGCAGTGGAGCCCTGGAGAGCCCCCGTCCTCATGGCGCTGCGCAGACGTCCCCATGTCCAGGGGCTGTCCTGGGGTGGCCACAGCTGGCAGCGGAGGAGCAGCAGGGAAGGCAGAGGGCAGGTTTCCCTGCCCTGAGAGCTCTGGAAGGTCTCCTAGGGGGAACCCCTCATTTCATGGGGTGCTGGGGAGGGAAGGGGGTGGGAAATGTTGGCTTCTGGCATCAGGGGGGTTGTAAGAAAAGGCAGAGTGAAATACAAGAGCCACTAGCAGTAGAATAACCATTGTCCAAGGGTCAGGCAAGGGATAAAGAGCCCACCAGAGAGCAGGGCACTCGTGGTCTTGCTGTGTCTGTGCCGTGGTTTAGTGATGCTCAGCACTGACAATCCAGGGCCTTGCTGGAGAGGTTCCTCCACTGCCCCGTGGGGATCAGGCAGGGAAGCCCTGGCTGTGCCTCCCTCTTCCTTCACGGGCTGAAAATGAAGCACCCACAAGCAGCCACAGCTCCCGGCCCACCCGGGGCTCCAGCAGTGGCACGGGGGTGACAGTGAGGGGAGATCATGGTCCCAGTGCCTGCCCCCGGCCTCACAAGTGTTGCCGTAGGTGGGACATCTGTGCCCATCTGTGTGTACCGGGGCTGTGGGAGGCAGCCCGAACACCCAGCCTGCTGCTGTCCCCACAAAACCCTGTGCTGGGCCAGGCAAGGTGGCCTCCAGGCACCCAGCGCCGTTTGCACCTACCGAAGCCACGCCGGGTACGCATGGATGGGGCCACCACCCCCCACATATTCCATCCCCACCACACCTTGTCCCACGCTTTGCAGCTCCCCAGGGCAACGCGGTGCGCTGCAGGGCAGGGTGCTGCCAGCGCTGAGCCATGGGATGGGCACCCCAAAGCCCTGACGCAGCTGGGCTGGGAGCCAGCGCCATGCCCTGCCCTCACCCCGGGACGGGGCAGCAGCGGGGGACACGCACTCCCGTGCCCTGGGCTGGGCTGGGGACACCGTCCGGAGCTCGCATACCTGAGAGCCCTCAGGTATTGGTGCGATGTTTCGCATCCCAGGGAGCAAAAAGCCTCTGGGCAGCTTAGCAGGCACAATTAAAAATGTGTCATTGTGAGCAGCAGCATGACATGGATAAACTACAGGTCACGGACACAAAAGCCCAGTTCCAGCCCCCGCCCATGGCACTGCACCTCCAGGTCAAGCGCGCATGGGGCAGCGGGGACCCCCCCCCCACAGACATGCACACGTGTGCAAGCAGGCACATGCAGGGGTCCGTGTCTCAGCACACGTGTGCGTGTGAGACCACGTGGCCCCACTCCCGTGCCAAGGTGAGGGACATCTAAGGATATTGCTGTATTTCAGCACAGAGCTCTGTGGGCTAACCGAAAACAGATGTATAAAAATAAACAGAAATACTAGAGATGTGATTACCAAGGAAACGCATTTACATACAGGAAAACGTCCAAAATTACTGTCATTTACTTCCTTTATTTATTCGCATTTATAGAAATGCTCCCACCTAACGATCTGGGCTGGGTCATGCCCAAATGGCAAGGCATGGACAGGGCCTGCCAGGTGCCCCCCTGCCCCCAGACGGGGCTCACAGGTGGTGCTGCAGGCGCCCACCCCCAGCACAGAAATCCCCCCACAGCCCTCCAGGACCCCCAGGAGGAGGGAGAAGTGGCTGCAGGAAATCAGAAGAGGAGCGTTTCGACTTGCAAGAAAGGGGAACCCAAAGAGTGAATCTGGGTCATGCCAAAGCCTCCGTTCAACAGGAAATGAAGTGCTTTACAAACCTTTCTCCTTCTCCCTTTCTATTCCCTTTTATTGCTTCTTTTGGGTCTTTTGCAATGAAAGGTTTCATTTAGAAAATGTAAAATGAAAATGTTTTAATTGTCCTTTTTTCCTCCTGTTTTACACTGAATGCAGCTCTCATACCCAGCTTTGGTCTGACCAAAATGGCCTTTTGGGCTCATTCTCTGCCCATCAGCAACAACAACAACAACAAAATGCACTGTTATGGCTGGAATTCACTCAGACTTTACTCCAAACCCTTCCCGGTATCCACAAGAGCAGGCAGTGAGTGTGAAGGGTTGGCATTACAGGAAGCCCCATACTGGTGGGTGAAAATCTCCACCCCAGCGAGTCCATGAGGACGCTGGGGGTGCAGTGAGACAAGCAAATCTCGAGGTTCCTGATGTCCTGGGAGAGCGATTGGCTTGAGACTGACCATGGAGAAGGTTGGCTTGAAGAGAAGATGTATGCAGCTTTGAGGAGGGTGCAGATGCAGTCAGGGAGGGAAGCGACAGCAGGACCGGCAGCTCTGGATGGGGAGGCAGTGAGCTGCAGAGCACCCACACTTATCCTGTGCAAGGAGATTCAAGGCGAGGAGGCCCTGGGGCTGCTCAGCCACTGCTAGAGGGAATATTTGGCACCGGGGACATTTTGTTGCCCATGAGGCTCAGGATGAGCCTGGTCCATGCTGAGTCCCAGCAAATGTCCCACTGCATGTGCGCCGGTCCTGCAGGACATGGGTACGGTGCTGAGGTCCCCAGCTGCAGGTGGCAGCTGGAGGAGGGGGGGACAGCGGTGCCAAGTGCACCCCGGCAAGGGGCAGCTGCCCCGGGAGCATGACACAGTTTGCAGCTGTGCTCCTGCACTGCCCCTGCCGGGTAATTAGAGCAGGCAGGGTGTGTGCCGAGTGGCTGTAATTGCCCACACACCTAAGGCGTGGTGGAAGTCAGGAGGTGAAGCAAAACCTTCCGCCTGACCTAGATGCAGGGGGGCTGCCCGGCAGCAGTGGGGCGAGGAGGCGGAGAGGAGGAAGCGAGTGATGAAAGCTTCTGCGGGCACAGCACAAGCCCAGCCTGCCCCCGGGCACCCCGCAGAGGGGACCGGCATCGTGCTGGGAGGCTCCCGCAGCCAGGCGAGGGCAGCGGGGCGGTGACACCTCCCTGAGTCAGCCCTGCGACGCTGGCGCACGCGGGCTGAGCCTCACGTGCAGGACGGGGGTAGAAATATCTAACGCATCAATTTTTTTTCTCCTTCCCATCCCCAACCACACTCCTGCATGTAGCTTGAAATGCCGAGATCTGAGAGAAAAGAGTCACCGTTCCCACTTTCCTAACATCTCTCATCACTCACCGTTCCCACTTTCCTAACAAGACCTCATTACGGACCTTGCACTTGCAGGACGGGGAAGGTGGTCCTCTGCTGGTGGTGCTCTGCTGGCTGCCCGTTGTGCTCGTGTGCTCGAGCTCACCAGCTCCTTTGCCCAGAAGCAGGGTACCAAGCACCGGTGGCTTTGGACAAGCAGCCTGGGCAAAGCTTTGCTCTCCAGGTGCTGCAGAGCTGGCCAGGCTCAAGGCAGAGGGCTGGGGCCCTGCTGCAAGGAAACACGCCATCAAAGTGCCAGAAAGCAGTGTTTTCGCAGCCTTTGGCAGGACAGTGAGACCCCCATGGTGTGGGACCCGCTGCCCAGAGCAGCAGGGATGCACCCAGGTCACTGAGTTGGATCCACAACCCTGGCAAGCAACTGGAGAAGAGCAGTCAGGTCCAGGACCCCCACTTGCTGCTCACAGTTCCTCACTCACCCACAGACACCACAGATCTCCTGCCCTGAGGTTTTCTGAACACAGGCCTGTTTACATCTGCTCTTGACCATTCCTGCTCCTGTCCCACCTATTCTGGCCCCGGCCTCCCCTCCCTGCCCACCCCCTGCCCTCTGGCAGCGCCGGCTGAGGGCACATCTGGGCACCTGCAGCCCTGCCCTGCAGCCCGTCCCCTCGCAGGGCCGTGGGCTCCAGGCACGATGGGCTTTTGTCCTCGTTTGGGGCTGCCCTGTCCAGGCAGCCTCACTGCCTGCTTTGCTTCGTGGCACAAAGTCTGCATGCCACATCCGAGCCGTGGGGGGAGAGCAGCACGTGTCCACCCCAGCCCCTGCGAGGACAGCAGGTCACAGGGGTGCAATCTGAGGTTGTCGCCAGCACCAAATTCTCCTTTTTTGCTCCTTAGAAAAGCCACCTCCGAACTCATTCCCCCTCCTTCTGGCAGGACGGTTGGTAGCGCAATCTGGCTGTGATCACGGATATCTGTAGCACTTGTTCTGCTTTCTATGCCCTGGAAGATAAGTTCTCCCATATCCACAGTTCCCAGGATTACTCATTCCTCCTGGATGAGGCCTGCTAATTCTTCCATTTTATTGCTCATGTTCCTGGCATTGGTACAGAAATACTTGAACTGTTTCTGCCTGGTCTTATCTGAGTTCTCAGCCGAGGAGGTGCCGTCCGCTGGCTGACTGGAAGGCCTGCCTGACGTCGGCTTTTGGCAAGGTAAGGCTCTCCCGTTCCTCGCTGCTCTCTGCTCTTCCTTTCTTGGTTGCCCTGCTCCTACTGGCATGGTCATCCCCTGCTTTATATGTATTGCAGGCGGGGTGCAACCGAGGCCAAGAAAGGAAATGCTCACTAAGACAGACCAAGGCCAGTCCGCAGGGAACATCACTACTAATCTTTCTTCCTCCTGATAACCTCCTTTTAATATTATCCACTGCAGACTCACCCTTAGCAAGTTCTTTATCCACTTTAATTCTGTGATCCCATCTTCCTTAGGTTAACTAATAATTTCCCATGGGTGCTGTATCTGATAGTTGCTTAAATCTAGACAGACGCAATGCAATGCCTTTCCTTTGTGCAGGAAGGCTCACTTGGTCTCTGACAACCCTTAGAGAACCGATGTTGCATTTTATTCAATTTTCCATATACCTCAGTGACTTTAACTGTTGTCCTGTTTATTGAGACCTCAAGACCCTTCTGTATGACAGAGGCCATTGCTTACCCCACATTTATAGAGAAGACGCGCTCTTTACAGTCTCAGTCATGGTGGGAGTTCCTTGGACCGATGCCTTGCTACCAGTCCTGCTCTTTCAGGAACTGTTTCTTCCAGGGCCCTGAGGCAGAGGTGAGCTGGTTCCCCACATTTTGAGTGCATTAAATTGTTGGGGCTTTCTTCCCACCAAAGCAGTGGCCACGAGCATCCTGACCAGCTCCAGGGCAGTGTCCATGCAGAGTGAAGACCTGGCAGCAGCAGCATCTTTGCCCCCGTCCTTCCATCCTCACCCCAAACTCCTCTTGTCATAAAGCCCTCCCATGCCACCTTCTGCCCCAGAAGACTGTTCCCCAAAGTCCCTAGGGAAAAACCCCTGGGCTGCATCAGCAGAGGAGTGGCCAGCAGGTGGAGGGAGGGGATTGTCCCCCTCCGCCCCTCTGAGGTCCCACCTGGAGTCCTGCATCCAGGTCTGGGGTCCCTAGCACAAGAAGGATGTGGGGCTGTTAGAGCGGGTCCAGAGGAGGCCGTGAAGATGCTCAGAGGGCTGGAGCACCTCTCCTATGGACAGGCTGAGAGAGCTGGGGCTGTTCAACCTGGAGAAGAGAAGGCTCTGGGGAGACCTCATCAATACTTACAGGGGGTTTATAAAAAGTTTTCAGTGCTTTTCATTACTTAAAGGGGGCTTATTAAAAGATGGAGAGCCACTTTTGGGGGGCAGATATTGACAGGATGAGGGGGAATGGTTTTAAACTAAAAGAGGGGAGATTTAGATTAGAGGTTAGGAGGAAATTCTTCACTCAGAGGGTGGTGAGGCACTGGAACAGGTTGCCCAGAGAAGCTGTGGATGCCCCATCCCTGGAGGTCTTTAAGGCCAGGCTGGATGAGGCCCTGGGCAACCTGATCTGGTGGGTGGCATCCCTGCCCATGGCAGGGGAGTTGGAGTTAGATTATCTTTAAGGTCCCTTCCAACACAAGACATTCTGTGCTTCTATATTTCTACAGTTCTGTGAAATGCCCCGTTCAAGAACAAGCCTTTTTCCACTGATGCCTTCCTGTGACAAAGCATTTTCTGCATGCTCAGCTCACCTGCCCACCTCCATCGCATCCACTCCTTGCCCTTCTCTGAAATGGAGTAGCAGAATTCCCCTAAAGATCACCCAGGTTTTTGCCTCTTTGCTCTCCTTCCCACCCGGCCTCAACTCCCCTGGCCTGTGCAGGCAGAAACGTGGCCGCTGCCTGTTCCTGCTGGCAGAGCCCACCGCAGGAACCCGCGGTTCCTCGGCTTTCTTACAGCCCCTCCTTCCTCCCGTGCAGTTTCAAATTCCCCATCTCCCTCCAGCACAGTGTCCAGCTCTTTCTGCACTTTTGGGTCCATTTTCTGCGATGCATGTCCTGGCCCATGGGCACAGGGAGAGCAAGCTGGGGAGCAGCAGGGCTGGAGCCAGCACAGACCACATCAGCATCACCCCACACCTGCACCCCAGATCTTCCTCCTCTGCACAGCTACAGGTGAAGGGAACCCAGACCTTGTCTTGCACATGGCAAAGGCTACACCTCGCTGACCCTTTGCCACAAGCTACCCACTTAGAAAAGAAAGAAACTGCAGGACACATTCAGCCACGCTGCAGCAGCTGGGATATCCACCCCATTAAAAAGCTCAAAGATAAAAATCCTCCTCTGGCAGCATTGCCATTTTCAGGAATACCTTAAAGGAGATTTGATTTTTCATTGCTTATGTCCTTGTTACACAAAAGCAACAGAATGGCTCTCCACACAAGCATCATTAGGTGCTTAATGCATTAGGGTCAGAACGAACAAACCTGGCTTTATGGCTATCCTGTCAGCCCAGCGCATCCAGTAATGCAGACACAACAAAATCCAGGTGATATTCTGCCCTTGTAACCATTTCCCCAGATGTGGCCATTGTGAGATGATTTTATCTGACAGGACCATCGCAGGATCGCTTGTGGAGGACATCCTGCTCCTTTTAGCATGGCCAAATATGTGGGGTGCAGGCTCCAAGCTCCTTTGAGAGAGGGCTCGGCAAAGCTCTCTGCCGTAGCCACCCGGATGTACCACAGCATAATTTGCTCTCTTGTTTTGGGGATAGCCACAAGGAAACCCCATCTATAAGCCAGAATCCATCAGGTGAAGGATTTGTTCGCCTGGAGAGAAGTCCTTCGAGCTCGGGGTAAGGCAGACCCACACACCAGATCCAAAAACCCTCTGCAGACCACTCGGTGTTTCCCAGCAGTCGTTCGTGTTGCCTTTTTTCTGTTACTTGCCTCCTGGCCCCTGGGCTGCTTCATCAAAAAGTTCCATGGTGAAACCAGCCAAAGTCGAGAATTTCCAAGAGACTTGAAAATAGCAGAATGCAAATTTTGTGGAGGCTTGAAATTTCAAGTGATTTACCGGTGTCAAACCCGTAAAATCAATTTGGCAGGTGTTCACTGGTTAAAATTAGTTTTAACTGAAAGCTGGAGGCATTATTGTGGGTGTCTTTGAGCATTGTTTTGGATGCACAAGGCGTAAGCATGACTGCGTGCACAGCGCATGTACGCGCGTTGTGAAGTGTAATCCTCCTCGTGTGCCTTGTCAGGCTTCTTGCGCAGGCTCAGCCACCTCTGCGGGCTGGAGCTTGTGGCTGCTTACTGCAGAACTGGGCCTGCCGAGAGCCTGGGGCACGTACAGGTGCCTGCTGACCTGGGGTGGTGGGCAGGGGGCAGCGGGGTCTGTCCGTGCCCCAGGGCAGTGCCGGACCGTGCAGCTCTGCTCCCCGGACACACAGACAGGCACAGACAGGGGTGAGCAAGGGCAAGAGGCCTGATGGATCGTGGCATGTGGAGGCAAATGGCTCCTGCCCTGCCAGCAGACCTGGCTCCCTGCGGGACGCAGCCCCACCCTGGCCCCCTCGGCCCTGAGCCCCCTGTGCCCATTCCGCTGCAGCTGGTGGAGCCAGTGGGGCTGGGGGAGCGAGCACCCTGCCAGGGCAGGGGACCTGGCTCTGCCCTTGCACCGGTGGCACCACCTCCCTGATGGGACCTCAGTGAGCAGAGCAGGGTCAGGCTCAGCTGCATGCCCTTCCCTTTCCTCAAGAGGCAATGGCCCATGGTGACAGCCCTGCTGTCACTGTCACCTTCAGCAGTGAGCTGCGGCACACCGCTGCTGGCTCACCCTGCTGTCTCTTGGAACAGCACCACGTTCCAGTGTCCCCAGCACATCCCATCTACCTGCACAGTCCTACGGGAGAAGTCCCAGAGCTCTCCGTCCCAATGTGGGACTCCCACACTATGTGCTCTCTTCCCAGGGCACAACCCCAGTGCACTGCAGCATCCCAGTCTGCCCCAGTGTCTTGGTGGGATCCCAAGGGTGCCCAAAGCACCCCATGGCTCTGCAGGACCACACGGTACCCTGGGACCTGTGCTCCCCTCTGCAGAATCTGACCCCATGCACCAGTGCCAGCTGGCTCCGCTCTTTCCGGCCACAGTTTCCCCTTGCCAATCCCCACACGGGGGCTGTCCTGGAGGGGATGCCTGCCTGTTGCCATCTGTACACCAGCACAAGCACCTTTGTGGCCAGTGTCAGCTGCAGCAGCAAAGTTGGGAGATTTGGGAGCTGCTGCTAAGGACACCAGCAGTGGTGTCCCCTCCGTGCTGCTGGGCTGCAGCCATGGCCCTGGGGCACGGAGAAGCAGCCTTCAACATGCAGGCATTGAGTTCTTCAGCACCGTTTTCAAGAGAAAGGTGGTGATCTCTGTTGCCCCATCAGGTCCTCCTGTGGGACTTGAGGCCGGTTTCTCCCTGCCCTCTCAGCTTACAGCTGGGAAGAAATCCCATCCTGTGTCTCCTGCTGCGTGGTGGGGCTGGAGCCATGGGACGCCCTGGTGGTGGCTTTGTCCGTAGGCTGGGCACCACGTCCCTGGGCAGGCTGGCACTTTGTCTCCTTTTGGGGACTTCCAAGGGCTTTTGCCCAGCCAGGCCATCCTCACGCTGAGTAAGGCTCCCCAGACCCCTGAGCAGCCCAGGCTCTGCCTTTGCTGCACGCAGCACGGACACCAGGTCTCCATCCCCTCCTCCAAACACAGCATCGCTGCCCGGCTCCCCATCAAGCCAGGGCTGCTCCTTTCCTGCTCGGGATATCACCCAGCTCTCCAGGCAGGACCCAGTGATCCCCAGATGCTTCCCAGGGACCTGACACTACTCCAAGACCCTGAGGCCATGGGAGAGGGGCTGGCAGAGCGAGACGTGCCCAGCTCTGGGTCCTGGGCTGGCCCCTTGACAAGCGGTAGCGGGGCTGGACCAGCTCCTGGCCTGGCTGCAGGGTCAGCCCCGAGGGCAGGGCAGGGAGCCCTGCATCTCCCCCAGCAGCTGAAAAAGAAGCCGAAAGGGTTTGGTTTTCATTAATATTTTTCTTCAAAAGTTTTCTGGCTCCCCTTCTCTTCGTCTTCTTCTGCCAATATTTCTTCGAGGGGGCGGGCGAGCGAGGAGCAGGGAACGTCTGGCAGGTTTTTGTTTTCAATTCGCACAAACCGATTTTTTTTTGTGTGTGTGTTTCTTTTCTTTCTGGAAATTCACTGCAGACAGGCACTTCCTGCAGAAATTGTCATTTTCAAGGGAAAAATACCTTGCAAAGGCGTTTTGTCCCTTTCAGTTCCCCCATGCTCCCTGCGCCTGGCCCTGCAATGCCCCCGCTGACCCGTGCCACCCCGCTGCCCCCACCAGTGCTGCCCCGCTCCTCACGAACCAGGGGCACAGAGGGGAAGCTTTGAGCCTGGTGGGTGGACACGGCGCTGGGTTTGGCCAGGAGCAGGCTCATGGCTGGGTATCTCCAGCCCTGGTGGGGCAGGGATGTGCGGGCAGCCCGGCGCTGGCAGAAGGCCGCCCCAGATGTGTCGCCAGCTGCTCACCTCTGGCTCTCTCCCTGCTCGCAGCAGCAGATGCTGCCTGCCCAGGCACAACCTGCCTCCATGCCGCACTTCAGAATGGACAGGCTGCACCAGGCGGGGACATCTGGGGACATCTGCTGCTTGCCGGCCCAGCATCTGCTTGTCCTCTCCCCCCAGCAAGCCCCCTGCCCCATGCCAAGCGGCACCGGGCAGACCTTGTCCCGTCCAGACCAATACACGAGGTTTGCAGGTCCTGCAGTCCATGCTGGCAGGCAGGGGGGCAGACAGGAGTGTGAGGTTAAATAATTCATTCCTCATAAATCTTTCCTAGAAACAATTTTTTTCTTCCCAGGGAGACACATTACCACCTTGCACACGCAAACCTGACCAGGAATTATAAGAGCTGGTTTCTACAGCAGCAAACGGGGCAGGGAAAAAGGAGAGAAGGGAAGGAATAAAATATAGATTCTTGAACTCAGACCTGGGAAGCGGCAAAGCATCAATCTTGTTAAAGGACTGGTGTGGACTCTCCAGCCAGCCCACTTCATCCTGACTCCTGACAGCCCCCGATGATTTGTGCCCGCTCAGCAGAGGAGAAGCCCCATAACTCACCCGCCGAGACGGCGTGGGATGGGAGCGAGCGGGGATGACTCACGGCACGCGCCTCCCGCAGCCGGCACCGGCCCCCCGCACCCCACCAGCACCTGGGCTCGTGGGTTCAGCCCCAACCCAGCCACCCGTGGTTGTGCAGAGGCAGGCTCGCTTGGAGATTTACATGGCTTGGGGCATTTTTAGCCATTGCACAGCGTGGGTTATAAGGAAGGGGCTAAAATTCCTGATTTATTGTGCAGCACGGCGATGCTCGGCTGGAAAACAGCCGCAGCAGCCGTCGCCCACCCTGCGAGCGAGGGTTTGCTCCTCACCCCCAGCCCTGGCCGAGCAGAGCAGCCCCGGGGCTGCTGCTGGCGGGGCGGCCCGCGGGCGCTGCAGAGATGTGTCGAGCATGGTTATCAAGTCTGCGATGGACGATGGACGCTGCCTCTGCTCTGAGCCCTGCCTGCAGGCACCGGGGCTGAATTGTTTATTAGTGCAGAATCCTGAGCAAGGAGAGGAAATTCTCCCTGGAGCCCTGCCAGGCCAAGTCCGCCTCCAAAAATACATCCTGCCGTCCTGCTCGGAGCCCAGGGGCTGGGGAGGGAGGCTGCAGCTGCTTCACATGCAAAAAATAATAGCAGCCCTGAGATCCCCGCAGCCCCGGGAACAGCGCTGGAGTCACTTTCAAATCACAGCGTTTATTCCAGAAGAGAGATGGGGAGAAGAAAAAGAAAAAGGCACACACGCACCACCATGGATCTGGCAGGCAAACACAGCTCCAGGGCTTCTGTTTGCCCATCACAGGAAGATTTACTAGGGGAAAAATATAGGCTGATTAATTATGCAGCCGGTTTGGTCCATTATATCATAAAACCCAGCTGTGTAGGACAACCTTGGAGATGCTACCTCTCCAGCATTATCTCAGCCCGGAACCAGGCGCCTGGAGCCAGAAGAAGCCGTCTCAGCACTGAATCCTCTCCGCCGCGTGGAGCGATAGCATCTTCTGAAACCCACCTTTTCCATTTGAGATTAGGAGTGCAGTGAACTTCGATATGGTACCACTGCTAATTTCAATTGGCAGGCCCCTCGCTGGTGTCACCAGAGGCCTCGGGTTCATTCAGAGAGCTGCAGCAGCTCGCAAGGGGAGGAGGGAAAACAGCCAAAGACTCCCCTTGAATATTAATGAAGCATCAAAGCTTTTAGCTGCATGGCCGTGTCTGAGCGCGACTGCTCTCCAGGGCTCTGCTATGCTTGGCACAATAAAGCCTTGGTAATTATTTCCAATAACTAATTTAGATTATCATTAGCCCCACATTGGAGGCACAGAGAATGCTGCCCTTTCAAACACTTGAACCACTGAGCCTCAAAAATAAAACATTCGCTCTCTGCAAAGAGATCTTTGCCAGCTCTAATAAATTAGAATATATTTGTGTGCGTTAGTGCCTATGGTGGCTCAGGATAATGAGAGCAGGTTGTGTCTGGGAGAGGAGGGGAAGGCGGCATCTCCTCTGCCCCCCCCTCCTCCCAGCCCCGCACCACGCGCATTCCTTCAGGCCTCAATTTGTCCCCAGCATCCTCCTGTGCCCCCCACCCAAAACCATCCTTCACCTGCCTCCCGTCACAGCCACTACCAGCCCAAATGTCATCCCTCCCCTTAAATGAAATCCTCCCTGCGGTGCTCACAGGCTCCAGTGCCCCCCCTTTGGGGCTGCCCCCACTGCCGCTCCCGTGCCACCCCCGGGCAAAGCCCCCACCCCCTCGCTGTCCCCCCTGCCACCGCACCCAGTCCTGGGTGCACCCAGGAGGGTCCCAGCCCCACGCGGGGTCCCCAGCGCTGTGGGGAGCGGGTGACCGAGGGCTGGCACAGGCTGCCCAGTGAGCCCGTGGGGATGGTCAGGGTCATGGTCCTGGGCACCTGCCGTAGGTGGCCCTGCTTGAGCGGGCAGTCAGACCTGATGGAGCCAGAGGTGCCTCCAGCCTCAGGCAAGCTGTCCTGCTGTCCTTCTGAGCTTGTCCCCCCACCAGCTCGCCCACCAGCAGGGACAGCCCAGCGAGGAGCGGGTAGCACACCTTGGTGTCCCCAGGGTGCCGCTCGTGGTGTCCCTTGTGCCTGCTCCGTGCCCCAAGGCGCCGGCCGCAGCTCCTGCCTCTGCCACCGCAGGGGCCTCAGGACCTTGGGTGAATCACTGCAGCTCTCACGGCCTCCGTTTCATCAACCATGTCATTAGGCTAATGATAATTAATGCCTGCAAAGGGCTTTATGCTCTTCAGCTGGAAGGTGATAGTGAAGGGTAAATTATTGTTATTACCATAAACACAGGGTACCTACCACTTACCGCGGGTGGGACCTGCTTCACAACCTGCCTCAGCTCTTCCCGAGCTCAGCCCAGGGTCAGGTGAGAGCTTCGTTTCCCCGGCCGTTTCCTCGTGAACCTGCAGTCAGCGCAGGGTCTGATCCTGCTTCACGCACAGCCTCAAAGCAGGGGCTGAGCTCATGGCCTGCAGGCCAGCACGTCCCAGTGCCTCCTCCTGCACCCGCTGCCTGTCCCCCCATCCTCTTGCCCCTCCTCGCACCCCTGTCCTCTCGCCCACATCAGCGTTCACCCCACTGGCTCTGCCCCTCCTGTGGCACACAGACACAGGTGTGCTCATGGACAGGTGTGTGCCACGAACACGTGTGCGAGGAAATGCCTCCCGCTGGCAGCGTCCTGCAGGCACACGGAGCCGCTGCTGCCGCGGCTGCTGCCCTGGAGCTGTGGCCGTGCAGTGTCCCAGCGTCCCCACGCAGCCCCAAGGGGGACATGAGCAAACCCTGCCTGCAGTTCTGCCTGTCCCAAATCCTCCTGACTGCCACTTGTCCCCCCAAGGGTGGACATCACAGCCACCTGTCCTAACACCCTTCCCACCATTGCCCCACCACTTCCAGACACTTTCTTTTTAAATTTATTTGTGACTCAAAGTTGGTTAGACAGCTGATTGACTTGGTAATTTACTTTTTTTTAAGCTTCTATTCCCTACGGACAGTTCCAGTTTCATTAAAAAACTTTTGTTGGAATGCCCCAAAATAGTCAAAGTCTGTTTCCAGTTTTTGATTAAAAGCTGAAATCTGCAGTGGAAAAAAAGCACTGAGTTCACTTTGAGGACACACACACTGCTCGCTGCCACCCTTGGCTGCAGTGACCGAGCGGGGATGCGGGCAAAACGATGTGAGGCCAGGAGAGCTGGCACGGGCAGCACCAGGTCCCTGGGGCTGTGCCTGGCTGCACGGCTCCTTGGTCCCGGTGCTCCCAGTGTCCGCAGGGTCACGGCACTGCTGGCAGCAGGACCTTCAAGAGGTCCCCAGCCCGTGCCCCACTCAGAGCAGGGCGGCTGCCAGCACTGGACTCAGGTAGCCGTGGCTTTGCCTGGCCAAGTCCCATCGGGACGGAGATGCTTCCACCGTCCTAGTGTGCAGCACCCTCCTGGAGAGAGAGCTTCTCCGCCCATCCAGCCTGAACCTCCCCAGATACCACCCGTGGCATTGCCCCTTGCTATAGTGTCGACCACAGCCAGGAGGAACTTGGCAGGGCAGCTGCAGGCTGCTGCCAGCTCGCACTGCCCCAGCCCCACCCAGCCCGGCTGCCCCCAGCCCTGGCCGTCCCCGTATTAGCGGGCAGCAGCTGCTCCCCACGTGCTGCCAGTCCCCTTGGTACTCTTGCCTTACATGCAGAGAGCACGAGCAGTCGGCTAACGCTCCAGCCAGGCTCCTCTGTAACCTGCAGGTCCACCATAACCAGACGTGTCCCCGTCTGCACGAGGTTATTCAGCCGCAGATGCCACACTCCGCACTTCTCTCTGCCCTCCAGGGAAATCCCGTAACTGGTTGAACTGCCTCCCACCAGCAACTGGAGCAGTCAGCTGGTGTGCACCAGAGCTCGCAGGTCCTAATTTCTTTCCATACTTGACCTGGAGCCACCCCGCACATTAACCTCTAGCCAAACGTGTCATTCCCACCTCGTGCTGCGAACGCACACACGGCCCCATGAGCGTGGCATCTTCATCCCTTCGTAATCCCCATCATGCACGGGTTGACCAGGAGCAAGACCCGAGCGCGCAGCTCCCGTGGGGAGGAGAGCTGCGATGCTGCATGGCTCACCACCACCGCGGGGCTAGGGTGCGTGATCTCAGCTCGTTCCATCTAAAGAGTTATCTGTGAAATGTGATTACCTCTCCTCCTTCCCCTCCCTCCCTGGTCGCTCTCTCTCAACCCCAAAGTGATTTCTTCCAGCCCGTGTTAATGTTCTTGGAGGAAACGGGTTATCTTCCCTATCTTTCCATATGTGCAAAATCGCAGCTCCTACCCCCCTGGCTTGGCACTGCATACTAATAGGGAGGAGGCTGAGACTGAAACATATCAAAATGCAAGACCTCAGCTTTGCTTTTGCATCCTCAAAAGCCTTATTTTGCTTTTTGGGCCAAACATATTGTGCATTTTCTGTAACAATGAACTTATCACACTTATTATGATAAACTGAGAAGGCACTTTCCACAGTAGACTAAAATCCTGCAGATTGACTTCAACTCTCAAATATTTTTGGATACACATACATTTTTCCATGGCTCTTCTGACAAGGGGAGTATCCTGTCTGCAGCTTGGCTTCGTGGAGCAGAGCAGCCAAGCCCCGAACGTCGGTGGGAGCTCTCGCAGCTCCTCTGTGCACTGGGAGACGTGCAGAGAGGGGTGGCTGAGGCAATGTCCTCATTCCTGGGCATCAGTACTCCTCCAGAAGGAGCGTGCTTGTGCTGGCTACCATTTGGAAAACATTTGAGTCGCTCTTTTAGGGTCTCCAGCCCTGACCCTGCAACCACCCAAAGCAAGGGGACTCACCCTGCACAGCCTGTGCAACTGCGAGCGCTGGGCTGCACTGCAGAATCTGTCCCCTTCTTGAACACCATCCCTGGGGCGCAGGAGGCACAGGAGGGCCTCTGGAAAACTAAGTCAGGCAAATATCCCTCTAGTTTGGCTGTTCTGCTAAGCAATACGAGATTTCTCCTTTTTCCTAATGCCCACCACAGCTATGTCACCACTGCAAGATCCCAAGCTAAGCAAACACCCAGCAATTACAGAGGGAGCATTCCCTGTGTGACAGTTTGTGGGGAGAGCAGACGCATCCCTGTGTGTCCCACACTGGCCTGCTACGTGCCAGCACCTCCGCACTTGGCTGCTCTCACCCAGTGCCACCTCAGCCTCCTGCAGCCACCTCCTGCAGCCACCTGGTTGCACGTTGCTCCGCGAGCAATGACCCCCATCATCTGCATCTGTCATGTCCCCACCAAGCAGTGTCCGACTGCCCACCTCTGGGGACGTGAGCAGAAATAAGCTTAAAGACACACCAGCCAGAGTAAAAAAAAAATTAAAAAAAAATAAAATAAATTGCCTTCTTGCCACAGAGCAGCCAAAGAGTGGAGAACGCTTTGTGGGAAAAATCCTCGGGACGTGACACCCCTCGGTGTGCAGCAACCCACAGACAGCTCGTTAGCCAGGCCCTTTAAGCACATTTTGTGGCATGGGGAAATAACCACTGTGTAAAGCTCTCCGGAGTTAATTCCTGGGAAACGAGAGTGCCACGCCGTGGTGAGCGCTCGGCAGGCACCGAGCTCTGCCCCTCCAGCCCCGAGCAGCCACCAAGGGCAGAGCTGGGGCAGCGGGAACATGTCTTTTGGCACATCACCTCCATCCTTCACCTTCAGAAATGAAGCGTGCAAAAAAATGAGAGCAGAAATGTCTTTGCTGACAGGTTTGAATTAAGAGATTCCATCTTTTTATAAACAGTCTTCACATTTCCTGAAAGTTACAGCGCCGGGCATCATTTGTATGCAGGATGTATTCTAGCTCAAAGGTACCAGAACTAATGCTGTCCTGTTAATGAACTGAGTGAGTAATAGCCATGGGTATAGAAAGCTTATGTCTGAAACTAATCCTAGTTAATGAATCTATTGTTACAGGTATTAAATGGTGACAGGGGGTTTCATCCATCAGCCCTCCATTAATCACAGTGTCCCCGCCTATGCTTATTATTTAGAAGCCAGTGAAGGGATCTTAATGATATTAGTAATAGAGCGGTTGTGGTACGTGACCTAGGACAAGCTGGGGATTTAAGGTGATAAGTGTCTGATCGCATAAGGCATTTTAGAGGTGATCCAAGCGGCTTTGCTCTCCGTGGCACGTTATCTTGTCTCTGCCAGCCTGCTCTGTTCCAGGAGCATCAGTGTGCGGAGCCGTGGTGGCCACGCCGGGAGCCTCCTCACCTCAGACCCCGCAGCTGCGCAGGATCCGGCCCACTTCCACTCCCCAGTCTGCCCACGGGGTGCACGCATGGGCACGGGATGAATCCGTCTGCACAAGTAGCCAGGTGCAAGCCCACGTGCATGAGCACAAATACCCGCACACCCACACAGCCTCGGAGCAAATGACTCAAAGGTTTCTTTGGAAAGACGTGAGGAGCATCTGATATTCTACGCGAGCTCTCCATCTGGACCCTCGCAGCGTGTACGTTGGGACAGGATTCGTCCCACCTATCATCGTCCACTAAAGTCACGTCTGCAGTCAGACGTCTCAGTGGAGGGGCCCCACCACCTCCAGGGACAGACAGGCTGTCTCAGAGGGACAGGACGGTGCCTGAGATGAAACAAGTCACCAGCACTGTGGCAGCCCTTTGCTGCTACCCACACGGTTGGCTTCCAGTGCAGCTCCACTTTGGGGTGCTGGTGGCGGGGACAAGCCCCAGGGGTGAGGCTGAGTGTCCCGAGGGTCCTCGACAGGGGCACGGGTGGAAGAGCTGGGGAGCAGGTCTGGCTCTGGTGGGCTGAGTTGCTCCTGCCTGTTCTCCTGCATCCCTGGGCAAGGGATGTAGCCAGAGCCACTGCAGCTGGCCTCAACAACAGCAGTAGGGTGGGGGGTCATCTCGGGGGGTGGGCAGGGATGCTGTGTGACTCAGGGGCCTTCCCTCAGGGTGTCAGTGCAAAATTGCAGATATAAAAGCCTGCAGTAAGTGAACAAGGCAGAGATCCCCACGTCTCTGTGCAGCTTTCACCTTCAGCCACCACTGCAGCTCATGATCTGCTCATCTCATAATTTCCAGTGAGAGGTGAAGCTCCCTGATCAGGCAGGAGCAATGTCCGCAGCAGTGCCAGTGATCGTCTCCAGCCGATGGACACAGAGGGACGCCCAGACGTCATGCATACAGCATGGTGCTGGAAGTGCTTGGGCAAACGCTGCCCCCGAGGAGCTCAGAGCACACGGGGGGCACCTCCCTGCCACGTCCCCTCCCTGTGGCGGACAAGATGCTCCGATGTAATGACCAAAAGTGATGATTTCAGGGGTGGCCACTGACTCACCTGCTCAAGGAAGACCACACACCGCTGTGCACTCCGGCAGAGGACAGCTCTGAAAAGGTGCTGGGGGTAAGCCCCCTCCTCCCTGCCAGCCTCCCTCCTGCAGAGGATGACAGCCCCTGAAGGGTCACAGCAGGAGGGAGGTGGCAGGGCCTGTTCTCATCTTGCAACTGGCGTGAGGCAGCGGATGGAAAAGAAAAGCTGAAATCTCACCACCTGCCACCATGAGAAGCTCTTGGGGAGCTGTGCTGCCAGGACATTTTGTGACCACTTAGGTGGTGGGAAGTCAGCCTACATGGCCCAGAAGCCCATAAAGTGGGTGACCCTTGCCTCTTTTGTGGGAAGCCCTGTGGGGTGTAAAGCCATTTGCAGGAGAAGAGGAGGTGCTGAGGACAGGGATCCCCAAGGCTCCTCTCATAAGCAGCAGGAAAACTGCTCCAAAAGCTGTTGTGAGAGACCTGCGTGCTACCCCTGTCCTGCTCTCAGTGCTGAGTGCCCAAGGACGGACCGGGCATCCTCCCAGCGTCTTCCACCATGTCCATTTTGCAGCATCACCCCGTGCTGCACTGGCTGGGCATGGTGCATCTCCCTGGAGACCTGCAGTGCTGATCAGTCCTTTTTTATTCTCTGCAAGGACTCAGACCCCTGAATTTCCATGAAAACCCACAGCAGGTAATCTGTCACTTGATTTTATTTTTAGGTTAATGACAGATGTGTAAATATATATATGTCTCTTCTTCACAGGTATTCAGAGCCAGGAGCTCACCAGTTGCCAGTGTTTAAAACAAGCCCAGATCTAGCCCGACGCCTTGCCTCGCCAGCCACACCAACAGCACCCTGCTGCACCGCCGCTTGCGCAGCACAGCCCCGTGTCGCTGGAGCCCAGCTGCAGGACTTTGGAGCCCACTGCTCCGTGGGCACCAGCCCCAGACCTGCTGGCTCCCCGCAGTCTGCTGACACCCAAATTTGTCCCTAAGCAACAGGGGGACCCTGCCAGCTGGGCATCCACCCCAAACCCTCCAGCAGTAAGGATGATGTGTTTCAGGGTTGTGTTTTCTTGCAATGTTAAGAAACCATCTTCACTTCCCTGCCTGCTCCAGGGAGAAGATGAATGATGGCTCTAAGGGATGCATTACCCTGGCAAGGCCCCCCAAAACCAGGAAATTGCCTTATGAAAGGATAAGAAAGATGTTGGTGCCTTTGCTTTGCCTGTTTGTATTCACAGCTTTCTTCCCCATCAAAGAATCAGAACACTGCCTTTATCCAGCAAGGAAAGCTGAGATCCTCCCATCACTTCCAAGAGCTGGGGTTTTCAACAAAATCCCCAGGACTGCAGAGTCTGGCAAGCGAGGCAGAGCCCTGGCCAAGCCTGGCCAGAGAAAGGAGCAGGGCATGGTCTGCCCGAGCTGCGCGAGCCCTGGCACAGAGCAGGTGGATACCTGGTCTCCAGCAGTGCCACGCTGCACTAGGACAGCAGCCAGCAGAGGAGGAAAAAGGAAGAGGAGAGATAATTATTAGTGATTGAAACTGATTGCATGAAAGAAGGACAGATGTTTCTTGTTGTGCTTGTGTGCCTGAGGCTACAGAGCCATGCAAGGGACCAGGGAAAACTCCTTCTCAGCCTGGGAATGCTGGGGCGCTGATCTGCATTCAAATGAGGACTGAAATCTGTACACACTTTCCCTCTGACTCTTGCAAATACACACAGGATCTGGATAAAACACCCATCACCAAATATTCCCATTCAGGTAGACCATGCCCATGGACGACAAGGTGCTGCAGAGATGCCCCAGCTTCCCCCGTGTCCCCAGACATGTCACCATCCCAGGACATAGGCACTGGGAGCCGATGGGACTAGAGATGGTGCAGCTTGTCCTGACAAAGCAGGCAGGGGTAGAAAGTTTGAGCACAGCATCGTATAAAGGCTCAGGACCAAAAGCAGGAAAAGCTTCTGGCCATTCTGCTGTTAGAGCAAAGCAGGCCTCCCTGGGAGCAGGGGGATTCACCACTCATCGGCCAGCCTTGTAGCACCCACAGTGGGGAATCCCACTGGTGATCCGTTGGAGAGGATGGGTCACCCAGGGGAGAGCCAGCTGAGGCCCCGCCAAGCTGAGGAGTTGCTGCTGCGGGGACAGAAAGCCCCTGTGGTGCGGTGTGTGGGCTGTGGTGCATGTTTAATGCTATAAAATATGTAAATAGAGGGCTTGTCTTAGCGATGTGACTGATGGTGGTGATGTGCATTTGGCACCGGTTCAGATGGCTTCAGTGCCAAGGCGGACGGGGCTGGAGAGGCATTAGGGGAGACGGGGGCGGGGGGGGGCTTTGCCCCACCACGGGAGGAACTGGCCCTGCTCCAATGGCCCGAGCAGCACCCTTGGGAGCACAACCAGCGGGAACAAGCATCCCGGGCAGAGGGGCCATCCAGGCTCCAGCTGAACCTGTTTCAACTGAAATAACTGCTTCAGCGCCCCAAAGGGGGCTTTAAGGCAGGTCTGGATCGCAGGTTCGCAGGTCTGGGTCTCACTGCGGGTGGGATGAGAGGGAGGAAGGAAGGTCAAACCAGCCGGCGGGGCAGGCGGGAGGCGGCGGCTCAGCCCCGGACGCTCCCGGCCCCGGCGGCGGAGAACGGCCCCGGGCGAGCCGGGTGCGTGCCCACCGGCAGGAGGGGGGGGCACCCACCGCGGAGCCCCTTCCCACCGCCGGTTGCAAAGGGCCGGGGGCGAGGGCTGTCCTCCCCGGCCGAGCACCCCCAGCTGAGCCCCCCCCGGCTGAGACCCCCTCGGCCGAGCCCCCCCGGCTGAGCCCCGCCGCCCCCCCGGCCGCGGCGCATCCACGAGCGCCCACTGCCCTCTGCTGGGGACGCCGCCGCCGGCGGGAGCCGCTCGGTTGCCACGGGAACGGGGCCGTTCCGCACCTCCGGAGCTGGGAGGGCCGGGGGGAGGGCTCGGAGGGAACCGGGGCAGGGGCGCGGTCCTGACCTGTCCCCCCCGGCAGCCCCCAGCCTCCCCGTTCCCCCCCCCCCCCGCGGCCGTGGGGCAGGCGGACCCCATCACCCAGCGCTCTGCAGGACCCCCCCCGGCGCCAGCCACATCCCTGGAGCACGAACGAGCCCTGGGGAGGGGGTTGGCCCCCGGGGCTGCGGATCCCCGTGGGTGCCCGCGGACCCGTCCCCATCCCCTGGTGCCAGCAGCTCCTGGGCACCCTCCGGTCGCACCTTGCTTGCACTGCCCCGACCCAGCCCCGTGCCCAGCGAGGGGCCGGGGGTGCTGACGGCAGCTACCGGGGGGTCGGTGCCACCCCTCCTGCACGGCGACAGCAGCAGGGCCAGGGCTCAGCACCCGCTTCTGCCACGACCCCGGCTTCAGGAGCAAGCTCGGAGTGGATGGGCGCAGCCACGAGAGGGGTGGGAGAGCAAGGGGAGCAGTCGGAGAGGGGGAAAGGGGAGATGTCTTGCCCCTGCCAAGTGTTTCTCATCCACCCTCCCCTCCCAGTGCCCACCAGTCCGGTGCCTGGGCTGGACTGGCAGGGGGAGGCAGCGGGCGCAGGTGACCTGAGCCACCAAGCCCTCTCCTCCCCAAACCTCCCGGGGGTGCTGATAGCCACCAGATGGGACACGGGACAGCCCCGGTTCTATCCTGCTGTGTCCATTGCTGGCTCCAGTCCTCTCGCCTTCTTTGAAATAAAATCCTGGGTGAAGAGTACCCAAAGTGCAGGAAATGGGCTCCCTGTTTTTTGCCAAATGTCACCCCAGGGGAAGGAGTTACTGGCTCCTGGTACAAATGTGCTTGGGCACTTGCACGTCTCTTCCCTGCACCCCAGCCCAAGGATGATCCTCCCGCTACGTGCTTCTTTTACCCTGCGCTGTCTCCTGTGATGTGTGACCTGCTGCGAAAGGGGGAGAGGGAGGAGGGTTCCTATGCCCACATCTGGCCTCCCCCAGCTGCTGCCCCACGGACCCAGAGCAGTGGGGTGGGGAGAGCAGCCCTGCTGGCCTCTGCCATTCCGGGCTGGCACCAGCTGCATCCTGCCCGTGCATCCTCCATGGCACAGGCACAGGGTCCAGGCAGGGAGAGCCTGGCTGCCTCTGACAGCTGCTCGGTGGGAGCCAAGCTCAGTGCCCAGCTCCCTCTGGGTCTCACTGATGGCACAGGGGGGCTGGTGGGCAGCAGCTGGGGGGCTGGAGAATATGATGGCAGCAAAGGCTTGGGTCATCCCCAGGGCATCCGTGGGATATTCACCTCCTCTGCTCTTGGCTCGGAAGCAGGAACTGCAGCTCTGCACGCCAGCAGCACCATTCACACCATATGCAAGGTGCCAGGGAGGTCTTGGTGTAGATATCCCACGTGCTGGGCACGGAGGAGAAGTGCTGTGAGCCACACTCGCTCCCCTCTTTCCCCACACTTGTACCCTGTAGGACAGCTGGGCTGGCACTGCCCGCACAGCCCCACACCAGCACCATGGGTCCTGCCCAGGGCAGCCTCAGGGAAGGCTCAGCCCATCACACCGCGTCCCCACGCAGGCTGACACCACAACAAGAGCCCGAGCTGAGCTCTGTGCATTCCCAGTTTTGCTCCTTCTCCATGCATTTCTTGCAAATCACAAACCATTGGCAGAACCACAGCAAGGCTGATGCTGGAAGCAACCTCTGGAGACCTCCGGCTCCAGCCCCTGCTCAGAGCCGCGATGTGTGAGTGCTTGTGTCACCGAGTGCCCGCCTGTGCGTGCATGGCTGGCCGTGGCATGTGCGTCCATGTGAGCGCCTCTCCCCCTGCAGCTCTGCCCGGCGTTGCAGCTCTCAGCACAGTGAAGGCAGCCAGAGGAGTTCTGTAATTTGAAAGAGCTGCGTCTCCAGACATCAGCGCTGCCTTTGAAAGCACATGAAAGGCAGGCAGCTCGTGCGCAACCAAAGCCTAGCTCAGGGAGACAAACGTCCTTCTGCGCACCCCCAGCCTTTCCCCGCGACGCGTGTGATCTTCCCCGCTCTCCTGGGCACGGGGCTTTGAAAGGCGGCATTGTACCGGCGGCTGGGAGCGCCGGAGAGGATCAGCGCCGGGAAGGGGCCTGCCGTGTGTCAGGACGCGACGCGTGCCGCGCAGCCCAGACGGGGACGGCAGCCACGCGCCTGCAGGGGCTGGTGTGCGGGCACGGGGGGGACGAGAAGCCCCCGGTCCCCCTGCAGTTGATGAGGGCAGGGTTGTACCCTCCCCAGGGCAGGACGCACACATCGCTCTCCCTCCTGAACCTCCAGCAGATGAGGCGGTACCCACAGCGCCTACCCAAAGCCACGGCCCCAGCCCCTCAACCCCGCAAGCTCCCAGACACAACCAGCGCCTGCTCCAGCCTTGGCTAAGGCCCTCTGAAGTTTCTTGGGACCACAAATCATACCCTGGACCAGAAGGAAGCTCCTGGAAATGGTTTAATCACAACTGAAACTTTTTTTGCAGGAAGTTTGGGCTTTGGGAAATCGCTGCTCAACCTTTGTCCTGGTGTAACTTGGTGTTCCCGGCTCATCTCAAAAAGCCTCTTGTTCTTTCATCACTTCTCCCCTCACACTGGAGAATAATATTTTCACTCACGCTGAAATTAGATCCTGATGTTTCTGCCAGCAAGGCTTTTCAATAACTTGCTTATGTTCCTGGATGTAATTGCCTGGCAGACTTTCGGCCCTGGTGCTTTCAGGGACGAGGGTGTGCGTGGAAAGAGACCCATCAGTCTCCTCGAGCAGCCCCAGACCAGGCCTGTGCCTGCTGCTGGAGCCCAGAGGAACAGAGGGCAGGGGAGCCCGGAGCACCCTCATGCAACCAGAGGATGAACACGGGGGCCGTGCTCCCAGCCTGGCACCGCAGTGATGGGAGAGCTCTGGAGGAGACAGGGCACCCGTCAGGAGCTTGGTGCGGAGCCCCAGAGCCTCCCGAGCCCCCTCCCCATGCTCCCTCCCCGGGGGGCTCCGGCACTGGAAGAGGACAGCAGCGTCCCTGCCTCAGTGGCACGGGGAGCAGGGGGAGAGCCGGGAGCCACCAAGCGCTGGGTGCCAGAGATGGGATTTCACCGTTGGGGCTCCCAGCACTCGCTGCCTTCCTGCTGTGCAGCTGCCCGCCAGGTAGGCATGGGGGTCCTGGTGGTCCCAGCTGCTGAGCACCCGTCCAGGGCACCGCAGCGTCAGGCCAGGGCACCCCAGGGAGCGGGCACGACAGCCCGGCAGGCAGGCAGCGAGGGGCAGGCGGTTCCTGCCAGCCCGGTGGTGCGGCTGGTGAGCTGCAGAGCAGCTTGGCAATCCCCGCTCCGCAGCAGCCCGCGTGGCAAGCTGCTGAGGACGCAGCGAGCCTGGAAGCCGCGGGTGCCCATCTGCCGGCCTGGCAAGTGCTGGGCAGCGGAGGAGCCCAGGCTCCCAGAGCCGGCGCGGTGGAGCTGGAGGCAGGCAGAGCATCCCGCAGGTTGCTGCCAGGAGTTTCAGCAGCTTGGCAGGAGCCGGAGAGCCCCAAACGCTGCCTGAGCCACTCTCGTATTTCAGGAAACCAATCGAGAGAGGAACCTTTTTTGCCCATCAGGAAAACACAGTTCTGCAGGCTGTAATTGCAGCACATCTTCGAAGCACATCTCCAGCACGGTCGGTGCAGCTCTGCGCCGTACCGGACTCGCAGCCCCGTGGCTGTGCACCCTCTCAGGGACCACCTCCGCAAGGTCCCAGCTTTCCATCAGCGTCCTGGCTGCACCAGTGGCACTGCGCTCACCTTTCCCAGGCACAGGTCACCGTGCCACCACCTCCATGGCCCTGGTTTCACAGGGCCTTCCAATTTCACAGCTGTCACCCACCCAAAGGGTGATCTCCAGGTGTCAGTGCAGAGCTGCTGGGAGAACCAAGCCCCTGCCCATGCTGAGCCCATCAGCACAGCCCACAAAGTGCCCTGGTACCAAGCCATGGCCCTGCAGAGGGGATGGCATCACTGCTGACCTCCAGCATCTCCCCATGGGCTTTTCCAGCTGTGGAGCTGAATTATTGTTTTGTTTTGTTTTGTTTAAAGCACAAAAAGTTGTTTATAAACAGTGGGGAAATAATACCTCCCTCCTCGTAGCCTCAGAAGTATCATGGTAATTTTCCTTTGGTTTTTCCAAAACAGCTCATCCTCTGGCACAGGCAGCACATGGGAATCTCAGCTGGATGTTTCAGACAGTTACGAACATCCAAAAAAATGGATGTCAGTGGTCTCTGGCATTAGCTGCAGCAGTTTCTTAAACTGCTGATGGTTTACTAATAAGCATCAGGATGGTAGCAGCTATAAAGCAGATCCTACAAATCTCCTACACCCAATTAACCTGAAGGTGGGGGGCACTCCTCCAGGCACAGAGGTGCCCTCCAGCTCGGGGCTAGCAGGGTGCAGGTTTAACCCCGAGCGGTGCTTAAAGGTGAGGATGGAGCCTGAGCCAGCTCAGGTTCTGCTGCTCCAGTTCAGAGAAAGCTTTCCACGATCTCCAACGAGGTTTGCAGAGCCGGGGCTGGCTGCAGCCCTCCCCTCCTGGGCAGCCAAGGCGCGCTGTGGGCACTGACCCCGGGTCCCTGCCGCACGTCGCAGAGGTCAGTCTGTCTGTCTGTCGGCCTTCCTCCTGCCCTGTCCCCTCTGCCGTGCGGCGAGTAATGAAAGACAAAGCTGGCGCGGCAGTTAGTCCTTCTTTTGGTTTTGAAAGAACAGACATTGCAAGCTTTTCTTTTTTTTTTTTTTTTTGTATCAGCTCTTGGAAGCTGTTTCTCTTTCCACCTCCAACAGCCTGAATTCCTGTCCATGTTTCTTGTGGTTTCAGCTGGCTGTAAAAATGCCTGCACTGGGGAGGAGAGGCCATTCGCTCTTCTCCCATGAACCACACTTTCCAACAATGGTCACAAATAATTTGTGCCACGATCAAGCGTGCGCAACTTGGAGATATCTCACCATGCGGGTGAGCACCACAGGGGATGAGGCCCCCATGGCTGGCCAGAGGAAGGATCAGGCCCCTCACCCAGTCCCACGCAGGAGCAGCAGGAGCTCTCAAGTGCAGGGCTGTGGTGCAAAGCAGGCTCTGGCAGCCCCAAAAGCCCTCGGGCAGGCGCCCCGAAGGACAGCCTGCCCTCGAGAGGCAGTGCGTGGATGTTGCTGTTAGCATGGGCTGCAGTAGCAGGGGCATTTACACACTCAGGTGTCCGTTCTGGATGTCCCAGCCAGCCTTTCTGCCATAAAATGTGCAAATCAAGAAGCAGCAGCACTTCTCAGAGCTTGGAGTGGATCCGGAGAGCCTTGGCACCTGGTGGGACTGATAGGAAGAGTAGCAGGGATCTGCCCAAATCCTCATGCTATCTCAGTTTCCCTCTCATGGGCACCAAAAATCATCCAGCACCAAAGACTCAAACAAACTGCTTTGTTTCCTAAAAAACATCCTTATCCTCATGTCAGAATAAGCCTTCCGACCCCTTTCTTTTCCCTGGCTTTTAATATGGCTCTGCAGTCAAAATCAGCCTCAACTTCACGCAGCCCTCACAGCCAGCACCAACCCCTTCCCAGGCTGTTGCACCTGAGGAGGGACGCGGAGGCCCACCAGAGCCCAGCTCTCACGGGCAGCAGCAGCACGAGGCTATCGCTGCTGCTCAGCGTGCCTGGCCAGGGAGGAGCACGGGCACCAAGGAGCCGAGGAGACTAAAACAAAGCTAAGGGAAAATGCAGCTTTAAGAAAAGCTAACTCACACATGAAAGGGATGGAGCGCACCTTGAAAAATGCAGGAAAACGGCAGGTTGGGTTTGGTTTTTTTTTCCTCCAAGATTAAAAGAAAGCACCCTGTGAAACAAGGTCAGTGAGCGTGGCACCGCTGCAGCCGTGGGAGCTGGTGCACCTGACCACAATGTGCAGGGTCTGGGGGGCTCCAGTCGAACACCGCCGCCCGCAGGGGCTCTGCACTGCCACGCAGCACCATGGGGCCTGGGGCGCTGACACCGGTAAGGACAGACCCGAAACGACCTCGCTGGGTTAGGTTTTACAGCGCCCAGTTGTGCCGGGTCAGCACCCGCCTGGGTGCCAGCGCGCTGCCAGGGCTGGTCCCAGCTGTGTGCATTGGAGCTGCAGGGGGGTGGCAGCGACCACCACAAGAGCCTTGCTGCCTCTGCCAGGGCTGCCAAACTGTTGTTCTATGTGTTTATGCCCAAAAAGTGCACTGGAATGCAGTGATGCTTCATCTCGCTCCAGCCCCAAGGAGCAAAGACCCCTCCGGCTTCCAGAAGCCCCACATCAGTGCAGCCCCTGGCCCCTACCCGGGCACCTGGCACAGGGGAGCAGAGGCCCGCGAGCACCCCCGGTGCTGCTGTGACGGGAGGGCAGAGCCAGCTGCTGCCCCAAGGGGGGCTCGGGCTGACCATGGCACTCCAGAGCCTCTCCTTGCCTCCAGGTGCCTGGTGGGAGCGGGGCTTGGCCGGGCGGCATCGCCCATGGCAGGGCTGTGCCCTGGGTGCCACGGTGAGGGCAGCCCCGGGCCAGCACTGTCCCCACCACGCGCGGCCACCCGCACAGCGGGACAGGGCACTGGAGAGGTCTGCGTGCAGGGGCTCTGCCGTCATCGGTGCGAACGCAGATGGGACCGGGGATGGGGACCAGGCGATGCTGGAAGCGGATTTGGTTCGATGCCATTTCCTCTGGGGATGGCTCCCCCAGGTGTCTCAAGAGGACTCAGGCAACGATGGCACAGGGCCAAAGGTGGAAAACGAAACCACGCTCGTCCTGCAGTGTCCTTCGCTCCACGCTTGCCGGACGCAGCCTTGCAGACCAGCCCCAGCTGCTCCAGCTGCCAGGAGCCAGGGCAGGTCCCCAGGCTGGCGCCAGCCTCACAGCAGAGCCAGCCTCCCACAGGGCCCCCTGCTCCCCAACGCCGTGCTTCAGGTGGCAGGAGGCAACGCCTTCGAGGCCTTCCCATGGCATCAAGCCCTTGGCATCCCTTGGGCCATCCCTGAACCCCGAGGCCGGGCACCGGGCGGGCACAGCCAGACATGGCTGGCCCCTTACCCAGCCCCGCATCCCCACGTCCCCTCTGTCCGCTTCCCACCGGCTTCCATCTGCCTTTCCTTCACTGGGACTAAGAGGGTAAGGCCAGGCCTTTGAAGGATGTTTCAGCTGTAAGGGGAAATAGCAATCCATTCTTAAAACTTTGATACCACTAATTTAATTGGTTTGAAAAAACACAGGGTTTTCCTACCTGATGTTTCCTACTTTGTTTTCCCTTTCTCTTCTAAGTGTTTTCTCCTTCTTTTCCCCATTCTGTGCATTGCCACTGAAACACAGCACGCTGAAGCAGATAAAAGCAAGACCCCAAAACTCTCTTCTTTATTTCCAATATCTTCAAAATGGAAACATAAAAACCTGAGATTTTCCAGGCTCTTTGACCTCCTCCTGCAACAGGCACGGCTGCCAGGGGAGCCTTGCTCTGAGCCGCTGTGCTTCCAGGCCATGTCCCCACCTTGGAAAGCAGATGGAGAACCACAGTACCTGTGAGGTTTCCACCTTGTGCCTGTTTTCCTCTCTCTCTCTCTCGAGTATTGTGTTTCTTTCATCTTTTAGACTCACATGTCTCACTGGAGTTGTCCCATGCGTCACTGTATTTCAGTTCTGCCTCCTAGATATCTTTCCCACATGCCTTCAGCATCCTGGTACAAGCTTACACAACTGCAGATCACTTTGTCTAGGATATTTTATGGGCTTGTTGCTCCTCTCTTGCTAAAATTCCCCCAGGTTGTCTCCTCAGCGCTCAGACAGGCTCTCATATCTCTTGCCATGCTCAATTTGCGGTGGCCGCTCTCGGAAAACATTTCACCTCCCCAGCTCTGCACCCGCCAGCAGGGGACCGTCCCTGCCCTGAGCTTCCACACACTGGTGGGGTTGTGCTTCCTTCACACCAGGGCACCCTCACTTCCTCTCCATTTGGCTTATTTTGCCAAATAATCGGAGAACAAGAGCAGGAGCTCAAGGTGCAGGCACTGCCCGGCCTCCTTCCTCCTGCAGGCCTGCACAGGCTGCGAGGCTTCGTGCTTGCACCCCGCAGCTCCCACGCCTGCTGCACGGTTGGTGACACGGCAATAAGCAGTGAAGCCAATTGCAGGTCTGTCTGAGCTACAGTTGGTTCCCTACAAAATGTTAACAAAGAAAATCCTGTAGCACAGTGCCAGGAAACCCTTTTCTATCTTATTTCCGGAATCCTCTAACATCAGTGCATATCTGCAATTCAATTAACTTTCTGGGAGAGGCAAATTAGCATGCCCAGCTCCCTGTGAGCTCAGGAAAGCCAGTTCCTGCTGAGGGGGAAAGCCTTTGGCTGCATTTCTCAAAGGCTCAGAGGAGCTCAGGATAATCACAGAGCTGTGGGAGGACCTCGGATGCCTCGAAGCGCCCTTCGCATCACGCAGCCCTCGGCTGCCCCTGGGACATGGGGTGCAGCCTGGCACTCCCTCCCCAAACTCGTTTGCTACCAAAGGCATCGTGCCTGGGCTCTGTGAATTAGATCAGACGACATTACGCAGCTGTACGCATGGCCTGTGGGTCGCATGCTCACAGAAGCAGTAGGATGCTGTAATTACACAGCCTAACAAGGGAGCTGGTCTTAAAAGGCACCCAGGGCCCCGGGGCAGAGCGCAGCCTCCTGCTCCTGCTGGGCTCATGTGTGCCAGCACCAGGACTCTCGTTCAGCAGTGCTTCAGCAGCACCCAGCCTGGCCACCAGTGCCAGCACAAAGCGCAGGAGGGCAGATATCCAGTATTTTCTGACAGATACCAGCTTTTCAGGAAAAAGGTGAAGCCCTTCACTCCCAACGTGTAAAGAACTATTTGCAAATCAAGATGCAGAGATGGTGTTTTCCTTGCAGCCCATGCTCGTGCCAAAACGCCCCTGCGCCCAGGGATCCCAGCTCCCTGCAGAACATGGCCAGCAGCGCAGGAGGGCTGAGTGCCCAAATGCAGGGAGCAATGCTGAGCAGTGCAGAGGCTCATCGAGCAGCCCCACTGCAGCCTGCAACTGCCCTGCAGCAAGGGCGCGCTGAAGGTGCTGCGGGGCAGGGCATGGAAAGAGGGGGCATGGTGCAGAGCTCGGCACGCCGCTGCAGGCAACGGATGGTGCAGGCAGCACAGGGTGCAGAGTGCTGCACAGAGCTGCATGCAGTGCCTGATGCAGGCAGTGATGATGCAGGCACCTGATGCAGGGTGGCACACGGAGCAGAGCCATGCCAGTGCTGCAGGCAGCACACGGCGCACAGGGTGACAGACACAGGGCAGTGCATGGTGCAGGTGCATACAGCCAGGACGGTGCCAGCTGAGGCATGGTACAGAAGTGTGGTGCCTGGAGCTGCAGGTGCTGCACAACACAGCTGGAGCACAGGGCTGCAAGCGATGCTCAGGGCACGCAGTGCACAGTACAGACAGTCCATGTCACTGCAGGCAGTGCACAGAATGAGTGGTACACACCGCAGGGGATGCTGCAGGCAGCGCGTGGTGCTACAGGCAGCACACAGAGCATGGCATGCATGGCCCTGCAGGTGGTGCAGTCTCCCGTGGGCAGTGCAAGAGGCTGCAGGCAGCATGGAGTGCAGGCCACGCGTGACACTGCGGGCGGTGCACAGCGCAGGTGGTGCACTGCTGCCGAACGTGCACAGTGCAGGACGCAGGGGGTGCAGGATGCAGGTGGTGCGGAGCACAAGCGCTGCACAGTGCTGCAGGTGGTCCATGTCGCTGCAGGCAGTGCAGGGTGCGAAGGGCAGGTGGTGCATGGTGCTGCAAGCAGTGCGCAGTGCTGCAGCAGCGCACAGCACCACGGGCAGTATGCAGTGCACCAGGCGATGCACGGTGCAGGTGTTGCATGGTGCTGCAGGTGGCACACGGCACAGGCAGTGCAGGGCACAAAGCAGCAGGCTGTGAGGTGCTGCTGGTGGTGCAGGGCGCAGCATGGGCAGCGCACAGGGCTGGCAGCGGGCAGTGCAGAATGTGGGCAGTGAGGGTGCAGAGCAGTGCAGGGCGCTGCCGGCAGTGCACGAGACAGGCAGTGAACCGTGCTGCAGTCAGGGAGTGCTGGAGGAGGCACAGGGCACCGTGGGCCCTGTGCAGGGAAGGCAGCACAGGGTGGTGCAGGCAGGGCGGGTGCAGGCAGCGCCTGGTGCTGCAGGAGGCGCACAGGGGGTGACACAGCAGGCAGCACCCAGGGCAGGCGGTCCACTTTTAAAAGCAAAACTGCTCCATCTCCATACTGCACAGCCTGATTTCGAAGCACGACGAGTTCATGTCCTGAACCATTCCCGTACACCATTTGCACGCAGCGTTGCAGAGGAACACCCCCCTCTCCTTAACGTAATCTCTGCATCCTAATAAATATAGATGGGCAGGAAATAAGCACGTAACATTTCTTGCAGAAAACAACGTGGTGCCCTGGAAAACACCCCTACGAGCCTGGCCCAGGAGCCCCCACGCCCCTGGCCGCCGGCGCGGAGCCGTGTCCCCGCAGAACCCAGCCACCTGGCAGTAACCCGAATGAACAACTTGCACAAATTAATTCACCAAAACAATTTTTCCTAACCAGCTACAAGCAGAGCACACATCCGAGGATCTGTCACAAGTGGTGACAAGCAAAAGGCAGATTTGGGCTAGAAGAGGTTACCAGTTATCGATGCAGCGTGCGGGCAGGCTCAGCGGTGCACTGCTGCCGCACCACTGGTGCTGCAGGAGCGAGGTGCATGCAGGCAGGGCTTCCCAGCGCTGGGAGGGCAGTGCCGGCAGCCCCGCAGGACCGGCCCCTGCTTTTCCATCCTCACCAGTTACAGGATTTACCCACAGCAGGACCCAGCAGTGCTGCAGCAAGGCAGGAAAAGTGGCTGAGATCTGCCAGCCCGGGTGACACGCTCCATGAAAACGGCAAACCATTTTATTTAATTAGAGGGACTAAGAGGTAAATGGCCAAGCAGCTATTCCACCCACCAAGGGACTGCAAACCTTAAAGTCAGCATCGCTATTAGAGACCAGTTATTGCAACTTCTATCTGTCATAGGTCATGGTCTCACCCCAATACGCTCCACTAAGCCCAAAGACAGCAGCGAGGCTCAATATTTCATAAATCATAGAGTGGTTTGGCTTGGAAGGGACCTTAAAGATCGGCTGGTTCCAACCCCCCTGCCATGGGCAGGGACCAGCAGAAAGGGACCAGCAGAAAGGGACCAGCAGGGCCACCAGATCGGGTGGGATCCACAAAGATGATCCCCCTGGCATGAGAGGTCTTTCTGCAGATAAAAGCAGAAGCTCAGAGCAAGGTGTTTAAACACAATTGCTGCTATCGTGCAAGAATTCCCTCATTCCACCAGGGTCAGCAATGAAGTGGTAAACCCCCAAATGTCACTCAGACCATTGTCATAGGGAGATGCCTGGCTTCTGGCCCTGGCCAGGCCGTCCTGGGCACTGGTGGCTGTTTCTGCTCTGCATCGCCCTGCTCCTATTGCAGCCCCTGCATCACCCCGCACCAGCCAGCTGCTCGCCAGCGAGAGGGGCACCTCACGGTGAAGATCCTTCAGCGTGCTGTGTCGTGTGAAGAGCTGCTTGACCTTGAGTCAGAAGGATGCTTTTCAGCCCCTGGAAGACTTTTGTAGATTTCTTCCAACCCTTTTTTGTGCTCCTGCAGGCTTCGTCAGAGGCTGACAGCAGAGCTGCTGCGGTGTTCCCGTAATAGCTTTTCTGATGCGGTGTGAAGGATCTAGGTCACTCCTGACTTCTTGCTACTCCCCTTTCATACAGCCAACATCACGTGGATGCACAGAATGACTCTCAAGCCGCTCTGAATGACGCTTTGTGAGACAGGATCTCCTGCTCTGAGGAGCATGCGCTCCTGGCTCCCAGGTGTGGCCCTGCGGATGCCTCTTCAAACACAGCGGCTGGGCTGTGACTGTTTAAACCAACAAACCTGATCGTTTGGTAGCAGTGACCTGTCCTGCTTGGTCCTAGTGTCATCTGCAGACATTATCATAGATTTTGTGGTTGACATCTATGTCTTTAACAAAATGACTGCATTGCTCTTTGCTTAGTTTCCAGTCCAGCAGGAACAGCATCACCCTTCATCTCAAGGAGCTGGTGATGGTGAGGAGACCTGTCACGAAGCCAGAGACAGCTAACATAGCCTGTTATCCCTCGCTTACATTGCCAGTTCGAAGCATTTACTGATTTTCTTGGTGGGACTGTTTCACATTGACCTGTACCCTGCCAATCTGCATGGTGCTGCCAAGGATCCTGCTGAAAACTGCATGAGCCTGGCCTGGACCAGCACGGATGCTTTGACCAGCCCCAGTCTCTCACAGCAAAGACCAGGGGTTCGTCTAGCAAGGCTGACTTTCCATGCCAAAAGCCATTAATTACAGTGTTTAGCCAACACTTAGCCATAGAAACTCAAATTATTCTTCCCACTGTTTGATCTGGGTTCGTGGCTTTCCTTTCTCAAACCATCACGATGATTTTGTAATCCCCCAGTCCCTTGGGATTCTCCAAGTTTTCGAGACTTGCTAAATCTCGCCATTCATGACTCAGCCAGCTTCCCAGCTAATTCCCCCGAGAGCCCCGGGCTGAGGCTTTCCAGCATGTCGATTTGAAAATACTCAGTGTTACCAGACACCGCGCCTGCGCCCCGCTCAGTGCAAAGTGACAGCATCTCCAAGGACACCCAGCGGGGCTGGGGCAGGACGCGGATGAACGCTGCCAGATTTGCAAAGAAAAGCTTTCCAAAAAAGCGTGCAAAACCTTCAGCCACTGTGGAGCCTCTGGTCTGGTTTGTTGGTCCTGTGTTCTTTAAATTAATGTAAAACAACGAACAAACTCCTGTATTCTGAAGGGAATATTCTATTGTGCGGAGAGCAGGAAGGCACCCACACGAATGCCGTGCTCAGAACAGGACGGGGCTGCTGGTTATCGGCTGTCGGCCGTCACCATTCCCTGGCCGGAGCTAAAGGCACGGGGAGGTGACCCCAGCCAGCGCTGCTGGGGCTTGTGGCTTTGAAGGAGCTGCAAGCTACCGGCTGAGTGCTGGGGGAGGAAAAACCTGGTCAGAAAAACTGAACGGAGATGGGGGCTTCCTGGAGGGACTTTCCTGAGATACTCAGAACGATCACAACACTGGGAGCAGAGCAACGGCAGGAATCCTGTCCCGTCCCACGGGAAAAGTGGGGGAAATAAATCTAATAAATAAATAAAAACCAGTAAATTGAGGATCTCAAATTGATAGGTATGTGTCAAATAGCAGTAATGGCAAACAAACACACAAAAAAATATGAAGTCATAGCATCATAGAACCATTTCAGTTGGAAAAGGTGCATAATATCATCGAGTCCAACCGTCACCTAAGACTACTGAGTTCAGCATGAAGCCACATCCCTAAGCACCACATCCACGCTTCTCTTAAATACCTCCAGGGATGGCAACTCTGCCACTGCCCTGAGCAGCCTGTTCCAATGCCTACCCACCTTTTCCATGAAGAAATTCTTCCCGACATGTAATCTAAACATCCTCTCCAGGTTAAATGAATGCAAGATGGCCCTAAATTTAAGACATGCCATAAATATGAAGAGCAGTTAAAGAAAAGATGAATTAAATTGAATCAACAACCTGAACTGTTTCCTCATTCCCATAGATAGTTACGATTCTGAAAAGAAAAATCTTTTGCTTGAAATTTTCCACGACAACTTGGAAAGCAAAGCAAGCATTGTTTGGGGGAAAATGACAGAAAGGAAAAAATGGGAGAAAATGCAACATGAGGATTAAAAATTAAAAGTTTCCCTAGTAATTGGATACCTCAAACAATGGTTTTCAGAACTGGGTGGGAGGAGCTTAATTATTCTTTCAGTGCGTGAGGCCACCCCGCAGCTGGGTGCGTCCCGGGGCAGAGCACTGATCTCCCACGGGGGGACCAAAGACGATTCTCGAGTCCCGGTGGGAGGGTGAGGGGTTGGCTCGGGTTAAGACGTGCAGCAATTTGTGAAGGGTGCAAACAGGGTATTAAGTGGAGTGTTTGTGGCTGGTGGGATTAAAGAGCAACAGTAGGAAGTGTTTAAAATAAGGCTGGAACAAGGGAATTCAAACCCATATGAGTCTCTTAATAGATGCAGAACTTATTAACAGAGGTAATAAATCAGGAGTTCAATAACTTTCAAAGTTCTGCTTATGCAGAAACTGGATCTTTTTTCTTGTAATATGTAAGGCTGGTGAGGTACTTGCAAGCCTGCTATTAGCCGAGAGGTTTAAACAACATATACTCAAAACAGACTTATTTTTACACTTAGTCCTGGAGAGCCCAAAGAGAATAACTCCCAAAGAGGTGAGGGAGGTACACAGAGGGCTTTGAACTACTGCTGAGATCAGAAGGGTGCTGGTGCGGAGCCACTGCAAGAGCAGGAAATCAAATAATTATGGGCTGGCTAGTTTGATATCACAGTAACGACAGGTACAAACCAGGCAAGCCCCAAGCACGGGGTGCAAGGCATGGGCACTGCACCGGCGAGGAACGGGTGAGAAGAGGAGATGTGAGCCCCGAGCGTGGCACGGTGACACGGACCTGGGCACCCAGGCTTGGTGTCCACCTTTTTTAAAGGCTGTGGGCAAGAAAGGATAGCAGCCATCAGAAATGGGAGAAAGAGAAATGTGCCATAATGAGGAAATTCACTGTTTTGCCTCAGAAGGAGATCGAAAGGGGCGGGTTTGCAGCGTGCAGCCTTCCTGTAAAGGTCAGTCTGTAATCTGGCAGGGAGAGGCAGAGCTGCCCGCAGACGCCTGGACAGGACGCCGGGCAATTTCACACCACCAGAAGAGTTTCCTTGTGATCGCAAAGACGATTCTTTGTCCCATGATGCCTTCAGAGCAAACCGGGACCCTTTTGGGAAAACATAACCCTAGTGAAATTCAATGGCTGCTCTCAGTATGAGCCTGCCTTGGGAAGGAGGATGCACAGGAGGTGCTTCAGGGTGACCTGCTGCTTGCAGCTCTGTAAATAACCTCCCCTCCTGCCGTCCGAGGCCTGGGGGATCTCCTCCCCTCCCGGAGCGAGCTGTCAGGTCGAGCAATGAATCAGGAGAGCCAGGATGGCGCTGCGCATGTTTCCTTAGATTTCCTTCCCTGTGCCCTGTATTCAACTTTTTATTAAATATCAGATTCCGGAAAGAAAGGTCATGAACCACGAGACACCAAGATTTTTTTTTTTTTCTAGCAGAATATGGTCTATATTTTTATCATCCATGCCAGACTCAAGGTCGGCAGAGTGGAACCAGCCTGGTAGGAAAGTTGGTCCCAGAGAGCTGAGAGGCACTAACGAGGGAGGAAGAGAGGGGAAAAGCGCAGACAGCAGATGTATTTCTTCTTCTTTACTGCGCTATATTAACATACAGCCTCTCTTTCAGAAGCTGCTGCCACCAGCGAGTCCAGCACCACAGGCACTAGGACACCAGTGCCCATCCGCAGTTGTTGGTGGTGCTGGCAGCCTCCAGGAGCTGGCCCAAAGCAGACTGCAAATGTCCTGGAGCTTTTTTGGCAACACTTCATAATAAATGGCAAACCATTTCTGCAGCTCATTTCCATTGTAATATTAATCAAACTGAATTCCTGTGGTGCTCATATGGATGTCATATGTAAATCCTTCAGAACTCTGCTGCTGCTAACTCCAAATTAAAGTCAATGGGGAAATTTCTCTCCTGTCTCCATCTTGCAGCCCTTAGCTCTTGCGCATTTATTCCTTTCATGAAATCCCGATTATCGTAGAAATGAGGAAATACCAGAGCTGATGAAACCCATGAGGAGCACTAACACTTCTGATTTTATACGGAAGGTGCTCAGATGCCATGTTGACAGGGAGTACCATGAAGCCCGAAACGGAAGGGAACATCTCTCTGTGCTGTACTGCCATAACACAGTACTCTGTGTATTGGTTAAAACAAAAACACTCACCAGCATTTCCAGGTGCCCATTCCCTCAGTGGGAAAATTTTAGGAACAGGCTTTTCAGTCCACTGCTTATCTTCAGCAGCGATGGGTACCACACTTCAGAAAAGAGCATGAGAAACTTCCCAACAGCAGTTCTGGAACAACTCCCTCTAGAAGAGTTTTCTCCCCCGACCTTAGAAATCCTGCCCTGTTTGGAGAAGTGTATATCCTTATTTGCCGTTTTTTTTTGTGGGGGAGAGAAGCAGGCAAATACAGGTTGTATTTTGTTATGGGAATACTAACCCTTTCTTTTTCTTTTTTTTTCTTTTTTTTTTTTCTCTGAGAAGGGGATAAGAGAGCTGTGAATTAGTTGCTTGACCCCAGGAGTTAGCTACTGGCCAGCCAGAAGCTCTTTTGGCCTTGGGCAGGATCCTAAACCTTGCAGAGGCTGGACCAAGCCAGCATTTGAGGCAGGACAGCATTAGCGCCCCCGTTGTGTTGTCTCTTGCCTCTAGTAGATGGAGGTCAGCCATCCAGTTCTGCCTGCAGCCTTCACAGCGCAGGGAATGGCATTAGCTGCCCCAAAGGAAAAGAGAAGAGCACAACGAGCGGGCCAAGACGGTTCACACCTTCCTGCAAGGGTGCCCCCAGAGGCAGCGGTGTGACGATTCCCCCTCACTTTGCACCACCAGAGCCCCTGGCTTTTTACTGGGTTCCTCTCTGCTCAGCGTCAGCGTGACTTCCAGGCCAGGACAAAGAGCATCGCAGATTTGACAGCAAGCAGTAAATGGCTTCATCTTCCCTTCATTGCATGTGACAAAGCTACTAGCAGGAAGCCTTTGGTGCTGCCAGGACTAGTGCACGGGTGAGGAGCAGGTTGGTGACACTGCACTGGAGCAGGGTGGAGGTCATGCTGCCTGGCAGAAGGTTTGGCCAAATCCTTTGGCTGAAAATGCACGCTGACAACCACACATTACCAGGGGCACTCACATCCCTGCTGCCAAGGTAGCTGCAACCTGCTTCCCATCCCATCCCATCCCATCCCATCCCATCCCATCCCACCCCACCCCACCCCAGTAGGCTGCAGAGCACTTGCTGTGGTTCAGGCGATGATGAACCTGCCCTCTGCCTTAGTCTCACTCTCTCCTAGTGTGCTGGCTCCAGCTGAGTCTCAGCTGTTTCAAGTGTTAACTGGCCTTAAGCTGTGGGACATGATACCTGACAGACAGGGGTGGGTAATTCTAGTCTCAGGCACAAGAGAGCTCTCCCTGAGGACAGTGTCTCTGCACTGGGCAGAGCTCCCTCAGGCACAACCTTTCCAAACACAGCCAGGCCCCGTCTGCACCAAGGATGCTTCCTTCTGATCTTTTGCTTTGGTTTTGAGCTAAAATACATGAGTTTCCATGTAATCCCACAGCACAAGAGAACAGTCAAGGGAGAGACTCAGATGTTTGTCATGTCGCTACGTGCACTTTGGAAAGCATTCAGGTGCTTTTTTTCCTGAGAAGGCTTGTCACATATGTCCATGAGTCACTCCAAAGTGATGTCTCCATATTCTCAGTGAAATATCTGTATTGTGAGAAGTCACAATTACCCAGCAGCAGTCCTTTAGATCCACTGACCATTGACTCGAGCAGCTCTGAAGATAACTGGATCTCCAGAATGCAATATACTTGTTGGTATTTTTCAGGCAAGCCAGCACACAGAGAGAGGACACAATCTCTTGCTCTGTAACTAGCTACAGCATGATCTAGTTGATAATTAAGATGAATGGCTTTGTTCAGTTGCAATATCTTGCAGTGGAAGCAGGGTCCTCAGCATGGCCAATCCAGCAGCCAGAACATTTATGCAGAACAAGGGGGAAATGGCACCCTGAGCTGGGAACCTGGCTCCAGGACCACCGTGTGCTGCTGCCTTCTGGCTGCACCGGGGCTTGTGCTGCCTGCCCACCCTGTGGGGCACGGAGACCCAGGGAAAGGGCAGAGGCAGGGGTGAGCAGATGGGGGGGCTCTGCTGTGGGTAGAGGTGGCTGTGGCTGTGTTGGTGCACAGGAGGAAGGGGGACAAAGGTGGCCCTTAGAGTAGCAATGTGTCAGATTGGGTGTTCTCTAGCTAAGGGATGCTAGGGGACGTTTTGGGGTACTGTGTGTAGGTTCTGGTTGCACTGGAGGACAGGACAGGTCCACCTCTGGTCGGGGTTGGCTTACACGAGGGTCGGTCTGCAAGCCATGAAGGGTGCCATGAAGGTACTGAGTATGTTCCGTACTGTATTCTGTGCTCTCTGTACTGAGTACAGCGGTGGCGTGAGGTGCACCTCTGGCTGAGGGCCACGGCAGGGAGGTTTGGGACGCTGGGATCCCTCTGTGGTGTCCCCACCTCGAAGGTGGCTGCAGGGCTGCATGCAGGGCGAGGGCCTGGTCGGGGCAGGAGGCCAGGGGCCATCTGGGGGCCCAGGGAGAAAGTTTGGGGGTGTCAGGGGGAACAAAATGCCCCTTATCCAAGGGCACCACTGGCCAAGGGTGAGGTATGCGTGGGACACATCTCTCAAGCACCGCCACAAAGCAGCTGCAGGCTGGACGGCAGCGTGGCTCCAGCTGGCGAAGGAGAGCGCGGTGTCCCCTGGGTCACCTCTCCCACTCGTCCCACGGCTGGGTTAGGACACGAGGACCCCGTGGGGACCCCGCAGTCCCACACACACGCGGCGTGTCCGCGGAGCGACCCGCGGGTGCCCGCCGGGGGCCGGGGGGAGAGCCGAGGGGAGAGCCGGGGGTCAGGCCCCGGGCCCGGCCGCCACCTGCGTGCAGCGGGCCTGGGGCACGGGGGGAGGCAGCGGAGGCTGTGCAGGGCCGGGGGCTGGCGGGGGCCGCCTCTGCGTGCGGGCCGGGCCGTGCCGGGCCCCCCGCGGCCCCGCAGCCCCCGCGCGGCGCTGTCCCGGCGGCAGGGGGCGGCGCTGGGCCGGGCCGGGCCGGCGGCCGCCGCGCTCCCTCCCCCGCTCCCCGCCTTCACTGCGCATCGGAAACATGGCGGCGGCGAGGGACTGAGCAGCAGCGCTCGGCAGCCGCGCAGGTGAGGGGGAGCGGCGGGGGGCCGGCACGGCTCGGCTCGGCTCGGCTCGGCTCGGCACGGCCCGGCCGGGAGGCGCGGCGCTGGGCACGGCCCGGCCGGCACCGCCCGCGGGGCTCCGGGCACGGCGCTGTCCGCGCGGGGTGGGCGAAGGCACCGCGGCCCCCCCGCCGCCGCCGCCCGCGGTGGCAGCGCGGCAGGCCCGGCCCGGCTCGGCCCGGCTCGGCGCGGAGCATCGCGGAGCGGAGCCGGGCTGTCAGAGCGGCCCGGCCGCCGCCTGGCCCGCACCGCGCCCGGCCTGGCAGCGCTCCGGCCCGGCCTGCCCCAGGCTGCCCTGCCCTGCCCTGCCCTGCCCTGCCCGCCCGGCCCCGCCGACACCTGTTGGTGCCCGCCGGGGCCCCGGCCCCGCTCCCGGCCCCGCTCCGCTCCTGCCCCGGGCCGCGGGGGCCGGGGGCTGCGGTGCCCTTGGCAGGCCCGGGGGGCTCCGCGCCGGGGCCGGCTGCCCGCGGAGCAGCCCCAGGAGCTCGGGGCTTTGTTGCGCCCTGAGCTGGCTCTGGGCAGGGCTGGACGAGGGGGTCCCCTAAGCGCAGGGGGATTCGGGTCCCGAGCTCTTCCCGCAGCGCTTTGCGATGCCTTGCATCGTCCCCCAAAGGCCCGGGAGTGCTTCGAGCAGACTGCCCGAGCCCCTCGCCTTCCCTGGTGCTGCCTATTGACATCCCGTGTACGAAAAGGGAGCGGGGACACGGGAGCGTGCTGCCGGAGGTGCCGCAGGCTCCCGCTGCCAGCCCGTGGTGCCGCCTGCCCCTGGCCGCGAGCCCTGGAGGACAGCAGGAAGCCCGTGGTGCGGAGAGGGACGAGGACAGAGCTGGGAGCAGGAGTGGGCATCACTCACAAACCTGCCCCTGGGACACTGCAGCCGAGGGGTGAAGGGCAGTCCCAGGGACTGGCCAGAGATATCCCGCAGTTACTGTCCCCGGGGGAACATCTGCTTCTCCTCCGTAGCCCCTCTGAACCGAGGGTTTGAGCGGAGCTGGGAGTCGAGCAAAATTGAGCTTTTCACGCATATTAAGGTGTTTAAAAATAAATACAGTGTCAGGCTGGCTGCTACCGCACGTTGTTCAGGTTCAATCCACGCGCTCTTTGAAGCTCCTGTGTGAAACCGTGGCAGCAGTTTGGAGTCTTGATGACTGAAGGTAGAGATAATAAATCCAAGTCCGTGGCCTGTGTTTTGGATGTGCTCAGTAACATTGGCTTTGGCCTTGGCCGTTTTAGGTTCAGCAGCTCTATACTAAACTTAATCTCCGTGGATAAAATAAGAGCGTGGAGACCCAGCTCCAGGGTACCCAGCTTTGATTTTTGGCTCCATTTCTGTTTACTGTTGTTGTTTATAGTAAACACTGTGCGCTGAGTGGCTGAGAACAGCCATGTGGCAGCCCCTCTCCAGCAGCCAGTAATATTGGGGAAAACTCTCTCCTGTATCAGTTCAATTGCCGGAGTAACGGCGCGCGGCTGGCTGTGCCGAGCTGCTGGCAGAGGGACAGCTGCCTCCTCTCCTCCTCTCTGCCGGCCTCTTCCCTTTCAGATTTTGCCCTCGGACTTTAGCTGGCCAGGGTGAGATGTCCCAGCACACTTTCTGGAAATATTTAGCATACAGGGTGATAGTTTCATAGCTCCCTTGTGCTTCAGAGCTGTCACCGGCAGCGGCTGGTGACTCGGCGCTGCTATAGGGAACGGAGCCCAGCTCGTGGGCAGCCGGCGCTCGGGACGAGCTGCTGTGAGGGGTCTGCGCTGCGTGGTCGGGTAGTTCAGGGTCTGCCCAGTAGATGGTATGAAAATGCAGACAGAAACAGGGGGAGACTTTTACAGTGGGCGAGATGGATATACACACGGCTGTGCCATTTCAAATCTTTATTTTAGTAAAGGTTGAAGTGTGATTTTTTTTTTTTGAGAGACAGACATTGACCCAAGGTGCTCCTGTTTTAGCATTCACATCTTAGGAAATGACAAATCTGTGTCTTGATAATCCGCTTTTTAGTCAAACATTTGGTATTAAATAGATCAGGTGATTAACTAATTAAAAGAAAGTAAATGTAGAATCTAGAGCAGGCACGTGAGTGGCATCCCTGCAAGTTTTGAGCCTCAGTTCAGGTCAGTCCGTCTCCTTTACCTTGTTTTTTCTGTGTATAAAATTTTAGCAATATTTAACTCTGAGTCACTTGCCTGGAAACTTGATGAATTTTGCAGCACATTTGGTGTCTTTAAATGAAAGATGATGTTAGGGTATAAAATGCTGATATCATTCATCAACTGGCTGTATTTCAAACTAGGGTGTCAGTGCTCCAGGGGTTGTGTCCTTGCCTTATATTTAATTTAAAGGAATCCATAACGCTTTGTGTCATAGCCTCGGGCACAGTGTGCCCAGAGAGGACCTCAGGGGATCATGTAGTTGTTTCCCAGCCCAGAGTAAGATCAGGTACACATCTAAAACCCCTCCTGATTAACGTTTCTTCCTTTAAGGCTTTTCCTGCTGGCCGTTGCACATCCTGTACAGGTGCAACACTCAAGCATCCTTGCTATTAGAGAGGTTTTGATGCTGTTTAAGATAAATCTCCATATTGTACTTTAAGCCTGTTCCTGCTTTTATGATCAGCAGGGCACATGGAGAACACTGTACTCCCAACATCTCTGCAGCTATATCCGAAGTATTCAAAGACTTTGCTCTCTCTTCCTAAGCTGATTGAGCTCCCTTTCTGTTCTCTTTTCATATGGGCTTGTTTTCTGCTCTGCTGATCTCTGCCCTTCTCTGCACTCCGCTGTCGATCCATGCTTTTCTTACGATGCCGTGGTCAGGCTGGGCTTAGCAGGACTGTATTAGCTGAGCTTCCGTGGAGCAGTAATAATGAGTGGGCCCAAACGATCGCATTTCAGGTATGTCTAAGTACCATTACATGCGAAAGGAAGGCAGATCAGACGTTTGCATATTTGCACGTTGAACTGTGCCGTTTGTGGCAAAAGACTTGGCTTGCTCTGCAAGCTCCTATTTGCAAAATCTGGAGTGGCGTGCTAGCAGCGTGGGCTCAGTGCTGGTGTAAGTTAAAACTTGGCGTGTTTGGTTCCCTTAAAGCCATTATGCTTGCATCTAGCCCCCTGTCTCTCTTTTTTCTTGACTGAAACTGAAATTCAGTTTGCAATGGGACAAGCGGATTTTGAGTCATAGAGTTGCCCATTTCTGTTTAAAAGCTTTCCCCATAAGATGACCAGGAGAGGTCTGTGGGAAATGAAGCAAGACGCGCTGAGGAAAGAGCAGTAGCTGCAGCTCCCACCTTCTTTTGCAAGGTTGTTAATCTCCTACGTAAGTCAGAAACGTCTCAAGGTAAAAAACATCCCCACAAGAAGTCTCTGGGTGCAATGAGACTGTAACTCCGAACAACCTCCTTCGCCCCTGCCATACACCCTGGTGCAGCGTGTGCACCCCAAGCCATGGGACGTGAGCAATGTTTTATCCCAAAGATGGCAAGACCTAGTTCTAAAGGCAAGGTGTTGTGTGTTTTTTAATGTACTCATAAAGAACTCCTTTCTTTCCAAGCTTAAAAAATATCTCACTGTGAAGACTTCCCTAAATTCTTGCTCAGTGTTTGAAGTGATAATGCAAATGTGAAAGTAGCGGGAAGCACGTGAGGTCTTCTGTCTCTTTATCACCAGTTTTTGCTTGGCTTGTTCATGGATCAAAGGAGACTCGTTCATGTCTAGTGGCCTGAGCTGGCAGTGTCAAGCCGCTGAAGTGTCACCAAGCTGAAGGAGGGTTCAGAGCAGAGGCATCGCTGCTGCCTGGCTTGTGCTGAAAACTTTAATTCTCAGTGATCTCTCTCTGCCTTAAATTACTTTAAAAGAACAGCATAGTGCTGAGCTTTTTTACAAAGGTTTCCAACAGATGACCTCTGGCGGATTTAGATGCTATGATATATGGCATTGCAGCCAGCAGGGTTCCTTCAGACACCTACCAAATGTTTCTGTGGCTGTAACAGGGATTTGAGCAGAATATATGCCTCAGCTCTCCTTTTGCATAGTCTTGCGGTTTAATGCAGACTCATCCTGAGCAAAAGTTCAAGAATTTGGCTGTGAATGGAAGGAAAAGATGACCGTCCTGTTCTGCTGCCTCTGCTGTTTGCATGGCAGCCTCATCCCAGAGGCCATGCGGGTGGGTGATGTCCTGCAGTGCCGCAGATGAGCCCACCGGATCTTTTCTTCCTGAGATCTGACTTCATCGGGAGTGGGAGGTTGTCCTTGCGGCTCCCCTGTCTGGCTGGAAGCTGCTCGGTGGTGGTGAGGAGGCTGGAGCTGAGTCAAAATGGCCATTGCCAGCGCGAGGGAGCTGGCGTGAGAGTTCAGCACAGGGCTTGTTGTTTTCCCTGGCACTGTGCTTGCGCCTCTGAAATACGTACAGCGTGCTCCATTTCTCGCTCAGAAGTTTTTTTTGTGTGTGTGTTGTAAATCAAAAGGTATTAGCACCAGCCAGAAGCCCACCTCCTCCTGGAGATACCTCCCCCAGCTGATGTGCTCCCAGTTACCCAGCTGCAGCTGTGTGCTCCAGGCTGACACAATGCGAACAGCCCAGAAACCTCCCCGCGGCTTGGTTTTGTTTTTAACAACGGAAACCGTAGGAGTAGATGCCAGTGGAAATTTGTGAAATGCCGCTTTTGCCCATTGAGAAAAAGACAGCTTCTCCCCTCCCTCGGCCCTGCCAGCGTTGTGCCAGCGGCTGCGTCGGGTCCCTTCCTCGTCGAGGGAGCAAGGTTGGTCCAGGCGTTGGGGGAGCTACGCTTTGTGCAGTTTGGTCGGGCACGCTGAGGGTGGACATGGAGCAACGCCTCTGGCTTCCCCCCGTGTGCTGCTGACGTTTGGCTCTGGGGAAAGGCCCTGCTATGAAGAACAGCTGCTTTCCAGCAAGGACTGCGTCCCCGCAGGAGCTGCAGCAGGAGGCTTGTGCTGTTTCTCTCTGTTCAGCGTTCGTGGGGTGCTGCGCAGGTCAGAAAACTGGCGTCACTCCAGCCCAGCACCGATGGGCACGGCGTAAGCGGCGCCGTTTCGGATGCGGCTCGTGGCTGCCTTGTACGCTGCCTGCACAAGGGAGTCCCGCGGTGCCTCTGCAAGTGCGAGCTGGGCGCCGGCTTTTGTCCTTCCTGACCTCTCTGTGCGCAACAGCCACACCTCATCCCCTCTTTCTGGGCCTCTCCTTTCCTCCCCTGCTCCAAATAAGCCTCTGCCTCCTCCCCCAGCACTAACCCCTGCGTTCAAGGCAGCGGGACGCTCATCCAGCTGCGTCTCCGCAGGCGGGGGCCGCGTGTTCCCCGTCCGCTACCTCCTGGCCGCTGGCAGCCGCGGCGGCGCAGAGCCTCCCGGGCTGCCTGCCAGCACCGGCCCTGCCCACGGCCCTGCAGCCCGAGGGAGAGGCCAAGGGGGAGGCCGAGGGGAGGCCAGCGAGCGGCCTCCACGGGCGGCTTGGCCGGGAGGCACGCGCGCAGCAGGGGACGGGGACGCGCAGGGCTGCTCCTAGGCCGGAGGCCGGGCTCTGCTCTGGCTCCCGGTGCTGTGCAGCAGGTGCTGTGCAGCCAGGTGTCTGCCGAACCTCCCTCAAGCAGCCTGCCCTCCCTCCGGCCTTGCCCGTGCTGTGCATGGGAGGCGGGAGAAGGCCCTGCCTGGCACGCGAGGAGCGTTACCCACGGGGAGGCACAGCGAGCAGGCAGAAAAGCTGCTGAACTCTGATGTGGACAGAGGAGGAAGTTGCACCAATTCCACTTTCTAAAAATAAGTCGAGTTAATGTTCCCGCAGCCCAGAGGCTGCCGCTCTTTACATGCTGAGTTGTGTTTTTTTTGTCTTGTTGTGGCTAATTTTAAAAAAAGACGTTACAGTCCATCAAAATGCGGCACTGCTTGTGCGATCAAATGTACACGCTTATAACAGTCCTGGTTATTCCAGTGTTTCTAGAAGTGACCTTGAAGGGTTACCCACACGTAGTGTTTCCTAGAGGTTTGTCTAAGCTGTTCTTAAAGATTTTCAATAGCGGTGATTCAGACTTGCTTCAGCAATCCACTCCAGTGTCTGACTATTCAATGATTAAGAAGCCTTGCTTGGTATCAGACCACTGAGGCTGTGTTTTAACCTCTTTGTTTTGACATTTCACCTTCTCCCTGCCAGGCAAAGGGAAGAAAGATTCTCTAAATTCAAAAGCGATCATATGCCTAGGGTTTGGTCCTTCTTTCTGCCTTTCGCATCAGTGTTCGAGTGCCTGCTGGCTCTTGTGTGCTGCTCTGTGGTTAACTACACTTGTGTGACACTCGGGGAGCCCTGGTCCTGACTCCCGTGCTGTGTTGGCCATGACTTGCAGACCGTCATCGGTGCTGGTGTCAGTGGGAAAGCAGTGCTTGAGGTGAAAAATGTTTTATTGAAATTGTGCATCATGAACTCCCCAGTTGTCTCTTATTTCTATAGAAAAATGCACATCTCGAACACTGTATAAAGTTTTTTGTTAGTAATACATTTCATAAAAATCAACAGGATGGCATTAAAAGTTGCATTACTTCAAGACATGATACAGAGATGCTGCTGATAAAACTGTTGCTGAGAAGGAAAGAGCAGAATATTGTTATCTGTCACAGGCAGGGCTGGGTTTTGTCTCCTTTGCCTGTGGTAGAGCATTTTATGAAATACGCATTTGCTATAGAAGTTCATGATCTGCAGCTAATTTCCTATTGCTTCCCATGCTAAGATGGGTGTTTGCAATATCTTCAAGGCATTATCATAACTTTTTCATTTCATTTGTTGATAAAATCGTTATGATGCATTTCAGGGAGAGGTCTACAATTGCAATAGGCTGTGATTTATTCAGAAAGGGAGGAAAAGGGATGAGGCACCCAGGATGAGGATTTCTGCCTTGCAAATCTGGGCTGGGCTGGGCTGGGCTCCCAGGTCCCTTCCAACTCGGAATATTCTGTGGTTCTGTAAGACTTCTGTAACTCAGTTATCCTGCTTCCTTGCCGTGTGTTTTCTGCCATCAGTTATCTCTGGGGCTCGTGTGTTTACCCAGGTTTTGTTTTTGTGCTGGGAACGTGTGGCTGCTCCTGCAGTCCTATAAGGAGAGGCAACAAACACGTGCAACTCCTTTACGGTGCCCTCGCCCTCCAATCTGCCAGCTCCTGGAAAGAGTCAGCGCTGTAGTATTCAGTCTCGTGTATTAAAACTCCAATTTACTTTCCATTTTGCAGAATTCCTTGGGGAAACTGTTCACTGTTGCGTGGACCTAGAGCAAGTTTGCTACTGCCTGATCAGCAATGCCTGTCCGCGCATGCGTACGCTCGCTCTGCAGGTCCAGGGCTGCGGTGAGAGGTTGGTGCCGGTGGCCTTTCCGTGGCAGGGGTGGCCTCCTGCTCTGTGCTGGCAGCTGGCCCTGAGCAGTGTGGCACTGCTGTAGAGCAGCTAATGCAGCACGTGCTCTCTGCCACCAAACGTTAGGGTCGTTGTTAATTTAGTTTTAGTGGTTCTTACCAGTTCGGAAGCAGTGTAATGCTTGGCTCCTACCTTGTTCCCTAGAGGACAAAGTTCACAGTGGCCTTCAGGTTCTTGGTGCCCTGCTCTGTGTTTCTGTCCTTGTGCGCAGGTAACTCGGCATTCTGTCCCGTAGCAGGGTGTCTTCTGTAGGTTCTGTCGCGTGCAGTTGACGTGGTACAACCCAGAAGATGTTGGTGACTGATGGCCAGTAGGTGCCAGCTCCAACCGGGTAGGTCCCACCTCACTGCCTGCCTGCAGCCCGTCTCTCCCTCCGAAGGGCAATAAGCCGCGGCAGGTGAGCAGTTCTGCTGCCTCGTCACATGTCCCCGGAGGTGAGCGCCACGCCGTCAGTTCAGCAGTCCCTGACAGGGTTTTGGGCTGACCGCGCGGTGCCGCGTGTCCCCAGCACGGCAGGAGCCTGGCGGCCGATGCCGGGGTCGCGGCTCGGCGGTGCAGCAGGGACGGGCTCTGCTCTGGCATCGCCCAAGCCCCCACGGCGTACGGCTGGGCCGTCCTGCTATTGTTCGGGGATTACAGCGAGGCTGAGGGACGGCTTTGTTGTCTTGGCTCGCTTTCCATTACTCTGAGCTTCGCTCTCATCTTGTGTGCTGCTGGCACGATTTCTGTTTGTGTATGTGGCCGTATACGCTCACTGCTATCCGCTGCGCCTCACCAGAGGACTCGGTCTGGGTCTGTTCAGTTATTTCATATTGTTGTCAGCTGGAAAATCTGTAAATGCCCTGTGATATTTTATGGCTCTATAAGCTGTACAAAATGTCCAGCAGGTAGTTTAATGTCTAGCAGATACACTCTGTAAGAGTGCGTTTTTTTCATTAGCTGTTTGGCAGCCTCTGAACATACTTTCGTAGCTGCAGGATGGACTTTTGGTTGCTTGTGGTCATGATGTTTTTTTTACATTGGCGTCTCCCGTATGTACATGTTATTGCCAAAATAAGAGATTTAATGGTGTCTTGTGCAGAGGACGGTGGAAGGCCTTGCAATATACTTTTTGTTTTCCAAACTCTTGGCCGTTCAGGAATGTAGCAACTTTTTCTTTACATAATCAAAAGCAATCTGTTCAGGGTTTCTTGCAGGAACCGGCTAGTGAATTTTCCTCTCTGGGAGTAATTCTCTGGGGATAACATTTCTCTGTACTGCTAGATTGCTCTTTCTTTTCTTATTAAAATTTACGGAAGTTTTGATGAGGATTTGTTAGAATTCCTTTATTTCCAGACTTTGCAGCTTGTAGAGGATATTTCACCTATTTCAGTAGATTTACAGTTTTGACTCCTGGGATTTTAGCTCCTTCAGTCACAGATGAGACCGGAGTTATACACAGGATAAAAATAGAAAGCAGTAATTAATACACATCCTCAGTGAGCCTGGCTCTTCTGGTCTCTCTTGACATGTTGCACTGCTGCAATTTCCTCTCCTTTTCCTATGAAATAGATGAATTAATCTCTCTCTACACGAGCGAGAAATAAAACAAAGAGGCTCGCTTCCTGCCCTGGCGCGCCGCTGCCTCGGGTCGTGGCGGGTTTCTGCAAGCTCCCCGCACTCCGCGGCCCCACTGCTGGGCAGGGGGAGCGGTGGCACGGCCTCGGCCTCTCCCTCTGTCCGCTGTCTGTCCGTCCATCCGTCTGTCCAGGGCTGGCCGACCTGCGCTGACTCCCTTCTGCAGGGGCACACCTGGGTTTGTGCAGCGGTGCTCCGCACCGTGAGGATGCGGGAGGGTTTTTTCTCTCGCCTTTTGCAGGCAGGGCTGAGCAGTTGGAGCTCGTCCAGTCCTGCTGCCCGTTCGCACAGAAGGATTAGGGCTGCAGGGGTTAGGGGGAAGAGCTGGGCTCTGCATCTCGCTCTGCAGCTTGGCGTGGAGACCTTGGGGCATTTCTGAGCCCCGGGGAACACCGCTGCCTGGGGCCGGGTGAGGGATGAGAGCACCTGATGCAGGCAGCATGCCGAGAGGCTGCTGTGGTGCCGAGCCATGCTTATGGGTACAGGTTTTCAGCCTGTGCATTTTCCCAAGGGTTATTGCTAAGCACTCAATTTAACTATTAGGATCAGTTACAGAAGTAAAGCAGAAGATGGGAAAAGGCAGCTCTAGATTTATGTAAGCATTGTCTTCCCCCATGCCTGCAGTACTTCAGCTCCCTAGAGAGAGCAGTGGTTTTGCCCCTTGCCATCAGGGCTGGTTGGCTCTCGTCTGCTCCCTGAGCTCCCATTTCCCTCTCTGCAGTTTCGGTGGAAACACCTGGCCCTGTGTACCTGGCCCTGGGGAGCGTCCTCCTCTGGGCCGGAGTACTTGGAAGTTGGAAGCTGATGTGGAGATTGGGTCATTTCCTCCCCCTCTCCTTCCAAGGCTCTCCTCACTTCCACTTCTGTTGTCCCCCCCAATTATCATCCTTTTTTAAATTTAATTCCCCCTCAAGCTTCCTTTTCCTGCTTACTGTTTCCTGAGAATATTATGCTGAGACTTTATCAAACTTGCATTATGAGAATTAGTTAATGCAAAATCTTCTTCCAAGAATTTTTGCATCCAGCTTACAGTATCATTGCACAATCAGTGGTGACGCTTCCAGCAGAGAGACAACTGGAAGTCAGACCTTTCTGTTTCTGCTTGCTAGGGGCATGGGCATATATTGTCTCTATGGAGCTAAGGTACATTCATTTCATTAATTAGTATTACAAATCATGGATGCATTTATCCACCTGATCCTTTCTTCCTGTTTCTCCCATCCCACAAGGAGCTTAGTTTTTAAGTAAGATATGACCGAGGATAGAACAAGTGTAAGGCTAATTATCAGGGTTTTGTAGAATATATATACCAGGTAATGAACGTAGGCTTATGAAGAGAGTGCGTGGTGGGGCACGTTTCTGCTGCCACCTGCATCCTGAGTGTAACTGCCCTCTGGAAAAGCTGCCACAATTCACTACAGGACCTGCTTGAGCCTGTGAGAGAAGTGTGTGCCTGTGTTACAGCCAGATGACAGTGATATGGAAATGCTGCACTTCTTTTTTACGTGCTCCTGTTTAAAGTCTTATTTAAAGACCTTGAAGCATCCTGCTGAATGCTTTTGTAGGGTTGACTTTGTAATGGTCATGGGCAGAATCCCATCTGAAGGTCTTCTGTAAGCCATCTGCTTTCATTAATAGCTTTTGGATTTGGCACACAGCTCAGTGCAGATCAAAATAGCCACATTGCTGCAAAACTTTCTGTACTTAGTTCGGCCCTAGCGCCTGCGCCACAGAGCACGTCGGTGTGCGCCCTGCTCTGCACCGCTCCCAGGTGGGGCTCCCTGCCTGCAGGGCATCGGGACATGGCCATAACACGCCCAGGGTCGGGGACTGCAGGGCACACACACCTGGTAACTTCTCTTGTCTGCTTCGAGGTGACCCCAAGGGCTGGGCTGGGCGTGCTGGCACGCTGCTCAAGGCAGCTTCTGCTGCTGTCGCCCAGCCAGCCCTCTCCTAGGGGCAGATGACTGACTTGGGGCTGTGTGAGTCCTACTGACGCCAAATAATTATAGCCCAGATGGCTCAGTGGCAGAAACATTAGCCTAGGGCACGCAGATTCAATCCCCTGCTTTGGCACGTTCTTCCCATGCAGCGCGTTGTAAGTCCTTCGGTGCCCTGTGTGTAAAAGGGGCCTCGCCGCTCCAAAAGGCCTGCCCTCCGCGATGGCTTCTGTCGCAGCGCATCTGGGAGAGCTGCTGCAGGTGTGGTGGTGGCATGGTTTGGAAATCTCCGCTTAACACCAGGAAACAGAGACCTCCAGTTTTTCCAAAGCCCCTTAGGGAGATTTATGATGAGCCATGGTCTCGATGGCCTTGCTGACCGCTGTGCCTGCAGCCTTCCTCATCCAAGGAGGAACGATGGCGAGGCAGAGGCTGAAAGCCACCAGCAGGACCAGCAACGAAGACATCTGCTGGAGTAACTCAGGAGCGTAACAAAGCTTCGTTAACCCAGTCGTAATGAGAGGGATTGGTGCTGTGTGACTAGCCTAAGTCTGCTCCGTACAGGCGTCCTTGTGGTGGGCCGTTCCCGGCCTCCTCAGCCCAGGGCTTCACTGCAGGCCGCAGAGGCTGCGCTGCTTGACCCCTCCGGGCCTGGGGGGGGTTAGATCTTGCACCATTTTGTTGTGTTTGTTTTCTGTAAGAAGCAAAGCAAAACCCAGTTTAAAACAAGAGTTCTGATTTTTCTAGGTTTAATGTGTGCATATCTTACAGTGGTTAGATCGTGCACCCCTTCCTAGGAGGACTTGAAGGGCCAGGTTTCTCACTCCCATTTCCATAGAAATGGCAGACGCACAGCAGGCCAGCTTTAACTCCCAGCTCATCAGCAGAAAAGCGTGTGAGAAGATTAAACGTGTTTTATAGCGGCTTCCTATTAGCAGTCTCAAGCCAGACTTTCTAAACTGGCTGTTTTTGTGTTGGTTTTTTTTTGGTTGGTTGGTTGTTTCTGTTTGTTTAAGTTCTTTTCTCTCTCTGCTTTGCAGCCTAGATATCCTGTTCCTGGAGCGTACAGAAAGTGTAGATTTTATTGCAACCTTTTGAAACTTCATGGAGAGCAAGGTCTGTTCCCAGTGACACAAGGCAAGATGTTTCTATTTTGAGCCAAGGCCCACGCTGCTGGGTCTTTTTTTTTTTTTTTTTGAGAGAGAGAAACAGAACATTATTGGAATCCTGCAAGGTTTTGTTTCATTTCCTCCACAGTCTTGAGAGGTGGTAACTCCTGCAGCCTCCCTCATGGCGGTGAGTGATTCCTTCCAGCGGACTCTGGCTTTCACCCCCATCCTGAGCTGTTGGCTTTCCCTTGAACTCGTCTCAGCAGTGTCTGATGATCTAGCTGTCGTTTTCCAGGAGGCTGACCCATCTCCTCTCCCCTCCAACCTGAAGGTGTTCAGGAGGAAGTCATAAAGTTGATATTTTCATTGTAGAGACATGGCCTATCCAAGTTTTTTAAATGTTCTTTTCTCTCTTAAAATGTGTTCTCCCCTGAGACTTGGCTCGGGGCTAGAGAAGTGTATTGCTTGTGATCACGTCTTCGAGACACCTCAGTGTCTTAACATCTTTCCCAAGAATGTGTTTCTGAAGAGCCAGTCGTGAGGTCTGGAGTTTATCAGTCCACTTCTTACATGGTAGAAAGATAAAATTAGTTCCAGAGAGAGAGAGAGAGAGATGTTGGAAATGACACAAAATCCTCCTGGTAAAAAGAGAAGTAATGGTTTGCAGCCATCGGGTATTTCAGATCACACGAAGGGATCAGTACTCCAGATGGAAATACTGACGTTCATTGTTACAGTGTTTCTTTGAAAAATTTCCTAGCATGAAGCATAAGGACCCTTGAGACCTAACAAGGGGAGATGCTCCCAGAGGTACTGTCGCTCCATCAGCCTGCGCTCACTGCTGCCAAAAGGCAGCTTTGCACAGACAAGAAGAAATAAAACTCCGGGCTTGTCCAGGAGGACGATAACAAGGAGGTGGAAGGAGATAAATCTATTGGTCAAGATAAATTCTGGCTCGCCTCTTCAAAATTTGCAGCTATTCCCTCTTGAGAGCTTTCCTTCCTGGTCCAGCACAAGCATGTGCGTGTTGCTGCATTTCGGTACACTGGTGTTCATGGGCTGGGAGCTGTCTGCTCCTCGATGGTTTTAGACCAGCAAAACTTGTGGCGTCTGCAGGTCAGGCAGAAACCTGAGGAGCTAAGTCTGGTGGGAAGTTGGAAGAGGAAAGAAGTGCCCCAGATCACATGCTCTCATTTTCCAAGGAGGCTGGAAGTGCTTTTCTCCACTTAGAAATTAAAATTGGTTTAAAAAAAAAAAAAATGTGATGGTAACGGAGCAGGCTGGCGTGGTTATATACATGGTTGTACACGTTTGTTGATCAGGTCTCCGTGCCTGGTTTCCTGGTCAGGTTTGGAGGAATCTGGTTGCGGTGTGCCCGTGGGGCAGCTGGGCTGGAGCAGGAGGCGGTGCCGCGGGGAGCGCTGCCCTGGCACCACCGCGGGAGCTCCTCGGTGATAGCCCCTCGCTGTGGGCACGTAGATAATGTTTGATGGAAGGATTCCCCTGCAGAACAACTCAGTGGAGGCAGAGGTTGTGCGGAGGGGGTTTCTACCAGCTGGGCCTGTCGTGGTGCTCAAGAGCCGTGCTTTTGGCGGGGGGGATCAGTGACTGCAGGCGTTTTGCATTATGAGAAGCCCTCAGGACTCTCTTGTGGCTGTCCCATGGGATCTCCAAGAAGCGTCATTCTCACAGTCCTCCGGCAATACGCAGTTTTCTTTTCTTCGTGATCCTAAGCTGTGGGGTATGTATCCACCCTACTAAAACCATTTTTCAGCTTCACTGTTGGTAGTTTTCTTCCTCTTCTGTCTGAAAACATCTTGCCTGCTGGCAACTGCATTGTCCAGAGAGGTCTGAAGCTTGGCACGCTGTCAACAAACCTTCAGTTACCCATTCAATCAAACATGGTAGCGCTGTGAACTGACTTGGCCTCCATCCCAAGGTTCACCATAATCTTCCTCATATAATAGGAAGTCCAAACAACCCTAGGAAATAATTCAGATGCAAGTGGTGCGTTTAGTGGAATAAAGAAGTGCCTAGAAGAGACACTAAGAATCTCAGCTATAACTCCTTTCATAATTATGCACTCTAAAGGAGCAGAGGCTTTGTAGATAAAGAGATTACATGCATCTTATGAGGTCTGTATAGCTGTGACAGTACCTTCCATCCACATTTTTTCACTTCTTGTTTTACTGACATCGCAATTGCAACGTTTAGTGCAGGAGTATCACAGAGCAGGCTGCCCATAGCCCTTGAGGTCCCTTCCAATCTGGCACAGGTAAATTGAATCATCCTCCCCTTAGGGATGATCAGATTTTTTGGTAAGAGCAGTGGTTGGGGGGGGCAGGACTTAATTAGATTAAGGAGCTGTTCAACAATGCTTAGGATGAGGACTGCACGGCGTGTGTGCTGAGCGAGCGACAGCCTGAACCAGAGCCCTGGGATATCCTTCCCAGCTTCCTAGCTGCTGCCTTTATTTTTACACATCTTTCTGCAACGCTGACGTAGAGGAGAACAGGAAAAAGAAAAGTAAAATACACCTGAGGTGTAAATCTTGATGCAACCAATTCTGGGGGCAGCGGGAAGGTGGCAGAGCTGCACCTGGTGTGCTGCCTGTGGCCAGGTGTCGGCAGCCAGGTGGGAAGGCACGGGCACAGCTTCTCCTTGCGAAGGGCAGCAGGTAGTGCGGTCGTGCGCTGGGCAGGATTTGGCTGGTCAGCTTTGGAGTGAAGCGTGAGTACCAACAGCCTGTGCCGTTCAGACTTTGACATAGTTAGAAATGCTGTTTTGCTGTTTTTTTTAATGTTACTGATCTCCTTGTCTTGATAACGTCCTCCACGAGGAAGTTGTATGTCTGTTAGTTTCCAATAAACAACAATTCCTTCTCCCGGGTACATACTTGTTATTTTTTTATAGATTATAGATTTGCCCTGCTGCAATGTGGAAAGGATAATTTGGAGTCCCTAATTCACTACTTTCATGCCGTTCATTGTTTTATATGCCTCTCCGGAGGTCTCTCTCCTTTTTATTACTAATCAGGTCTAGTCTTTTAAATCCTTTTTTGTGTGATAGTTTCATTTTACAAAAGCTGAACTAGTTTATATCAACTCAGTTGATGTGATCTTACTGATATCAAAGGTGTTTAACAGCTGCAGTCCCGTGTACTCGTTGCAAGCTGAACTTAAATTGTGTCAAGCTCTACGCTGCTTTGCTATGGCAAGTGGGAATGTTTGTTGCAGCTGTCTTTAAATTTAAGTTTGGATGTCTTAAATGAATTAAATATGAACATGAATAATGCAGCTGGTAACCTAGCCTTTCTGCAATTAAATGCAAACTTTTTCATTTTGTCTCTATGCTTCCAGGTTTTGATATGCTCCAGTATTTGTACTGACTTTGCTGTCTTGTAGGAATGATGGGGAACTAGAGCTCATGACAGTTCAGTGGAGCCGTTGGCACTTTTGATATCTTGGTGAGTGGAAGTTGTTTGGAACTGTGAAAAAGGCACTTTATCTACTACAAAAGACAGCAAATAAGTTGGTCTACTAAAGTTTTAAGGTAGCATCCCATTTAAACAAGTTTGTACCTTGATGTGTCCTTTCAGGGCGTGAATTCTGGAAACCAGCACCACATAAAACTGTGATCTGTGCTTGCAAGATAACCTTGATAGACACAAGTGTGAGAAATACAGGTTTTGACAATGAAGGGAGTTTCAATTCTGGTATGCATTTTGGTAGAAGTGGCAGGGTCTGGAGATGAAGTATTACAGCACGTGCTGGGCTGTGTAAATCTCAGCTGCTTCACCTGATTCAAAAGTGAGATTGTCCCCTTAGTGACATTGACCCAGCCACCAGGTTCTCCTCAGGTGTCTGTTTTGTCTAATGCTTTTAAGGAAACTCCTATCTATGTGAATAGCCAAGTTTTCCCCTTTGGATACCGAGCTGTAGCTTCTGCTGTTTATTACTGTAGGATTTTCTCGGTCTTCGATTCCTGAACAGTGTAAAAGACCACATACATCCGTACCGCGTTTCTTCCTGCCCTGCCCTGCCCATTAACTTGCCCGTTCTGACATTCACTTTCTTCTGTCTCAGCTGAAGTCTGTCTTCTTCACGGGGGTGTTTCAGACTGGCTAAAGCCTCTGGGGTGATTCCACCTCTCACCTGATTGGATATTGGCAAAATAAGATTATAGCCTGTTTCAGGTTGGAAGGAACTTCGGGATTTTGCCTGGTCCAAGCCCCAACTCAATATTTACATCTCATTCTCTTCCATGACATGAGATCTTATTAGGAAGCTATGTACGGTGCCGGCTGAGGGTCTGGGCAGTTGTCTTCATGCTTTACAAGTAGTTGGGTCTCTCTCCTTACTGTCTGAGCAAGGACCAAGTGTGGAGTTATTTCGTCTTGCCCGCTCAGCTTTGGTCTTCCACAAATGGTGTCTGAGCATCTTGTACACACTCATGAATTTCTCCTGCAAGTGTTGCTGCAGGGAAGGGTTACACGTCCCTGCCGGGTAGGGCTCTGAAGTACTGAGGCTGAAGCAGCTTTTCAAAAGCCGTCTGAGTGGCGCAGAACGGGTGGTCCAGCGCCAAGCGGGTGAGATTTATGGGCAGCATTAGGTGCTTCAGAAAGTCCAGGTCCGCAGGAGCCGAGCAGACATCGGTGGTGCAGAGCCAGAGATGGGGAATGCTTGTCTGCTGCCTTTATGTAACACCTCGCGCCCTGGGGTTTATGGCTGGAGGACTTTTCCTGCCGTGACTGCTAGCTTTTAATAAAAATGACAGACGAAAATTATGAAAAGAAGCATTAAAAGTTGTAAATAAGCTTTCATATGTTGATTGCTTTCAGGCATTTAAAGGGAAAGAAACTTTACTCTTTTCAGAAGTATGCACAAACACACACACTGTTTATGAGAGAGGCAATAAGAGACTACTGTGTACCTTTTGCTTTAGATTAAAAATCAGCTATTCACTTTTTTTTTCCTTTAGTCTTATTTCAGAGTTTTGCTCAAGGTTGCCAGCACCGCACCTAAAGACTGTAGTTTGCAACATTTGTATAGAAAGCTAAACTCTTCATTTCTCTTAGATGTGGAAAAAAGGCCGTTTTTCAGAATCAAAACCTGTAGTCTGTCCGGATCTGTACAGAGCCCTGTAAGCAGGAAACTCAGCGTAGCGTCCTGGTGCGGCTTCCTCTTACATCCTCCAGCCTGACTGCCCCACCGTGAACAAAACGGAATTATATTGACACAATTAATCTTTAATTAGTTAGTGTAGTGTCACAACACGCTTTTACTAGCTTTCCTAAGGGCTTGTTCGTGGCTTAGCCATTCATTTAGATATTTTCTGGCGGGGTTTGCCAGGGCTGGGGTTGGGGCTTTCTGCATTCGGGAGCCGCTGCCCTGCACGGCAGCTGTGCGGGAGCAGCGGCCTCCATGCGTGTCCAGCGCACACCTAACGGCTCCCATCTCCAGTAACACTTGCTTTTAACAAGAATGCGAATGCTTTTTCTTGTCAGGGGCAGTCTGGCCAGTTTTCCTCCAGTCGGGAAAAAAAAACAATGCAACTTGGACACTCGTTGCAGTAGTAATAGCAAAAATATTTCCTGGGTCATTGTCCAATTTCTCATCCTTATTACTCAGAACTGCTGTGAGCAATTTGAATTGCAAGTGGCGAGCTGGGGATTGCGGTGCTGCTTTGCCAGAGTTAATGTTATGTTTCCATGTGTTTTCTTTCATAAATTCCAGCTTTGCCTCCCTTTGTTAGTGAGCAAGAGCAGCCCCCCTTCCATGTGCACACTCGGGACCTGCTGTATAGTTAACAGAGAGACTGGCATATGCTCTTCTTGCTTATTTATGCTGCTCCCACTGCCATAAATTTGAAGTTCTCCGCGTATTGGAGAAAGGCTTTTAGTTTCAGTGGGCTTGAAATGAATTGTCTGTATTCAGTAGGAGGTGTTTGTGCAACCTGGGGTGAAAGAGCATCTATTTTCTCCCCGCTGTGTAATTAGTTAATGTTGCAGATGATTGTATGCTCCAGAAATGGGGAATTTTCTCATGTTTATTTCTTTTGTCCTAGACATCTTCAGTTATCTAAAATCAAGCCAGTCCCAGGATAAGGACAGCAGCAGGTGATATAATGCGGAAACCAGGCCCTCAAAAAGGTGAGCGGTGATGCTTGGCATAGACAAAGGCCCGTTAGCGAGCTGCTCAGACCAGAGGAAGGAGCACACACAGCAGACCAGGAGGCCAGCCATGGGGAGGGTGGGGGGACGTGCTGGTTGTAGGTGCAAACAAAGCTCTGACAAGGGAGTTTCTCGTCTCTGGCAGCGTGCAGGGAATGCTTCCATCAGTTCCCCACCGGGAGCCAGCGTGGCTGCGGCAGCCCCCAGGATGCCCGGGCTGGCCCCAGGGGTCCCTGCAGCGGTGGAGCCCACCCGGCAGCGCCACCGGCCTCTTCCTTCCTCGTCTTCCTGCAGCAGCGGTCGGGGAGCGGAGGGTTGGGTGCCGGGGGAGCCCTGGTGGCCCTGCGCACCCCCGCGGTGCTGGGGCACGATGGCAGGCGGGGCGCTGCTTGCAGAGCTGCTGCACGCACCATCTGCTCGTGCTCCCAGCGTGAGGCAAACTGCTGCTCTGCTGGCACAAGCCTCCCCCTTCTAATGAGGCATGAAACCGAAGACCAGCCTACCTCGTGGAGATGAAATTCATTACAGGCACTTACCTCTCGCGGCCTCGGTCTCTCGTCCCCTTGCCCGCAGCTGTGGCGAGGCGCTCAGGACAGCCACGCGCCCGCTCCCCGCGTCCCGCTCCCCCGGACGAGAAGGGCCCTGTCAAGCAGGCTGCCTGCAGCTGAGCCGCCTGGACCTCGTGCTTAACTAATAATATTGATTTCCTTTAGTGTTGTTCCATACATGTGCATTTGACGGGAGTGATCTCATCACATGCGCTTCAGAGCGTGGGGGAAGGGAGCACAGCAGAGGAGGGCGCATCCTCCGCAGTCCTTTGTTCACATCTGCTGCACGCACACAAGGCTTGTTGCAGGAGATTTCTATGCTCAATTTCGCTCCTTCCTTTATTTTTTTTTAAACATCTCCTTTGCTTCTCTGGTGGTTCATCTTACAGAAGCATTATCCTCTTCCTAACACTGCTTGTCCTTTAATGAAGTGAAAATAAATGAGGGAAAGCGGGGAATGGGGAGAGCGTGCTGCGAGGCAGCTGGAGGGCTTGGCAATAAAAGAGGCAGGTTGATTAGTCAGCAGCGCGGCCGCGGACCTGGCTGCCTGAATTTAGCCCCGCACGCAGCTTGTCCTCTCTGCCTCGTGGAGCAGGGTGCCGCCAGGCAGCGTGACCTGTGCTGCGAGCGCTCTGCCGTGTGCTGCAGAAGCAACACCTGTGTTGTGTGCAGATGGGTCCCTGTCCTACTTACCTGCTTCTCCAGCAAGGCATTGAACTTTTGCTTTTTTTTTTTTTTTCTATTTCCCTCCAGAAATTCTTGCGTTTTCCCCCTTTTTCTGCTTTTGCAGCCTGCTTAATGAGGATTTTGCGTGGTAAAGGTTAACAATAAAACAGAACTCCACCTGCAGAACACGGCAATAGGCAGCTCTGAGCACACAGAGGCTGCTACAGAGCTACCCTGAGCGCAGCGTTACGCATCCTGGAGGCTTTTCTGTTTGTTGCATGTATACCTGGTATCCTTTTTCCTTGTTCTCATCAGGAGATAAGCAGGGTACTGTCTCGCAAGGGAATGCAGTTATAGGAAGGGTTTCCTTCCAGCTTTTTCATTCATTTGCCTCTCTGAGGAGACTGGCTGGTCTACTTCTAATGGTGCTGTGGCCATACTCCCTATGGCCCTCTTGTTCCTTTAAGGGATTAAATCTATATTAAGTCTTCCTGTGCATTTTGCTGAAAAGAACATGTCATGAAGAGAAGACTGCTAAAATAATGGTCCAAAAGCAATTTTAAACACCTTAAGATTATCCACTTAGCAGCAGCTCATGGCCTGCCTCTTTCAGCTGCTTCTCCGAGATTTCAAAACTTTTTCTGCGCTTTTTCTGTTTTCTTTCTTGTTCCTTTCACAAGTAGTTGCTTTTCACGGGGACAAATTTTGTAGAGCACTACCAAATTCATTTTTTTGTTGTTTGGTTGGTTTTGTTTATAATAGCCTATAAAATGCCTTGTAAAATAAATGAGCGGGGCTGTAGCAGCTAAAAGCGCTCGTGGGTGCGCATCCATCAGCCAGCAGCACACGGAGGAGCCCACGATGGGCCACTCGCTCGGGGCAGGCTCTGCCATGGCACGCTGCTCTGGCACCCCTCTGTCTGGCTGAGGGCTGCCAGAGGGGACAAGCATTGCCCGTTTCTGGCTGAATCTGTCTTCCAGAGCAGTCTCGAGAACTTCTTTTGCCCAAAGCTGTCGTGATGAAGACAGCTCTCATGAGATGTCCATCAGAGCCAGGGCTACGTTGCTGCCCTGGCCTGTGAGGAGGACGCCGTGGAGCCTGACGCTGTCCCTGTCGGGGCACTGTGCGGACGCTGGGAGAAGTGCTGATGAGCCCCAGCACTGGAGAGCGCCGAGGCTTTTGCTCCCTGTGCGTCTTTGTGCACTCGTGGCTGGCCGCAGTAACCCAGAGGCGACGAGCGAGCTGCGATTCAGGCTCCCCTTTGGGGCGCATGGCATGCATGCCAGTCGTTTTTAGTGACCCTGGCTTTTGTTTCTCTTGAGCCTTGAAAGCTCTTCATGCGCTTTAAATGATGAAGGTCTGTCAGTTTGCTGTTTTTCTCCTTTTTGCTTGCCATGGCAGGAGAATGTTGGTTGGTGAGGGCTAGGCAGAGGCTGCAGTGCAGAGGCCTGGTGTCAGGTCTTCTGAGCTGTATGGAGGAAGGAGATTTGGACAAAATCTCCCTGCTCTGGGCATAACCTGCGTTACCTGGGTTTGTGTCAGCAAAAACAGGGAGGTCATTTCTCTCCTTTGAGGTGGCCCATGCCTGCAGAGCAGGTGATGTGAGCTGCTAATGTTGAAGAGAGCATTAGCTGGCTTCCCTCACTGACATGACTGCTTTATTTCTTGTCTCAGCCATAGACTGGAAAGATGGTAAAAAGCACAAGTACAGCCGCCCGTCAGAGTCTCCCTCCCAGTACCAAGGTAAGACAGCATGCTTCCCTTTCCCTTCCTTTTCTTTCTAGAAGCTTATGGAGTTGGCTTGGATCTGGGAAACTACAGCATGCCAAGTTAGTTTACAGATTAAAAACTGCTTTTGGGCAGTCCTCATGTGTTTAACTCTGACCACAGTCAGCAATTGCTGAGAAGATGTCAGGGCAAGCACTCGGCTGAGGCAGCTCGTTCTGAAATCAGGCAGGATCGAATAGCTGTTTCTTCCTGCCCAGCCGTGCATGCCAAATGGGTGGCTCTGCCACGTTTTTACACGTGTCCAGGATGTAGAGAGCTTCTTACTTCTGCATGAACTTCTCTTGGCGCTCACGGCGGCGGCTGATGCCTGCGGACAGGAACCCAGCGAGGCAGCCTGGCGCAGAGGCAGCGGTGTGTCCCTTCGGGCAGGGCCGATGTGCTCTCGTGCAGGGCACCTGCAGGTTGTTCAGGAAACTGCCAGCTCCTGCTGTCTTTGCTGGGAGGGATGCAGGTGACTTCCAGTTTTATGGAACGTATGCAAGGCTTGTATTTTACTTATATTTACCTTAGGCAGGTGATGTCGATATTTCCCACCAAGTACAGAGCAACAAGAAGCTAAATGGTTTCCTGAGCTGAACCACTTCTAACGGGAACCATGTGCTTGCCTTCATGGAAGGCACTCCTGTGTTTCTTAGAGCCCCTGTGAGGACCAGAGTGGCTGCAGTGCCTTGGGGCTTGGCTGTCCCAGACCCTGATTCAGGGCGGTGGCTGTGGGTCATTGTCAGCCCTCACCGTTCTCCTTTGGGGCATCCGACCTGTCCTTACCTACCCTTGTACTGAAGTCCCACGGATCACAGTTTGGGAAGGTCCTTCTCCAAGGGGAGGCAGTTCTTTAACATCTCAGATAAAGTCCTGGGTCCTGTGTCACCCCACGCAGAGCTCCAGGTTACGTTACAGGGTGCTGTCACAGCTCCCATGCGCTCTGCGTAGCGTCCCAGCAGGGTATTGGGTGCTGCACTGCTTTTCCCTTTTTGCGGCACTGTTTGCAGATGCCAGAGGGCTGGCTGCTGTTCAGAGGCAAGTGCAACCTGAGACGGAGCTTCCTGTGAAATTCGGGGGGGCGCGCTCCCGTCAACACTCAGGCTAACCGTGCACACCAGTCTCCACACCTCACTGCGTCTCAGGGTTTCAGAGCTAAGGAGGAACTACTGCAGATGTGCTTCTGTGTGTGTGCGCGCGCTCAGTGGGCACGTGGCATAACAGCAGAGATCAGACATCAGCCCCCTTCAAGAAACTCTGACCAGAGCATCACTACCGCCTGCGCAGAGCTTGGCTGCATGGCAATGGGTGTGAAACTGCAGCAGCTCTCTGGCACGAAGCACCCCGCCGTCCAGGCCGGAGGGATTTCTGCTCAAAGCTAAAATTGAATGGGAACACCTCTGAGAAGCAGCAAAGCAGACAACGTGTTGGTGTTTGAAATCTATTAGTTTTGGCTCACACATTCTTGCATTTCTTGTGAGCTAGGCAGTGAGTAAGCAGTATCATGTTATCAATTGTCGCTGTTCTTGATGGAGACCGTGCGGCCAGACTGCCAGTGGAGCAGAGTGCCTGGAAAGTAAAGCAGGTAGGAGGTGCAGGAGCTGTGCCATCGCGCTGGGAGAGCTGGCCCCTCAGAAAGCTGCAGCCTGTTGTCGGGGGCAGCCACTGTCACCTTTGGATCTGCGAGCACAGCCGATGCTCTGCTACTTTTTGTTCTGAGTTGGCTCCGACTGCGCTGCTTTCATGTGCTGCCTTGATGCTAGTTAGCAGACACACATATGGGCTGCAGACCCTAATGGGATGCCTTGATCTGGGTAGGGCGCGCTCTCCTTCACAGATGTGACCTGAAACACACATGTATCATTTCACTGGGATTGATGACCCCTTGGGAGCTGAAATGCTAATGGAACCCAAACCAGACTCGGTTAAAGATATAAACAGAAACTCCATCTTCATTTAAATTCTGGGCAACAGATCAACATTAAATGCAACATGATGAGAATACAAACACAAGGGTGCAGAATTGCATTGTTCACAACTACTGTAGTTTGACCCCTTGGGTGTGTGGAGTGTTTTGTTTGTAGTAAATATTTTTAAAAGTTAAGACATCAGAGCCCCAATCTGATGCTCTCCCTGCAAGTAATATCTTTCTTTGGCGTTAGCACGCAGTAAGGCACTTTCCAAAGGCAAGCAAAAGTGACAGGCAGTTGTCCTTAATAGGCATTTTCACAGCCGACTTACAGGGAGCCATACAGGTGTATAATCCTTGGCTTTTGTTTAGCTCACAACTGTAATTACAGCGACGTGGTGTTTCTCATTAAGTGTCCTTCTCTTGTTCCTGCCTGAAAAGAAGATTTGATGTATGTTTTACCGAGGAACACGGTCTGGCCAAACAGATGATCCCTCCAGTCTGTAGGGGTACGGTGTTCTCTGCAAGGGGGTGGTAAAAGGGGAGGCAGAGACCAGGGAAAACAGAGGGTGATTGTTGGACCAGTAGGGCATCTTGCAGATAGTGCTGGAAGGAAGCTGGCAGCAAGCAGGGGAGCGAGCGTTCCCCTTTGCTTTTCGGGGCAAGAGGGGCTGTCAGTCCCTGCAGACAGTTCTGTCCTTGGCACCCCTGCCCTGTCACCAGAACGAAGCGCTGGTTTTGCATGAAGCAAAGCCGCTTATTGGGAGCTGGAGAAAAGCCACCAGTGTTTTTTGACCAACACTCAGAAAATATTCTGCAGTGCTGTCTGCCCAGGCCAAATAAGAAGACAAAAACACCCTGTCCCCCCACAGCGAGACACCCGATTTATTGATGTGTGTCAGGGCTCGTTCTCTGCTCCCTGGTTAAAAAAGCTTGAAGAATCTCCTCCTTTTTTCTGTTTTACTGACAGCTCTCCCTTTGTCGTAAGAGCCCGACTTTTGCTGTGTTATGCCATTTTCCTCTTCCTGCATTGTTAGGTTGAAGTTGATCATATTTGGTTATGTTTTAAAGCACTTTAAGATTCCCAGTTGAAAAGCATTGTATCATGAGCTAAACATTTTTCCTGAAATCATTTAAAACCATTCCAGCATTCTGTGAAGGGAGCTGTGCTGAGGCAGAGGTGGTGCCCTCTAAGCTCAGTATGCATTTTCTATCCCGTTTTATGAGTAATCCTGGAGCAGACGTGCCGTCTCTAATTGTGATTGTTGTGCTGGTTTTACGGAAAGAAATTACCCACTGTAAGCAGAGAAGGAAGGCAGGTTTAACTGTGCTGTATATCCTCTGTCTTCTCGTTGGGGTTCAGCGTCTTTCTGCTGCTCCTACTTTTCTTTGCAAAAGAAGTCATCAGAAACGTGAGCTGTTAGTAGCTGCAGTTCTGCTGTGTGTGTGTCTTCATATGGCGGTTGAGTCCCAACAGGCTCTAGAATTAATCTCAAATAAGTTCCATCTCCAAACGCTATTTTTAGAGGCACACAGCTGCCTCAGAAATTTACTGCTCCTGCAGGAATTTTACAGCATTGATCTCGGCTGCAGGGTGAGCCGTTGCAGAGAGCAAATGGCCTCACTTGGTTCGGAGTAAGTGAAAAGTGGAACGATTAAAACCAGAACTAGTTTTAATAGTGAGGGATTGAAACCAGCTGAGGGGAGGATGAGCTGTAATTTTTTTTTTTTTCTGAATAAAATTGTCAAAAGCAGCTGATGCTTTTTAAGAGGCTTGCTGAGGCCCTGAGGCTTGCACTCCTCATCCTGGTATCATCACTGGGTGCTCTATGGACACGGGCTCCAAAGGGCCAGGCTGGTCTGAGACAAGCCCAGATCAGGAACCAAACTCAGGGGTGGAGAGCAGCACAGTGCTTCGTGGCAGGACTGCTGGGCTTGGCGTGGAGTCCTCCGTCTGGGTTTGCTGTGGCTGTATACCTACTACACGTTATTCACGCGAAGAGTTTCATTGAGTTAAAAATCATATCTTCAATTAAGCCCCCCAAAATTCCTGTTTGTGAGAGCACCGTTGCAGTGAATCCTAATTTCTTCATTCACCCCCGTGTGAGACTGCTGGCTGAAAGGAAGCGCGTGCCAGCGGATGGGATGGAGAGCTGCTGTCAGAGTCTGTAAAAGCAATGCATTCAGCCACTGTGGCAGCGAAACTGTATTTTTTCTGTTCTTTACCACTGTATTTAGAAGAGTGCTAGTTATCAGCACGGAGGTGGCAAGAAAGCAGTGTTTCTTTTACTTATTTGAAGCCGGTGGATTATCATGCCCCTAAGGCTTCTGTGCACGTGAGGCAGAACTGAAGCAATGTGTGCTGACCCCGGCGCCCGGATTTTCAGAGGTGTGGTATGCTCTGCAGTAGCTGAAATGGCTCTTAATGTAGCTTTTGTTTTGAAAACAGACTGATTAAAAACTTGACACGAATAGGGGAAGCGGTAGCCGCTCTTTAATTGTGCTGCCACCAATGCTCTTGAAATGACTTGAAAACAGCGGTCTCCTGGGAGCCGTTCGGATGAATACAAGCTAATGTCATGCTGGAAGGATCCTTTCCCAGCTGCTCAGCTTAAATGGCAGAAGTCATGATTTGCTTGGATCGTGGGAGCTTTTAATTCCTCATTTAATAACAGGTTTCCCTGGCTGCCATATTGCTTTCGCCGTCGCCGCTGTACATGAGAAGCGGTGCAGGCGTGATAAAAGCAACGCTCGGGGGAAGGGGCTTGGCTGTTGGATGGGGGCTGCTCTGCTCCGTAAATCCCTGTCCTGGGAAACCCTGCTTCCATCCCGCCCAAGCCGTGGACTTTGTGCCCACATCAGGGAATTAATCACTAAACTGACCTGTCCACTAATTATTTCTGTAGGGGGGCTGGTACCTGCTGGGAGCTGCTGGTTGGCAGGGCAGGCCGTGGGCATACTGGACGGGAGAACCACAAAGTCAGCACCTTGCAAGGTTTCTGTTGCTCTGGGCTGCTTTTAGCTCCTTGCCCATAGTGACCGTGCTTAATCCCCAGGCAGAGCAGTGTTTAATGAATGATTCTTAAGGGGCAGTTGTCTAGCGGACTCCACGGATTCCCATCTGTGCTGGGTATTTTTATGTGAAGGTGCGGGCTGCTATCCCTGCTTTCTGAGACCCTCCATCAGCAGCACGGAGGCAGCACGATGTTGGAGGCAGCGCCATGCTTTGTTCTGCCTGTCAGCTGCAGTTGTAAATCTTCTGTGGTCACAAACATCAGAGGATTGTGGTGAAAACACGTTGCCTGTGAGCACCTCCTCTGTGAGAAGTGGAGAACTGCTGGCTCTAGGACTCCAGCCATCTCTTTTCTGAGCTTTTTGTTCATCAGATCCTATTTGAATCCCCCCCCTCCTTTTTTTTTTTCCTTAGGTCACTTCACCTGGGAGAAATACCTGAAAGAGACATGTGCCATCCCAGCTCCTGCCCATTGCTTCAAGCAGGTAAGAGGATGAATGAAAACAAGAAATCCAAGGGAGATGGGTCGTTTGCAACCCAGGAGTTTTGTGCCTGGGGTGGCCCCTTTTTTGGCAAGAAAGACGCTTAAGGATAACAGAGCCTTAATAGAAATCATAGTGTGCTGAAGCAGAGATGAAAAAGATATGTTTAGGCACTGCAAATGTTAACATAGCACAGAAGATTTAAGTCTCAGATGTGAACGGGTGGGGACACAAAAACGATTTTTTCTCTGCTGAGCACAGGCCCTTGGAGAAAATGTTTTGAGGAGGCTGTGATACAGGTTCTGTTGGATCCCGTCCAGCAAGATTTCCTGCAGAATTCACCGGTTCTGTAGGAATGGAATAGCAGCCCCCTGGGCATCGGGTGCTTGAGTACAGAGGTGGTTGTGCTGAATACAGGGGATACAGGAGAGAACTGGCATGGCGCACATCAGTCCCAGCAGAGAGGCAGCAGCACAGAGGAATATCGGCTGTCAGTCTTTGGTAGAAACAATTTTCATCATCTTAGGGCTTCAGCTTTTGGACTGAGGTGGTACCTGTATTGGAACTCCTGGCTCTAACTGGGTCCCCGTTCTTCTCTTTGCAGTCATACACGCCACCTGCAAACGAATTCAAGATCAGTATGAAACTAGAAGCCCAGGACCCCAGGAACACCACCTCCACTTGCATTGCCACGGTGGTGGGTCTGACAGGCGCTCGCCTCCGCCTGCGTCTCGATGGCAGCGATAACAAGAATGACTTCTGGCGGCTGGTGGACTCTGCCGAAATCCAGCCCATAGGAAACTGTGAGAAGAATGGAGGGATGCTGCAGCCTCCACTGGGTGAGCTGAAGTTCAACTGTCCAGCAAGCACCTACATCATCTGTACAAACCTTTTTTTATTTTTTAACATTTCTGTGCTTGGGACAGAGACCCACAGACTGCCCATGCCTACCACAGTGATGTAGAGCAGCCCAGTTAGCTTGGGCTGTTAATCAGATGTATTCCACACCAGGTTTGTATTTCCACATGCACACCATGTCATGGATGGGGAGATGCATTGGAGCGTAGATGAAAGTGTTCTTGGCACTTAGATGAGCTGATAGCTCGCTTGCAAGTGAGCAGCTTGCAGCTTAAGCATGGGCTTAGCACGTGCTGACTGTGCTCTCATGCCTTCTGAAGCTCTCCCTGTTGTACCACAAAGGAAAAACACATTTTCCAGCCATTTGTGTGAAAGAGTCTGAGAGACACTTAAGTTTCCCAGAGGACACAGAAGCAAAGGAGGGGCCTCCAGAAGTTCTGATCACCCAGGGGTGTGTGCAGGAGCAGTGAAGGCAGAGCTACTGATGACCTTTCCTGAGTGATTAGCAGCACATGAACAAGATGTATCCAGGCTGTTTTTTTTCTGGGAGACACCCCACAGTCACAGGGGCAGTGCTGGCACATAGCTCTAGCCAAGGCCTGATTACAGGCCGTTGCCTGTTGCTGTAGGCTTCTGATCCTGCTTGCAATTGCTGTCACGTCAAAGCTGTGTTTAACACAAAACAGCTGCCGTCCAGCAGCATGTCCCCAGCACCTCCCCTTAGAGCAGAGCACTGTACTGAGAGCCGGGTAGAGAAGCTTTGCTGGGGAACTCTAAATCTTGATGTAGAGAATAACCAAGAGAGCAATTAGGGCTGAGGCATCTACTGTATCACTGCTAGTCCTGACACTGTGATTTTGAAAGCATTTAAATTTTCATTCTTGCCGTCTAAGTGTATTTGTGCCCAGGTGCCTTAGAAGCAATAGCAGGTTAGCTGGAGACCATCAGATGGGAAAACATGATGATGTCTGAAAAGGCTGCCAGTGATTTAAGTCCTGTATAGAATGAAGGGACGGTTGCAATATTTCATCTGTTTGTTTATTTAATTTTACTCAGCTACAGCTTTATAAATAACCCGAATAGTCGAATAGTTCTGCCAGTGTCATCTCCAGTTAAACACACATCTTTTTGTTTGACAGTGCTGAATAACGAGCTGATTTGCTGGTTCTTTCCTGATTAAGCAGCAGGATTAACCTGCTTTTGCATTCTGCTGCCAATTGTTATTGAAGTGTCTTCATAAAACACTTTCTGAATTAGCACACCCCCAGATAATATCAAGCTGATCTATAGCGATGGAAGAAACCTGCAATGGAATACCTTGAGTTAGAAGTATTTTTATTTTTTTCTGGAGCATCATTTGTGAGCTTTGGTGGAAGTAGGGTATAAATTGCAATGGGACACTTGGGACTGACCTTTCTGAAGGAAAAAACATCCGTAAGTGCATGTTTTGCCACGTCACTCCAGACAATGCCATGCGTATACAAGTTGTATTACACTCTTTCCCTTCATATTTACTACAGACAGAACCTGCTGCAGCTATTAACATTAAAGCTGCTGTTTTTCATGTCACCTTAATGCATGCTGCTGTCCATTTTCAGACGTCTCTTTGAAACCCTGGTCCCAGGGTGCCGCTCACACCTCTGGTGCGGTCTGCCCAGCAAATACAGGTGCCTGCCCTCCCTGGCAGGGGTAGGTTCCTCCTGTGCTTTTTTTGAGTTCTGCCAGCAGATGGCAATAAACATAATCGAGTCGCAGAACAAAACTGATTTTTGACCATGCCAGAGGAGCAGGTTAGGCTAGTAGTCAGTGGAAGAAGTCTGTGTCCAGCTCTGTTCTGTGTTACTTGCTTAACCCTGGTCCAGATGAGAGTGCTTCTCTTGTGCCCAGCATGAACACCAGTAACAAGTAGCTAGCAGTGCAGTTGTCCTTTCTGCCTGCAGAGTGCAAGATCCCAGAAAACGAGGTGAGGAACTTACATGTTCCTTGGGGTGTTTTCTGTGTGCATACATAAGCTGCTGCTCTCCTTCTGTACATGGATAATTCATATTACCCCAAAAGTAATAGTAACTCTATTACCCAAAGGTCATTTTTGCCCCCCTGGGAGCTTAGCTCTCTCAACCAGAGTGTTTTTTCTTGAGCTGGTTGTGTTCTGGTGTTTTAGCTCTTGCAAAACTTTGCCACATTTATCATTGTGGGATGCTTTCCGTGTAGGTCCAGTCCCAGCGTTACCTTCAAAATACCACAAATACAGAAAGTGCAATGCCATGTTCAGCTGAACAGCAGAAACCGCCAGTGCAGGAAGGTACAGCCTTGCATTTAGCAAAGATCGTGTTGCGTGATATCTGGAGATATCTTTGTGCTCATACTTTCCAGATCTGTGTTTTCTGTATATTCAGGTATCTCCTTGTCATCTTCAGTGGGACACTACATGCACAGGGCTGCTGCACGTCAGGTTCTGCCACGGTTTTCATCACGTGCTTCTGCTTTCTCTCTGATTTTTTTTTCTTGTGTGTGTGTGCTTTTTCAAACAAGACAGTGTGTTGGGCTCTGGCACTTCTGGGATTAATACCACAAGCCTTTCTAGAGAGCAGGTCTTGTGACAGCAAAGGGTGTAGAAAGAGCAGAGCTGACCAGTGGACACAGAGCTGTTGTGCAGTTGTGTTCAGTACCATTGACTCAGAGCATGAAAATTTGCTTTTTTCTTCCCCTATGCCTCTTCCTGTTACTTTTCCACTTCTTTCACGGAAGGTATCGAGCCAAAAGTTGCCATCCTTTCTCTTTGGTTAAATGGTTAAGTCTGTTTCCTAGCCAAGTCACAGCCTCTTTATTTCTTCAGGTCAGCTTGCTGGCAGCTCACTCCTGAAAGGTGGAGGGGGCCACCCAGAAGCTGAGATTCCCTCCTGAGGCAGACATTTCGTAGCCTGAGCACTTGCTGATTCATGTCTCCCCTGTAGCAGGATCACTGAAGCTGCCAGCACCAGTGCTACACACAATGCCCGTATGGTCAATGTACAGACTTTTGTTATGATAAGTGAAAATTGCAGTCAAACATCCATTTCCAGATGTTTCTTTTCAACAACATAATGTTTTGCGTTTGGAGTATCTGGAAAAGGTCAAGCCTGGCTCCTGCTTTCAGAGGAGGGTGGTATGGGATCACATGTGCCCGCTGCAAAGCTCCCGTCGGGACAGGCATGTGTGGCCGGATCCATTGACCTCCCAGCCTTACATCCACCTCTGCTCCCTTCTCTGCAGGCTTCCGGCTGAATGCCTCGTCTTGGCCCATGTTCCTTCTGAAGACTCTGAATGGAGCAGAGATGGCTCCTGTCCGGATTTTTCACAAGGTATCTTACTGTTTGTGAAGACATCCTTCTGGCGTGTCCCCTGTACTGCAGAGCACCAGAATCACAGCCACTTTCTCCTGTGAGGTCCGTTGGTCCCGGAGGAGCTGAACACGTGGCCCAGCGCTGCCACACGCTGCTTCCCTAGGGACACGTCCGTACCCTCTGCTGCTGCATCGAGCAGGGGTCGGGGTGCAGACCGTGGTCTACTGGGAAGGTGGGCTGCAATGCTTGGGCTTGAGAGATGTGCTTGTTTTCACCTGGGCAGCGGGTGCTTCTCCAATTCTATATGTAAAAGTCAGCACCTCTCCCTGAAGCTTTTTAATGTACCAGAGCTTGCAAGGAATGCAGCTACCTCGTGTTGCTTGTGAAGCAACAGTGCAAGTATGATTTCTCAGTTTGTATTCTTGCCCCCTTAGTGAAGGGAGAGGGACAGAGACCAGACTGGGAGGCGTGTGCCATCATATGGGGTGGTTGGGGTGGTTTTACTGTATCTCTTTGTAAAAGACCAGGCAGAGTGAGCCCCTGATAAGGATGGCTGACGGGCTTCTCATATATCTAGCAAAACTGAGGGGTGGGGAAAGAATGATGGAAAGAGACTGTCACATCTCAGCTTTTCCTGCTCTGGTTGAGATACAAAGTGAGAGTATCCTGCAGAGGCTCTTTTTGTCGGAGCTTTGTTTTCTGTCATGCATGACAGAGTTGTCACAGGGTGCAGTGTTAATGTAGCGCTGTCTGGATTTGGTCCAGCAGCCTGGTGATGATAGAGCAGTCAGTAACGGACTTTGTTGTCTCATGGACGAAAAGGCACATGGCTGCATAGCTAGGCCAACTCGTGCACATCTAATCGGGGCTCAGATCTGGCCCACTAGCTCCCTTCTCCATCTGCTTGTGGAAGTGAGTGCTGATGGAGAAGGCAGCCCTGGTCTGGGGAGGCACTGGCACTCGCTGAGAATATTTTCAACTTCTTGTAGGAACCACCATCTCCATCCCAAAACTTCTTCAAGACAGGTATGAAGCTGGAGGCAGTGGACAGGAAGAACCCTCACTTCATCTGCCCGGCCACCATTGGGGAGGTGAGAGGTTCTGAGGTCCTCATAACATTTGATGGCTGGAGAGGTGCCTTCGATTACTGGTGCCGATATGATTCCCGGGACATCTTTCCCGTAGGCTGGTGCTCGCTGACTGGAGATAATCTGCAGCCTCCTGGAACAAAAGGTAAGGTCCACGTTGTTGTTTTGCTGTCTTTCTCATCCACTCAGCTCTCAAAGGGCCGCAAAACAGGCAGACGCTAGCAGCAAGGACATCTGGGTGCTGTCTCAGGCTTTCTTACCGCTGTTTCATGTGTGGTGAAGGTACAGATGATCATACCTGTTGGCAATGTAACAGGCAGCCTGGCATCAAGGTGCTAGGCAGCAGCCATCTGGAAAGACGGGCAGCATGGTGGCTGTCTGGAGGGAAGGCGATGCTGTGTCATGTTGTTCCATTCCTCTTCAGGAATTTCCTCAGTCTTTCCTATGTCCCTAGGACACACAGAGACCTTTTCCCACAGGAACTGGGCTATTTGGAGATATAATAAGGAAATAATGAGAGAATTATCTATCTTTAAGTAGCCGGACTGCGCCAGTTCGTACTTCTGACAGCGCTATCTTGCTGTGCCGTTTGCTGCAGTCTCTGCTGGAAAAAGCAGGTCTGAGGCAGTGCCTGCCGTGTTCCTAGAGCTGTGGTGGTTGGTTAGGGATGGTACTGGGGAGCTTTCTGCCTTGCTGATGCCTGAACGCTGGCTGTTGAGAGTTTCAGCCATGTGTCTAGCTTGCAAGTGTGAGAGTTATTTGGGAACATGGGAGCTGGCACTGTCCCCGTGCAGGTCCCTCTACCATTTGCTGGCTGGCAAGTCCAGCGCATGCCTGGCAGTGAAATTAAAAGCAGGAGAGGAACCTCCCTGCCCAAGCTGAAGGATTACTTAGGAAAGGCATTTCTCTGATGAGACAGTTCCTCTTGAAAATCCAGGGTTTGTGCAGTGCATCGGGCTGGTGCTGTCCTGCGGCCCTGTGGTGGCGCCAGGCCTGTTGGTGCCGCAAGGCCGGCATCTGGGCTCGTGGCCCGGGGCTCGCCTCACGTGGTGGCCTGGTGGCCTGCAGGCCATGCTGCGAGCTCCCCTCGGCTGGGGATGGTTTCTGTTAGGCTGGGAGCTGGGAGGCACTTATCGTGCTAAGGTTGCTTATCTCGGATGCCCGCGTCCAGCCGTGGTGTTCCCAGCCTCTCCCTCGCTCCTGACCTGGGGCCGGGGGCTCCTGCCCGGTGTCCCCAGGGTGCTCCTCGGGCACCACACTGTGGGCAGGGATGTGTTGGTGGCGGGTAGGAGCTTTTGTGCAGCCAGGGGCGGAGAGCTCTGCCTCACCCCTCCCTGTGCCAGGGGAGAGTGCCCAGGATCCCCCGATCCTGGAGCAGCACGGTGGTGGCCGGGTGCCCTCTAAGAAGTGCTTGTTCCCCCTCACCGGCCCGTCGCAGCTTTCCCTTCTGTATTCGCTCAGCCTGCAGGGACTCCGTGGTTCCTGCTCACGTACAGAAACAGTGAGCGGAAGGCACATCTTCACGCTCCCAGCCAGAACACTTGCTTTCAGGCAGATTTCTGCTCTCTTTGGCAGGTATTTCAGTTGCTGCAGCAGCAGCAGGGACTGGCAGAGGTTGTGTGAGCCATGCAAAAGCGCCGCAAAGTCGGGATCGGCGTTGGCTTTGTGGTATTTTACTTTCCTCTCTGTGGCAAGATTTTCCTTTATCCCCGTCCTTTCCTGTCCCAAACTTTCCAATTTCCGCTTTGCGGGATTAAACCAAAAGAAGGGACTTCTGGGAACTTTCCTGCTCTTTCCCAATCTGAATCCCTCCCTTGTTCGTTTTCCCCTCAGCCCAGCCTTGCAGGAGGGCTGAGCTCAGCTCCCCCGGGGCCTGTGAGTGCTGCTCTTGGCAGGCCTGGAGGAGGCTTCACCGCAGAGGCATCCCCGTTTCCTTTAGCTCCAGGAACCGTTGCAGTAAAGCTTCCTGCTGAACTGAGGGGGTTCCCTTCCCGGCCGGGAGAGCCACGGCCAGGACTCTTGGTATAACTGCACCTACACCGGGCTCTGCACCCGTACCAGCCCCGCCGTCTAGATGGGTGCCGGCGGGCTGAGTTGCAGCGCTTGGCAGAGCTGCGGAGCCCTGCAAAGAGTTAACTCCAGCGAAGTTCGTGGCTTCCTAGGGCTGAACAAAGAGAAATGAGCTCATGTTAAAGGGAAGCAGAACTTCAAAGAGAACAGGCATGTTTGTTTAATGCTGGCAACTTAATTCAGCTCTAATCTGTCTCTTCTGGTGATTGCCAGCAGAGGTGGAGGAGAGCGGGGTTTCTCCTAGGCACATCCCTCCTCCTCCAGGCCTCCCACTCCCACCCGCGTTTGCTCAGTGGGGCGGCTGCGAGGGCTCTAGTGCTGCTGGGGCCGGGCCGGCCGCTCCCCGGGAGCTTTCCAGAGGGCATGGGTGTGCGGAGGGAGGGAGCAAAGGGAGCCCAGGCAGCGCGGAGGAACGGCCCTCGCCTCGCCAGGCTGGTAGTTGCAGCGTCGGCAATAGCAGTGCCGTCAGGACGTGGTGGCGGCCCGCTGGGAGCGCTTGGCCGTGCCCAGGCAGCCAACTGCCTGCCCAGCTTCAGGCCGCCTCTGTACAGCACAGCCCGGGGACGGGGCTCTGCCAGGCACACTGTGGGTGACCCACAGCCATGGGGTACTGACACAGGGCAGCCAGAGCGGGGTAAGGGTGGAGGTGGGGTCTTTTTGGACGGAGGGGCAAGGCAAAGCGCAGCAGAGCTCATCCCGTACACCTTGGGCTCTCCGTGACAGCAGCTGGGGAAAGCAGGTCCCCCTGCCCGTCCCAAAGGGAGCTCCCCACCACGCCAAGCGGGCACCCCCAGTTGTCTCTTGGGCAGGAATCCCCAGGTCTGCCTCACCACCCCTCACACTTGGTGCTCGGCACCTTCAGTGGATTTTCGTGTTACACACATGCTCGTACGCCCTTACCCGCACATCCTGGGCTTTTAGGAACATAAGGTGTGGGTGGGCTCGCTGTCAGATGCAGTGCTGGTTTGACCTCTGCTCTCAGGACAGACTGTGTTAATGGCATTTTCTGCACTCACCTTGCACGGGGGATGATGGTGACTTGTAGGTTCACCTCAGAGGTTTATATGTCTTTTTTTTTTTTCTGTTTCTGGAAGAACTGTTTGCACATCCATTCATAAAGAATCAAGCACTCATTGTAGAGAAATATTAATCTGTCATGGGGCATGTGCATAAAACAGCTGAGTTAAAGTTGCATGGGGCATTTAACCCAAACTTACTGCAAAGGCTTTGGACTTTCCTGTTTCATGGTGGTGCCGGAGTTCCAGGGTGAAACAGAGGGAAAATGGTGTTTCCCCAGCTTTAAGGTTAGCAGCACATGAAAGCATGGCCAAAATCCGCTACATGCAGATCGTTTCAGTAGAACTCAAGATGCAGAAGTTTTTAGTAGAAGACCCTGAAGGTTTGTTGGGTAGAGAAGGAATAATTCACATATGAGTCACACAGAGACTCAACAAATATTGTGGCAGATAAGGGGCAGGAGATAGCATGTTTCTCAAGCCATGAGCTTGGAGGTTTGTTGCACTGTGACGCACGTGATCAGAGTACCAGGCTGTGGACTGCTGGAGTGTCAGGTGGCAATGTAAACTGGGAGGAAGCAGAGACTGAAGAAGCAAAATACGTACGCCACATAATACTTTTGGAAAAACTTTTGGCATGCACTTTCCGTTTTCTGAACTCTGTACTCCTTGGGGAGTGTGCGAGTAACAAGCTTTTGCTGCTCTTAAGCAGGGCAGAGAAACAATTCTGCTCTCAGGTCAGTGGCATCAGTAGAGCGCAGATTTGGAAAGCCGATTTGGAGAGTCCCTCTCCATTATAAACAGGACAGAAAATCGATGCTCAAGATCAAGCTAAAGAATGAGGGTTGTTGCTTAGTTACTTTAAGTCATGTCTGGGGAGAAAGAGAGCGGGAGAGACGCCTACAAACCGCAGTGCAGCTGCTAAGGATCAGGGCAAAGCAGATCGAAGAGGGAAATACCAGGCTGTGATAAAAATCACTGGAAGAAAGAAGAATGAGATAAGAGGCTGCCTAATGACTGTCGTTTTCGGGGCACCTGCCCTCAGCAGGGAGGTGGGTATAGGGGAAATCCCCCATCAGCCAAGGCATGGTCTGGCAGAGAGATGTCTGCCGCTTTTATCTGTGGGAAAATTGGCTTTTCACAACCGATCACAGACTAGAGGAAAGTTCAGTCCTTTGTAGTCAGTGAAGCACACATTGGAAGAGGTTCCACGAGGAGTTGTTCTCCTTTCTGAAGTGGTTTGTGAAAAGGAGAGCTGTAAACCCCTGAGGAAAGCAAAACCAAGCAGGGGTCTTGCCAGGTCCTCTGCCAGGCAGCTTCCAGCTCGGAGCTATTCACCTAAGCCGGTGATGCTCCTTCCTCTGCCTCGTGTCAGAGGAGGAGGCCGGGTAGCGGGCTGGGAAGGGGAGACTGAACAGACAGGATCAGGGCTTGCTTTCTGTACACGCTGATTGTGGGAGCAGGAATCTATGAGGTTTGCTGCAAGATTTGGGTCTTCGCATAAGGAAGCATGCAGAACTCTTGTATTCATTACGTGCTAGCTTTACATTTCAAGGAAATGCATGTGTTGTTGTGGTTCTCATGCTGCAGTGTTGGGTACTGTAACTGTGATTCACTTCAGACAGCGTGAGGCACACACAGGACCCCCAGGAGCCCTGGTGATAGCTCAGCACCGGGGGCTACATGCGTTAGCCCAAGCAGCACCGCTGCGGGAAGGGGCCGGGGCAGGGACAGTCTCCCCCACTTTCTTGAAAAGCATCTAACGTGCCAGGTCCTGAGAAATCCAGGTATGAGCTGTACCTGGACTGGGACCTTCCCCACGCACCCGTGCGCACACACCCCTCCTCCGCGGTAACAGCGTCCCTGAAGTCTGCTCATCCTCGTGCAGCGGCACATCCCTGCTGGAGGGCAGGGAAATGCTGTAACCCTCACAACGGGGTGCAGGGCACCGCCGCCTGCAGCATCCTGCCCACGGCCATGAGCATTGCTGTCAAATCCATAACTCAGGAGGTCTGCGCGCCTCTCCTCCCTGTGGGTTATGTCTCCTTCAGCTGCCAGACACCTCTGGAGCTGCCTGGTGGTGGCTGCGCCTGGTGCAGGTGGGTCCCTTACACCTCCTTACGCCCTCCCGGATCCCCGTAGGAGAGGCGATGCTGTGCTGGGCGCCGGAGGCAGCAGCAGTGAAAGCGTTAAGGCCAGGCGGGCAGGAGCTGGAGCAGCCTGGGCTGGAATTCGGAGGAGTGGAGCTGCTGCCTTGGCAGGAGCCCAGCTGGCAGCGGGGCCTCGGGCTCGGGGAGCGCCGCTGCGGGGCTCGGCCAGCCGGCGGGGAGCTGCAGAGCGAGCACCGGGCCCTGCCGCAGGCGCTCGCCTGCCCTGCCTGGGTCTCTGCTGCTAGCTGTCGGCACGCGGCTCCCTCTCCACGGGCTTGGCTGGCTTGCGAGTGCTTCCAAGCAAAAGTTAATAGTTTTACCTAGCCACCGCGGGAGTATTTTGAAGCGGAGCTCACGGACGCTCCTGGACTTGCCGCGTGCTGGGTCCCGCTGTGCTCGCAGCAGCGCGAGGCTGGAGGCACAACACACGAAGCTCATGACGTCCTTCTCTTGCCACCCTTGCTGCCATGCGATTTATTTATTAACTGCTTGGCGTCTTCAAAGGAAGACAATCATCAGATGCTAGATTTTCTGCCCACAGGCGAAGGTAATGTTTGCTGTCTGACTTCTCTTTATTTTTGATGTTGCTCGGTTTCTCTTCCTCCTTTGGGAAGGGAGCAGGCAGGTGGCTGGAAGCGCCTGTCGGGAGTAGCTGGCAGGGTGACGCTCAGGTCAGCTCCTCTGCTTTAGTGCTGGGAGGAGATGCCGATTCCTGTCACTTCAGGGTCTGGAGCTTGTACCTCAGGCTGGTGCGAAGCCAGGCTCAGGAAACTGGTGAGGAGAACGGCAGGGCCGGGGCCTCCGGTCGGTGGGGTGGCTGGGGCCTCACACTCCGGTGGAGCTACGTGCCGGCATCCAGAGGGGTCACGCACAGAAGCTCAGCATTTGCCCCTGTGGCCGCAAGCCTTGTGGACACACAGCCGGGTACCTGCGGATGCTGCCTTCGAGACCACCGTCAGGAGCTGCCAAGCACCACCCTTGACCTGTTCGGAGCACAAAATCACGGGTTTTATCCGTAACCCCAGCTGGGCTGGGACGTGTGTGCTGGAATCCGTGCTGGGGTGGAGGTCTGGGCGCTCCGTGGGAGGGTGAGCTGCGCCCTCCTCCCGCTGCACGAAGCTGCAGGTCAGTGGCTCAGGGGGAGCACGGAGCCACTGCGTCGGACGCCTGGTGTTACTGTGTGATGTGCTGGGACTTGCAAGAGCTCCAGGGAGAAGAGCTGACCTGAGTTTCCACTGCCCCCGTCTGTCCTTAATACCAATGTCACAGCTTGAATTTTCCTCATGCATTTTATTCTAAAATTCTTCGTAACCCACAGAGTCTGGATGCTGTTTAGGATGTTTCCTTCCCCTTTCCATCCTGCCTTTTGGCCTAAACCAGACCTCTAAAAACTCCAGGCATCGCTGAGTCACCGCAGGATGGTTCTGCGGGAGCGTCACTGCTGGAAACCTTCCTCTCCTGGGACGAATGAAGCTGGGCCTGTTGCTCCCCTCCTGCGGGGACTTTGTAACGCTACTTGTGCGGGTGGGATGCGGTGCAGGGCTGTGCACGGTGCTTGTGTAGGCTGGAGGTCTGCACGTTTTTGGGAAGGAGCCAGACAAATGTAAGGGCTTTTACATCTACTGGTCTAAATGTAGGGTCTGGCTCAGGAGCTGCTGCTGTCTCTTTGCCTCGCCATCGTCACTGACAGGTTTGGAAGCAGAGTTAAGCAGGCCTCAAGTGTGCTCTGTTCAGTAGGTTTTATGCCTTCAGGAGGGCAGCAGGGAGAGCCCCATTTCCCATCGAGCTCCCTGCAGTGCTCCAGCTTCTGCAGAGCCTGGTCTGACCTGGGACACACCGAGCTCGTGTCCTCTCACTCACCTTTGGTACTGTACGATGAAAGAGACCCCCTGTAGCCTCTGTTTGGTGCAAATGCTCTGCCCAGACCCTCCGGATTATGTCACCCAGGCCCAGAAGACTTCAGGGCGGAGGCCTGAGGAAGCGAAGCTGCATCGTCCTGAAGCTGGTCAACGGTGCTGGAACTGGAATTGAAAGGTGCTGGTTTGTACTGTGAGATCAGGGCAGTGAAGCAATCTTGGTCTGGTCCTGGTGCTTTTTTACAGGGTCCTGAAAAACTGGTGATGGCACAGAGCAGGGAATCAGAAGAGGACAGAGGCCTTTTACTGCTCAGGTATCTGTTCAAGTTCAGATTTAAGCTTGTTAAAAATTAAGTCGCACAGCCTGAATGCACAGTCATGGCCGAACATGTCAGGATGGCTCCTGGAGCCCGTCATTCTGGATTTGCTTCAACCCCAGGGCTTCCAGCCCACGTGCTCTGTGATGATTCAGGACGGGAAGAAAGCCTGGCTGGTGTGAGTGGGGACACTCGTCTCCAGGCACGCTCCTGCTCCCCCGTGGGTGGTTCGGGTGCACCCTGAGCTGCCTCGTTTTCCCCTGGCAGGGACAGGAGTCTGGCGTTCCTGGAGCAGCAGCCACAGAAGAGTTTGAGTTTGAGTTAAGCTCTGTACTGGGACATGGAAGATGCTGAGCTTGGATGCCCTTCGAGGCTTCACGTTGAGGATTTAGTGCTCCGAGTCTATTTTCTGCCTGTCACCTGCACACAGGTGCCAGCTGTTGGTGACCGTAGCTTGGTCCCCAATAGGGGTGCTGTTTCTGATGCAGACAAGTGCTGGAGGAAGCAGCATGATCTGACCAGATTTTTCTCCCAAAGGCTTACAGAGGCTGCGTGCAGTTGGTGGGACAGTTGTGAACTGAGCAGCCCACATGCATGCAGGAGAAATGGGCCTGATCCAAAGATACCTGAATCTTGGTAGGATTTTTCGCAGTGACACAGTGGGAGCAGGAGCATTACGTTATCTCATGACCTACTGAGTAGTTTCTTCTCTTTGTTTCCTCCCTGTTATTCAGAGAAGTTGGAAATGTTGTTGAGCCCAGATCAGGTTCTGATCCTGGCTTTGGTAAACAGGGCTACGTTGCCACAGCGTGCATTTTTATTGAATCCGGGAGCTTCATACTGAATATACAGCCCAACTTGTTATAACGATTAGACCTTTTGCAGCTTGTCAGTTCTCCTCTTGATCTTGGTATTTTTATGACTTCTGAACAGCTTTAATAAAGAACAAAAGGTGGAATAAACTGCACCCACTAGCAGTCTCCTTGTTCTTTGTGCTCTGAGATGTTGAAGGTGTTCTGCTAATATTTAACCAGGAAGCCAAAGCTAAAAAAAAGAGCTTCAGAGAAGATCAGAACAAGCAGAAACCCCAGGAACAGTTCTGAATAGCCTGAATACTCTAAGAGTACAGAAGCGTTTTGATTCTCAACGTGGGGTTTTGGAAACGAGATGATAATCAACTCCCAGAGGCAAAAGACACAATCAGTTAGTAGATTGACTGCGGTGGCTTCTCATGCCACCTATTTTAACTCAAGGAATGTCCTTGAGCTCGCTGGATATTAATAGCAGCATAGCCACGCTGCCGCAAGCTTCCTGCAGGCTGTAAATCTGGGGCTGGTGACCCCTGTCCTGCTCAGGCTGGCGTGGCTGTGCTTGCACGTGCTGAAGCCTTACTGGTCTGCAGGTTGGTTGCATCCTAAGACCGTGGCTCTGTGACTTCCCTGAGGACTGCTGCGTGGACCAGACATGGGTCAGTCATCCCCGATGCTTTTGGCAGCCTGCTCTGGGTACGTACCGAGAAGGCTGCTGGCCGTCCTCAGGGCATTCAGCCCGCTGGCGCTGCACTATGATGGTTCTCGCGGGGTGTGGAAATGAGGTTGTTTGGTGTGGGCGTCTGTGTCAGGACGGAAAGTGCCGGCTCCTCTCATGCACCATCCGCTGAGCAACTCCAGCGGCTCCAGCTGAGCTCTTGCTGCTGGAGTACTCGCCCTGGGTGCTGTCAGGAAAGAAACGATCTCCACTGGCTGAACTGGCTTCAGGGTAATCAAATTAAGCTTGAGTATTGAAGTTCAGATTTTGACTTGGTTTTGGTCTCGTTTTGACAATAAATAAATGGTATTGACATTTCTCCTGGAGCATCCTGGTTGACCCTGTATGTTGTCCCTTACCTGCTAGTGCATCCCTTCGATCAGGAGTCTGAGGGTCAACTCTGCTGATGTTTTCTCACGCTGGAGCTGGCTTGGTTCTCATCACCCTTTTATAGTTCAGACTTTTTCTGTTTTAATTCCATTGTTGCTGATTAGAGGAACTCACTGTTACAAGAGGTTTCTTTTTGCAGTGGGCTGGAGAAGGTAAGGCTATTGAGGGGGTTATAACAAGGAAGAGTCTGTGCTGTGTTGCAGCCAGTTTATTTGTGATAAGAGGTACCAGGAGGGGGCTTGGGGGAAAACTGCTGACTTTGGTTATGAAGAGGGTGGTTGTAGACAAACGTGGCATCTGCTTGTCCTTTGCATTTGAACCATATTACCTGTGGGGTCCTTGTTCTCTGACCTGGTGGCTGGGCTTGAAGGAGGACCCGTGCTCCAGACTGGCTGAGTTTGGTGGCCCCTGTGCTCTGGGCTGTGCCAGCCAAGCAGCAGCTTCTGACTGGCCTTGCAGAACTGGGCCCAGAATTAAGTGGCATGAGCGCCGGAGAAATAAAACCCAATGCCGGCACAAAGAGTGCAAGCCGAGGCCAACAGCTTTGTGAGCTCTTTGCAGGGCCTACACATCGTGCTGGACACTGGCTTGTACAAACGAGTATTTTTCCAAGGTTGATGAGGATACTCTATAGCGTAAGTAACTGTGCTGTCTCAGAGAGGGCTGTAATTTTGTTGAGGACTTCGTGTGCAATCCAAATCTACAAGATAAATCCCTTGAGCCAATGGGAAGTCTAGCCCTGCTGTCCAAAACTACCATTTTTCTCTGCAGCGTAAATCCCTGGGCCGGTTCTGTTCCCAGCACGGTCTTTCTGCTCCTTTGCTTTGCCTTCAGGGAGCAGGAAGAGGGGATGGTAGGGAGAAGAGGGGCTGAAGGAGTAGTGCGCTGCTCCTCCAAGCTGCAGCCGTGTAACTGGCAGCGAGAGATGTCTGTTATCGATTGTGCAGATGCTCCACAGCAAACGTGCCAAGAGCTTAGGGGCTTACGAGATGCTCTTTGGGGAGAAGCTTGCGTGGCTTCTTCAGTGGTGGCAGGTGTGATGCCTTTTTTTCCTTACCCAAATGCTAGCCTTTGCAGTTTATTTTCAAAAAATAATAATGCATGATGCGGTTTACCCATTCCTTTTATAATGCTACCCAGTTGGATGCAAAACAGTTCGTTTCTTCCCTGTACTGGGGAGAAACAGAGACCTGGGTTTTGGAACTAATCTGTGTGCTCAGCACTAAACTGAAAATGACTTTTTCTGAGGACAACAATTTGGACATCCTCACTCTTCACAGCACTGTCCCTGTCTTTGTGTCTGATCATGAGCCAGTCCCTTATCTCTGTTTATTTTGCCATCGGCAGAACGGGACCGTGCTGACCCCCGGGGCATCTTGATGAATAAGTCTATTATGTTGCACATCCATAACACTTGTGCCAGCTCTCAAAGCACTTCGCCCCCATGTTCAGGAATATCCGCACACGTATGTTTATGTTGTTTAAAAGCACCAAGAACTACTAAATGACTAGCTGCTACCAGGGGATCCAGGAAAATGGGGAAGTGGGAGAGCATCGCTGACCAATGTCCCTGCCTCAGCCCGTGTCCGGGTTCTTGGTGCACGAAGCAGCAGCTGCGAAGCCCACGTCCCTGCCTGAGGGGGACACCCCGCTCCCTCCTGGTTGCTTTGTCCGTCCCGCCCTTGCGTGTGAGCTCCGTGGTCCTCAAGCTTTGTCCTTTGCTCAGCCTCGTGAGTCTGCCTGCCAGGTAGAGCTGACATCTCAGCCAGCTTCTTCCAGCCAGCAAGAGGGGACCTTGCCTTGCAGAGCAGGCAGGCAGCGCTCCCACCGGACTGCCCTTACGGGCTCCCGGAGGGGATTTGTGCTGTACTCAGAGGTGTAAGTGTAAGTCACCACTCAGTGCTCTGGTGCTTGAAAGGCCCTGGGTAGACTGAAAATGTGTAATCACGTAGCTGCATTGCAGAGAAGGAATTGGGATGTGTATTAAAAATCGCTGTCTCTGAGAAGTTACTAGGAACCGGTTACAAACATTAAAAGATGTCTTAGGTTGTACGCTAAGAGGAGGAGCCAAAGTGCTTTGAGGGGACTCCTCAAAACGCTCCATCTGATGGGGGTTTGCCTACCCGGATCAGTGGGGGCAGGCTCGGGGTGCCCTGGCAGGGGCAAGGCAGAGCTGAGCCCTGGCTGAGGGCATCCCCAGTGCGGCTGAAACGTTGGAAAAGAGAATCCAGGGATCATCTGCAGGTTTGGTGGCTTTTTGCCCTTTTTTTTTTTTTTAACAGCATAATGAGGATTTCTATTCAGTTGGTTTCTACCATGACATCCAGCGGTCCTCATCTGCCATCTGCCACTCAAAGCCAAGTCTTTGTCCTGTCTCTTTTTAGCTGCTGCTGTGCCCAAAGCTGATGTTCTTGTGTGATGGGTCCTGCAGCCCAAGTTCTCTCTCCTGTTGTCACCAAGGTCCCCTGCCGCTCTGTTGCCCTGGCTCTCAGTGTCCTGGGCTCTCTCTGGAGCTTGCTCATGAGCTGCAGTGTCCTGTCTGCCCTGGAAAGCATGAACTGTTAGAAAACCTACTCGCCTCCCTTACCTGGTGAGAATGACTATTTGCCCCTACCTCTTCTAAGCAGTGATTTAGCCCTACAGAAACCTTCCCTCTTATTCCATGGCTCTTCATCTCTTATAAAAAGCCTTTGGTGAAGAATGTGGCTTTGTGGAAAGGGAGGCAGGCTGTGTCACATCCATCCATGTGCTTGCTCTCCCTTTCACACCTTCTCAAGTTTGTGAGTCTGGGCTTCTGGTACAGACGCTGTACTGACTGCCCAGGTTGGTCGGACTCATCTTGAGGGCTGTGTTTTCAGATAAAACCTCCATTTTCTTTTGGGAAAATGTTTTAGCCCAATAAACTTCATGCTTCATTAAAATTGCCTCCTTGGGTTTGGCAAGTGTTAGGGTGAAAGGAGCAGACTGTGGTGCACAGGGGGGCAGCCTTGGTGGTGCAGAGTTGGGTTGTGAGCTCTGGGTTTGGATTTGTGTAAGCAGACCCTGCGGGTCCAGAACAGGGTTTTTCTGCTCTTCAGCTCCAGAAGAGCCAACTGCAGTCTTGAGTTGTTCTTTTTCATATATCCATGCGTGGTTTTACTTAGAGGTAGGACACTTGGGACGTCCTGCGGTACTAATACTGGTCTGGCACTTGAGGAGTGCCTACCCCTCCAGCTGTCAGTGTTATCCAGCACGTCTGAGATGCATCACAAGGCGCAGTGAGTGCTGCTGAAGGGTTTGTAAATCCCTCAGCGCAGTGCCTTGGGAAGGTGCTGCGAGTAATTACCAGACTGGTTGGAGACACACAGGAATGCTGCCTTGAGAGCTGTAGATGTAAGACTTGTGCAAAAAGCAAATAGTTAATAGCAGCATCACTGTGACTTGTGTGACTTTTTTGTAGATGTATTTACAAAAATAAAGCAACCATAAAAATGCCACAGCTTGCACCAGTGGGATGTGTGGTGGCATCCACAGTGCACAGTGCTCATCCAAGCACGTGCAGACAATTAAAATAAGAAAACTGCAGCTCTGGCAGAACTTGTGGATTTCGAAGCCTTTAAGAAATGGGACACTGTCGTGGTGAGTGTTCGTAGCCCTTCTTGGGTACAGCAAATGTATATAAGGCATTGCTTTGGTTTTTAGTAACCGCTCTTCTTCATGTGCTTGTCCTGCCCAAAAATACATGTGAAAGTGACAAATGTCCTGATCATCAGGACTAAAAGTACAGAGACAGATTTAGGGTGAGTGGTTTTGTGTTTTTGTGAATGCTGCTGTGTCACCACTGGCAAGTCAGATCCGGGAGGGGGACATTGAATAAAGCGCTTCATGGCTCCCAGCAAGCCTCAGTAGTCAAAAACTGAAACTAGACAAATTTTGTGGTTTAAGGAGGAAAAAAAAAAAAGCATCTTTGGGAGTTAATTGATCATGAGAACATCTAGAACGTGCTGAATCATGCAGCGCTTGGATCCTCTTGCTGTACTGTTGTGTTAGGTACATCCTCTGGTCTCTCAGCCTTAGGTCAAACAGACGTTTCAAGCTGGAGTCCCTGCAGGAAATATTAGATCATGCGAATAATTGGATTCTGACTTCTAAATTCCAGGATCTGGAGGACTGTGCACGTTCGCTGTGCTCCAGGGCACCTGTGTCTCCCAGCTGCGCTCTGCCCCTTCCCCCTTCGCTCTGGCTGCCCAACTGCTGAGAGTGGGGGCGCGTCAAACCTGGAGCCGTCCTGGAGCCCAGGTTTAGCTCCTGCATGCGCTCGTGGTGGACAATAATGACAGCCTCTGCTTCGGGAAGAATCACAGAGGTTTGAAGCTTGCACATCTTGCTCTCAGACGGGCACTGAGTGCTGGTTCTTGTCAGGAAGTCTGGGTTTGGATGGCTGCATCCAGAGGATTCAGCCAGTTCTCAGCAGAGTGTTGGCAATTACACTTACCTTAAATGTGTCTCTGTAACCCATATCTTTGCTTCATGCTTCTGACCACACAGTGCTGAAGCTGGAGCACAAAAAAACAGCGGTTGGGTGCCCTACAGGGTGTTCCTCCTGGATGCTTTACAATGGATACAAATGTCATTTTCAGTCTTCTCATAAACCGCCTGCTTTGTTTCAGGACACCCCAGTGGTCACTACTGCTATACCCAGAGGGAGGGTGCGTGACCTACAGCTGCATCCGAGAGCTCAGGAGCCCTTAGCACGTAAAATGGAGATGTCAGGTTTTGTGGTCCAGCAGCTGTTAGTAAATGCAAACTGGTAATTAGCTGGTGTAATGGACAGAAAGGTAGGGAACTCTTCTCCATCCTAAACCCTTCTGTTCCATATTTTATTGCATGTGTTGGCTTTGTTATTCTTACCGCAGGGACATAAATTTGTCTTCTTCAAGCTCAGACAAGCCCGAGAAGCTGATGAGTGACAAATGCTGCTTTCTAGTATGATTAGCAAAACCTCAAAGTGTGGACAGCAACTTATGTTTTATAGAGTCTCCTGTAAATAACAGTTTGAGTAACAGTGTGGTGTGTAGCTGCAGGTAATGCTGGAGCCATGTGCTGACTGGCAAGGGATGTTTTGGCGTTAGGAAATAGTCTTGAATTCTCTGTCAGGTCTCTTTGTTTCTGCAGGAAGCTCGGGACTTCTTTTTAAACTAATCCTTTGATGATTAATAAACCGATTAGTGATGTCAGTCTTTTCTTTGCCTCCAACTTCAGCAGTTTTTGATCCTGCATCTGCAGGGTGATGATCTTCATCGCAGGCAAACTGCTCCCATACCAGCCCAAAGAGGAGCGGTTCCATCCTTCCAGGTTCTGGTGCCTGTACAGCCCAAAGCAAGGCAGTTCAGCGAGCTGAAGCAGCAGAAAAATTGCTCTCTTTAGTTCTCTGTTCCAGTAACAGGCTGAAATGATTGACCATGAGTTCAGAGAATGATGCAGGTTGGAAGGGACCATTGGAGGCCTGGGTCCTTGCCTAAAGCGAGGCCAGCTTTGGAGCTGTGTTCGGTTACTCAGACCCCATAGGAGCACCAAAGCCCTGAGGCAGAGGTTGCTTTTCTCAGTGACAGCAAACTTGATTTTTGAAGAGGGCCTCAAGTAACTTTTAGAAAATTTGGCTCTCCTGGTGGCACACCACAGGGTGGAGGTGAGCGTGAGGGACAAGGGACAGGAGGTGGGGATGGCCCCGGCAGCTGCGCACGTTTGGGCTGGCACCACCACCGGCTGAACAAGACCCAAAAACTGCAACTTCTGGCAGGTAAGGGGATGCAGGCAGTGGTTTGCAGCTGCAGGACAAGCAGCTCCTGCCTGCATATTCACCCCATCCTTGTGCCATCAGGGGCTGAAATCCTGGAGGAAAGTTTGCAGGCATGTACTGAAAAACCTTAGGCTCCCTTAGGAGACAGCTGGTCACCGCAAGGGCTCAAGCAGCGCGAGCAGCCGGAGCCCTGTGGTTTTTGGTACAGCACTGATCTCCCCGAGTGGCTGCTGTCTCCTTCTCCAAAAGCTGGTGGTGTGCAGCTCCAGTACGTCTGGCAGGGACAAGAGACATGAATTAGCACAGGCTGGTGGGTTTTTTATGAAATGAATTAGCACAGGGCGGTGGCAAGGATGGGCTGTCATGGCAGCAGCCTCAGTGCAATCTCCTCTGCTGTGGCTGAAAGAAATTGCCGTGTGCTCTGCACGTACCATGTAAGGGGCTTTTATTTCTCTGAAAATAAAGCAGTGAGTGGTAAAGCTTAACATTAAATTAATGTTACTTTTCATATCTTTGTGACTGAAGTGGACAATAGAACTTCCTAGCATTTATTCTACGGCCAAAAAATGACTTTTTATTACAAAATTCTGTAGTGAAAGCGTGCACACTGGGAGTCCGCCTGACGTCAGTCACCTTTTCCCTGGCGCTGGGGTTTCTCTGAGATGCGGTTCAAGCTGGGGTGGGTACAGTTCAGCAGCTGTTTATTGCATCCTAACTTTCCAAATTTACTATTTCTGGTTTTGTGGTGTATTTTTTGTTGTTTTTGTTTTTTTTTTTCTTTTCGTTTTTTTTTTTTTCTTCTGGTAACTCAAGTTGCTTCACAGCTTGTCTGTAGAATCCTCAATTTCTCTCAAAGCTTGGCGAAACCTCGCTGTGGCACAGCTTTGTTCGGACACTTAGCGTTGCTGCAGAGTGCAAACAAAATGCCTCCCACCTTGTTTTACACATCGCTTTGATGTTTAGAAGTTTCTTTAAAGTACTGAGTTCTTTACCCGTGTTTATCCTTGCTCTATCAACTGACAGGGTTGTAGTAAATCCCTTTACACAAACACTCCTCGGCTGAAGTCAGCTGTGCAGATGTAAGGCTGGAGGCGCAGCGATTTGACCGAGGGTACCTGGCCCTGCTGCTCCTCTCTGCTCACGCAGCTCACTGGGTGACACAGTAAGAAGCATTTGTGCTGTTGCATTCCTTTCCTTGCCAGCAAAGTAGCGCTGTCATTAATGTTATTATCTTAGACACAGCAAAACCCCGTGACTCTGTTTCTGTCACCACTCTCTGTATCCACCTGGCAGAAGAAGATGTTAGTTAGGAAATTAGGTAAATCTTAGGTAAAATCACTCAATACCTGTGAGCTTATCAGCGGAATCCAACACAGAGCCTTAGTGCACGTAGTGCACAAAGGCAAGGAGATAAAGATTAAAAAAAAAAGAAGTTGAGGGCATTGTAACTCTTGTCCCGCTCACCTGAAGACCGGAGCGGGGCTAGTTCCTGGAGGCTGGCGTCCTGGTGGCAGCATGGACCAGAGCCGTGCCTGGCAGGTGGGAGGTCTCATGGTCCTGCCCAGCAAGGCACCAAAATGCCCCGTTGTTGAGCTGAATGAACAGTTTGCTCAGGCCGTCCGGGAGCTGGCAGCCAGGCACACGTCTGCTCTCAGAGTGGAAGCTGGTGAATGAAGCGCAGTCAGACCGGAGGAGCAGAGCAGGGTCCTCCACTTCCAGGGGCTCATTCCTGTAAGGCCAAAACAAGCAGCCACTGATGGGGCCGTACGCAGCCCCTCCCCAGCAGTCGTGCCCCAGCGAAGCAGTGAACAACAGCTCCCTGCCCCGGGGCTGCCGGGGCTCCTGCTCCTGCCTTGCCGCTGCCACCCTGCCGCCCAGTGATCCTCTCCAGACCCCTGAAACCTGGGGCGCAGCTGTTAGCTGCTCCCGAGGTGTCAGCAGGAAGGGGTTTCTTTGTCCTTGCTTAGGGTGGCTGCTTGGAAAGCTCTCATTAGAAAACCTTACATTCTCCTTATGCACCCACAGTTGTCACTGCTGGTGCCGCTTGCCATCCTGGTATCGCTCCTCTATGACTCTCTGCTTTCCTTGCCAAGGTTTTCTTCTTAACTATAACGGACCCCACTTCAAAAGGTGGAGGTCGGTTGTTTTTTTTTTTTGAAGTCACAGCCCCCGTGTTGAACACACAGTGAGGTTTCCAGGTCTGAGAAATGAGACATCGTAAATGTCGCTGTGCAGTTTTCAAAATATAGGAGTGCCGTGTTGTTTTCTTGTAGCAGAAGTTCAAAGAGGCATTGGTCTGCTGAACTGGGCCAGCTCATCTCCAGCCTTTAGTGGGGCTTGGGAAAGATGAATGACCAAATTCAGGGGATTTGGGGGAAATACACCAGAAACCTGGTTTTGTCATGGAAAGCTTGAGAAGATAAGAAGGATCGGACCGTGTGCTGTCTGCAGCCAGATACTGTCTCGTCGCTCACCTCTGGCAGTGCATGAGAGGAGCTGAAGTAACTGAGATAGGAGCTATTGCTCTGGGCTGGGAGCAGTCGTCCTTGCACGCATCAAGGACAGAGTGGTGCCTTCCCCTGCAGTTCACTGGTAATTTAGGGACAGAGCAAATCTGACTTCAGCCTCAAGAGAGGGGATTTCCAGCGCAGCCCTGGCTCTGTACTGTCAGGCAGGTCTTGACTGATCCTTCCCCTAGGAATGCTTTCAGAGCATCTTACCTGATCTCTGGCAGGTCTCCACTCGCAGATGGAAGAGCTGTAGGTGCCAGTTGTTTTCAGGAAGAAGGTATGGCTGGAAGTGCGATCCTTCCAGAGTTCAGCCTGCCCAGGCTAAGCCACAGCGCCCCACAGCTCAGGTGCTGAACCCCGGATCGGCGTGTTTGGTTTTTACTCTGGCATGGAGAGCAGTGGTCTCCACTCAGGGGATTGTGACTACTCCAGGTTTTTCCATATGACACTGTTTAAAGATGGAGGCTGCTCTTGTTTTCATTCTCACCTGATTTAATTATATTTGCTTTTTCTCTTTTTATTTCAGTTGTGATTCCAAAGAGCCCTTTACCTGCCTCCGAAGTAAACTCGGAGAAACCTAGCATGCACAGTAGCACAAAGACTGTTTTGGGGCATCAACAAGGGCAAAGGCGTCGCAAAACAGGGAAGAAGCGTGGTCGAACGACCAAAGCGCTAATCCATCACCCCATGCCTACACCCTCCAAGTCAGTGGAGCCTTTGAAATTCCCCAGAAAGAGAGGCCCAAAGCCTGGCAGTAAGGTAAAAGCTGATGCTGATGCAGGCGGGTGAAAAGCAGGTGCTGCAAGTTCTGCCATGGGATGGTGCATGCGTGTATTTGTGCACGTTTGTCTCAGCCTCTGGCTGTGTGACTGCAGCAAGTAGGAGACCAGAGGGGTGTGTGGGGCTGGGAATATCCCTCCGAGTCCAGCCTCAGAGTTGTAGAGAATGTCTGTGTCCTAAAGATCATTTCCATCAAGAAACCGTGTCTTTGGAGCTGCATTAGCTGTGAAGTAGCACGGCAAATGCTGTGATCATGACAGGTTGGCCAAATGGTGGAATAAGCTCTTCTGTCCATCATGTGTAGCTAGTCTAAGTCAAGCAGAGGTGGCGGATCTCAGGCTTGTTATTTTTTCGAGGATCGTGGTTTCTAGAATGTACACATATTGATAAAGTAGGTTCTTGAAACTCCCCGTCATCGCCATCAGAAGTGTGTCATGTTCCACAGTGCCTTGTTTGTTGGATGCAGAGAAGAGAGTGTAGTGATCATGGGTGGTATAGGAGAGCAGGGATAAAAGGAGAAATATCCTCATCTTTTTCTGCAGAGGAAACCTAGGACATTGCTGAACCCAGCACCCACCTCTCCAACAACCAGTACCCCAGAACCAGACACAAGCACTGTGCCCCAGGACGCTGCTACAATCCCCAGCTCTGCCATGCAGGCTCCCACAGGTAAGGGTCTCGAACTGCATCCTCGAAAAGATTGCACAGTTAGGAGCTGCAGCAGGCAGGAGGTGGCACGCCACAGCACTCCCACTTCTTCACAAACACACAAACCAGCAAACCTTAAGATTCCACAAAGAAAGGCTGGCCTAACTCAGAGTGTGTCAGGAGGAAAAGAAGCACGTGAGTTCAGACCAGCTGTTCGTTTATCCCTATCCATACTGGAAATACGAAGCCATAGGAGGATTGCAAGTCCATCTGACGAATGCAGAGATCCCTTTCCCTGAGTTGTCACCTGCATGTTAGTGACTCCAAAGCCCTCAAAGTGCACTTCCTGTGGCCCATACAGCCCAGAGGCAGTACTGTGAGCAGCTGCACTCAGGAGTTCATAGTATGGGCTCTCCAAAACTGTGCCAGGCACAGCTGCTGAAAGTAGAGCAAGGTGCAGAACAGCTCTTGCTGAGCAGCAGTGGCCATGGGCTGTTCGGCACAAGCAGGGACAAGAGACAGCAGGGAAGGAATAGCAGCAGCCAGTGCAGAGCATGTGCTCTGCTACAACTGTGAGATACAGCCAAAGGTGAATCTGGGCAAGAAAGTCTAATGCAAAGCTAGTTTTTATATGTTCAAGCACTGGATATGGGTAGAGCCCTCTGTTTCCACAGAACACAATTTTCAGAGGAACCCAAAGAACCCAGTTTCCCCCCAAAGGGAGGAATTGGGGCTGCATTCCTTCATTTCCTTTGAACATCTCAGCCACTTTACGTTGCTGGCCCGGGAACCACACTGCAGCCTGCCTTTGGGAGCCTGAGCGCTGGGGAAAGCATAGGAGTAATAGCAGCAGCGTGGAAGGTGAGCATGATGAGGCAGGAAGGTGTTGGAGGTGATTCCCCCCTAAATGTGACTGTTGTTAGGTTGCAGACAGGCACCTGTGATGGATTCGCTCACACTTTGTGAGTGATTTTACAGTCTTAAAACCTGGGCATCTCTATCTCTCAGGCTGGATTTTAGGCATCTGTTTCTTGATTTCTTGAGTGGGTTAATGGCAAACACATTTCTCATCTTGGCAGTTTGCATTTACTTGAACAAGAACGGCAGCACTGGGCCCCACCTAGACAAGAAGAAAGTTCAGCAGCTGCCGGATCATTTTGGACCAGCTCGAGCTTCTGTTGTCCTGCAGCAAGCAGTGCAGGCCTGCATTGATTGCGCTTACCATCAGAAAACAGTCTTCTCCTTCTTAAAACAAGGCCACGGGGGAGAGGTCATCTCAGGTGAGAACTGGCCTGCAGCACTTTGCCTTCAGAGATATCATTGCAAGAATTCAGTCGCTGGAAGATGTCTCTCCTGAAGCTTGGTACAGTCACGGGCCAGGGGCAGACAGAAGATTTCTGTCTTCTCTTTCTTGCCAGACATCTGTGTCAGTGAAGCAACAGCTAGCGGCTGACGCAGAGCAGAGCAATAGCTTGTCCTCCAGGCCCAGCTGCTGGAGCAAGCAGCACGCAGCCCCGGTGCGAGCCCGCGGAGCGCTGTGCGTGGTCACCTCCGGCACTGCCTGGACCCCAGCAGGGGACGGAACGGGGGGGACTGGCAGAACTCCTAGTGGAAGGAAAAGCCGTACCGCGAAGCTTCTCTTCCCCTGCCCCCGAGTTTTAATTTTACTCTTAAGCCCCAGTTGACCCGGATGGCGGGAGTGCAGGCCCCTCCTTGAGCGCCTTTCCGCTCCCGGTACCGCGGCTTCGCAGCCGTGCAGCCTCGTCCCTGACAGCGGGTGCAGCAGGCTGGTTTTAGCCTGTCCCAGGGAGGCGAGCTCGCCAGCGCCCAGCCAGTGGAAGGCAGTGGCTTTTGTTTGCTCTAGTCTAGACCAGTGATGCTGAGATACAGAAGCTGGCTGTGCAGCCCTGGGCGTAGTCTCCTGCCTTTGCTGGGGGTTTACGTGTTGGGCTCTGTTTGTTTCTGTCTCCAGCTGTGTTTGATCGGGAACAGCACACTCTGAACCTGCCAGCAGTAAACAGTATCACCTACGTCCTCCGCTTCCTGGAGAAGCTCTGCCACAATCTCCGCAGTGACAACCTCTTTGGGAACCAGCCTTTCACTCAGAACAGCCACATGCAGCGCTCACACGAGTACGACCACGACAGGTATCTACCAGGTAGGAGTTGGGGCGGGGGCGGCGCTGTAGGGACCCCAGGTGCTCCGCGCCTTAACCCAGATTTTATCGTTAACTCAGGAGGCAGGAGCGTGTTTCCGAGCCCTCTCTGCAGGGTTCATCGCATCACAGCAGCGTCATGCACGTGCCCGCAGGGCTCTTTTTCGCTTAGCATTCAAGTTGCCTTATTTTCTGCCTGTCAGTCCGATTTCCATCTCTGCCTGTAGGTTTCCGCTCATCCGTGCTGTCTCCCTGTCTTCCCTCCTCTCCTTGTCCCCCGGTCCTTCCCGCTTCCTGTAATCTGATTAGAGTGACTTCATCCAGCTAGGAATTAGTGAAAGCCTTTGCATAAGAAATAGAAGAGTGATAACAAGTAGTAGGTAAACTGTAATTAGAAATTTAATTAAATCCTACCTGAGCAGTTTCCAGCGTGGCCACGAATCTGCTGCCAGCAGTCCAGCCCTCAGCGGAAGCTCAGCCTGCTCGGGGATGGAAACACGCTGCAGCTATCCGAGGCAAAGGTGGCTTTGTTTTTCTTGGCAAGGCTAATGCTCCACTGCGTTGAAGCAGCACACCCCTGGCAAGATAGCTCATGCCACGATGCAAATCGTCAGGCTGCAAAACTGCTTTTAAGTGAAAGCACTGGGAAACAAGAAGAGCAGTAGTTTTCCCTGCAAGTGCAATGTGGTGGCAGCAACTCCGGGGCGACAGCTGCCTCCCAGGGCTGGCTGTGGGGCTCTGGGGGAGCTAATCCTGTAGGAGCTCTGCTCGTGGAGAGGATAGATGCTATCTACACCCTCATTACATGGTTGACACGTCTCGTGCTGATCTGCTCTCCTGTTACGCATCCTCCACTCTCCAAGCCAGTGAATAACTGTTGTACCATTTGAGGTCTTTCAGAGTTAATCCTTTGGATAATTATGGCTCTTACATAAAGAGCAAGAAGAATTTCTAACGGAAAAGGATAAGGCCTTAGGAAAAACTACTTAAGGAAATATTGAAAAGTGTGAGGCTTAGGCACAACAGCCTGGTGCTTCAGTGCTTCGTGCATCTCTCTGTGCTCTGCTCCCCTGCCTCTCTGCTCTCTCCTGCCGCCCTCTCACTCCTGTGCTTCCAGGAGCCATTAGTGAGGATGGTGGAACCAGCTGGGTGGCATGGCCAGGCTGGTGTTCAAAGCACACATGTTTGGGGAGGGGAATGGCAACAGTGCTAAGAGCATGAGGGTCCCGAGTGAGTGTCCTCTGCTTCCTCCGTGGCTGAGCAGCTGCCTGCAAGTTGGGGCTGTGCAGGGCCAGCAGGGCCAGGAGCAGGGATCCTTGCTGTGGTGTAAGGAGAGCTGTAGGAGGCTGCTTGGCTGCTGTGGCAGATACTGGAGCGGCTGGACTAGTTGCTGGAACTAGAGGTTACCCCTCTACCTGACCCCCAGTTAGAAGAAATCTCCTTGTTTTTGTGTGGATCTACCTTGTCGTCATGAGATCGAGCAAAGCCAGAATGTGAGGAAGAGGCTCCCATGTCTGGGCATGGCAGCAGGCGTGGGTGGAGAGGGTCCTGTACCCCCCACGGGGCTGGTGGCCGCCGTGGGATGTCACGGGTGTCTGCGCCGAGGGCTGGGCTGCCTGGCAGGGCAGGAAGGTAGGAGGAAGCACGGGGGAAGCACAGGCAAGCACCAAACGTGGCACAGTCTTGAGATCTGCTCACCATGAGCTCTTTGTTAGAGTGTTTGCAGGGATTAAAGATTAACCACAGTCTAGAGAAGTGATAACCCCTAGTCCTGTAGTTCACAGTGATGTCTCAGGGATCTAACATCTCTCTAAAGCGCCTGAAAGATGATAAACATCTGTGCATTACAGTGATTTCTGGTGAGGGCAAAGAAACAGTACCAATAATGTTTAGAGGTTAGTGCTGGTCATGGAAGAATGAGGATGTGGTTTTATATTTGCTTAAATCAAACCAAGTGAGAAGGCTGTCGTGGACTCGCCTCCAGTTCCGTGTGTCTTGCTTTGTTCCCTGTGTGGCTCAGGCACTCACGTGCCTGAGCAGGCCAGTTCTTCCAGAAAACAGCCACTGGTGGGAACTGGTCTCGGCTCCCAGAACAAACGCCCTTAACCGTGACACGAGCACTGCCGTCGGTGCGCTGGGGGACCCATGGGTGTGCTCGGGGCAGAAGAAGTCTGCAGCAGCCGTAGGTCAGGCTGTGTTGCCATGGAGTTGCGACGTGGCACACAGGCTCTGTAGGCCCTAGCCACAGAAGGCAGCAGGAATGGATCGAGTTACACATCAGGAAACTGTGGATTTGCAAAAAAAATGGAAAGTTGACTATTCTTGATAGGAATAGAAGTGGGCTGGGAAATACTGTGTGCAGGTAGGTCTGATCTGGAGCTATCCGAAAACACGGACGGGATGAACCCTCTGAGCCACCGAGTTGGGATCCTGTTACCGTGGACACCACAGAATTGCTTTGATTAACTCTGGAGCTCCGTTTTTAATTAGTTGGGAATTAGTTTCTAGTCCAAATTTATTCTTGGGCTACTTGGTAACTGTGTCGTCTTGTCTTAACATCGTCTTTTAGCTTGACTTAGTTCCCCTCCTTCTGGAGGCCGTTAGAAAGCAGTTGTATCCTCCGGGGGAGCTTGCCTTCCATCTGTGCTGGTAAGAAAGGCTCTCTGCTCTCCTCACGTAGTGTTGCTTGGGGTCAAACTTCAGTGAGGTGACCAGAGGGCTACCCAGCACTCTGGGGAAGAGCTGGTGAGGGCCTGGTGCCACAGCACCGGCACCACCGTCTTCACAAGAAGCCACTTTTCACGGCTGCGTCCTTGTAACAGGCGATGAGCGTCCCGTCCTGGTCATGTACCCTGTTCTTCCCATCTGTCATTGTCAGCTGCAGGTTCACAGCTCGCAGGGCAATGTGTCACATACATATCTGCGTTTTGCATCTGAATTTACCTCGTCTGGTACTCTGTTCTTTATATATTTTTCTCTGATCAAATACTGTCTTGCCTGGCCCAACTCGGGAAGACGTCAACAGATTTCATCAGTGAACTTCTAAGATCTGTGCCAAAGCTACTATAAAATATTGAATGATGGTTTTCTATGACCAATGCCTTGCTGAATTCTAGGTAAATGAGATTGACCATGCTTCTGTTGTCTGATAAATGAGATATTTTCCCATGATACACAAGCTGTTGGGTTAGTCACCTCTGACGAGTGCCTACTGCAGTATGTGCTGTGTGTAAGTGCAGTGTTATACTTACCCTCCCTTCTGAACCTCTGAGAAGCCTTGCAGTACTGCTGAGGTCATACATGAGCATTCAGTTGCCTATATCATTTTCCCCCTTCTTTTTTAAACGCTAGCACTGTATTTCCAGTCCTGCTGAGCAGTCCATCACTGAGTTTTGTTAGAAGTCACTGCTGCAGACCCACTGCTGCAGACCCGTGCACCTTCTCTCTTGTTTTATTTCTGCTTCCTCCTGCACCCTCATGCCCCCCCTCCCCCCCAGCTTGAGTAAATTTGGTTATTTGATTTTTCCTTCTTAGTCGATGGTGTGTGTTTTCATTCCTGTCCCGTTTCTGTTAGCCTTTGGGCTTTGTCCCAGTGTTCAACATTGCTGCAATTGGAAGCAAAGCAGAAGGTGGCATTGGTATGGCTGGATTCAGGTGGATGTCCCGAGCACATCTCCACTGAGGCTTGTCACATAGCCATGCTCTGCAGACAGGGAGGAAGCACTGGTGCAGCCAGTGCAAGTTACAGCGTCCTGAAGGGGCCACTTTGATGCAATGGGACGAGCTGAGCAGAGTCTGACTGTGACAGAGCCCATCCTGGCAGCACAAATGCTGGCATGGTCAGATGTACTCCCTCCCCACAAACCTTCCAAGTTAGGGAGGTGAAATATTCCCCAAAGCTGACCCATAATTCGCAGACAAGGACGAGCTTTTTTCCCAGTCTTTACCTTTCTGCATGATGTCCTCTAGCTCTGTACCCACACACGTGTTACTTTTGCAGTGGAGGACGTAGTGCTGTCTTTTCCTTTGCGTTGTCAGAAGACAGGCTGAGTTCAAAGTTCACATCATCCTTGTACGTGCTGTCCTCCAAGGTGTACATCTCCTAGCTGAGCAGGTCCCTTTCATTTCCTGTAAATGATCTGCATGTTATCAGCATCCTTCTCTAAGTGGTATTTGTCTGGTTAGATGTGGGGTCCTTTCCTGCCAGCTCTTTCCCTCACTGATGATACACATTCAAGAGGTTTAAGGCATCCTTTGAACTAAGGGTATTTTCCTTTTCTCCTGATGATCCACAGCATGCAGCTGTGTGTGCACATCTATTTCCTTATTTTCTTAAAAACTGCCATTTAAACTGAGAAACCCTGACTGCAGACCTGCTTTGGTTTATCCTTCCTTTAATTTGCATCGACTTACTTTCTAATTCCCTGGGTTATTTGCAACAACCTGACCTTCTGTGTGTTTGCATTACTTTCACAATCAAAAATTTTTTAAAATACCCCACACACACAAAAAAAAGAAAAAAGATAAAACCTTTAAAAAACATCACCTTCTGTTGTGGTTCTGTGACTGTTTGGTGAAGAAATGCATCCTATTCTACATTTAGAAATATCCAGAGACATTACTGAGAGCATTTGTTTCTCATCTCTGTCTGGGCAGCGAATGTTTCTTACAGTGAACTGTCCTGAGGACAGTGCTAATCTTTCTAATAATATTTTGGTGGTTTTTGACCGTAGTCACAGGGAGTCCAGGGGCCTCAGTAAAAGCAGCTTCTTTCCTTTCCCAAAAGGATTTTGATAAAACAGGTGCTTTTATCTACCTTTGTGTTTCTCGTTAGCCAACTAAGCTGTGACTGCCTGATGCTTCCCACCCATCCTTACCTTTGTGTCTTCGTTTGGCGTAACATATCTCTGTTGGTGTCTGGTCCTACCCACCCCTCGCCGTATTTGTCACCCCTCCAGTCCCCTCCCGTCCCGCACCAGTGGCTCGAGCTGCTGCAGGCTCTTGTCCGGCTCCTGGCATTCGTCTCCCAGCATTTCACCCCTTGGCGCAGGGTCCCCACCACAGGCTGGCACGCGTCGCCTCGTGCTGGCCGTACCCCGTGCTGCGCCCACACGGGGCAAGGTCGCCGCCAACCGTACCACTGTCGTGGCTGCCGTCCCGTCCATGTGAGCAGTCCCATCCTCTGTGTCCATCCGTGCAGTGACGTTCTGTGTTCGGCATTTTCCATCTGTGAGGGACGCCTTGCGGCCCGGCCTGGTGCGTGCAGTGCCGGGTGGCTGGGTCTCAGCGCCCTGTAAGCCCACCGCTGGGGCGGAAGAGTGGCAGGGGGGCAGCTGTGGCGCTGGGGGAGCCGTTCAGGGAAAGACCAAAAATTCAAGTACGGTTTAATCAAACGGTGCCTATGGCATAGAGTGTCTGCAAACTGTCTGAGGGCTGCAAGTGTCCGAAAGGTGAAGAGACTGGGGTGGAGAAGGAATCATGTGGGAGATGAGCCAGAAGGAGGAGAAACGGAATGAAGCTGATCAAAGGTGCCATTCGGGGTGAAGCATGGCAAAAAGTGGCTACAGAGCCTTGTTAGGTTCATCCCCGCCCTTTTTCTCTGTGAAACTCCCAAAGCAAAGTATGAAATGGTAAGCGCTGACAGCTGTAGCTGGGTTGCAGTTTCAGCAGGCTGTTACCAGACTGGCGGTGCACAAGAGTCGCAAGTGACTCTGGCAGGGCTGAATTTCCCAGAAAATCTCCACTCCTAAATAGGGCTTGTTCTCTTTTCCTAGACAGAAGCAGTTCGTTAGACGGCACTCTGCAGGGACCAGGCCGGGGTACAAAGCGATATTCCCAAGATTCCCCTCCATACAGTGCTCCTCTCTCCCCCAAGTTACCAAAGAATGACCGTCACCCTTTGGAAGGTGAGCACAGCGTCTCTTCCCAAAGCTGGCTGTTTATAGCGACTTGTAACGGATGCAGCAGAACCTCACGGCAATGCCAGCCCAAGCCGTGGGCTTAGGAAGTCTGCTTTGCTTTGTCTCTTTTGGCATGGGTCAGTGCTTGGTGTTTCAGAGAGAAGAAGAAACTGTTGTACACCAAGGCAGGTAGCCCAAGCAGTTGTGCAAGACGTGGAATGCAGGCAGAATTCCTTCTAACCCTGATAGCGATCAGCTAATACCATAAAACCTGGGGTTTAATTACCCATATTTTAGCTTCCATTGCTATATATGGTATTAAAGGTCATAAAACTGTCCAGTTGCTTCAGTCAATCTCCCCCTGATTTTTTTCCATGATGGCTTGCTGCAGTGTTTTCTACAGATGCTGATGTGCAGCTGTCTGGCTGGGAACTAGTGCCCTTCCCCAGGATCCCATCGTGTTCCTCACAGCCCTCACTAAATAACACGGCACGGTTCGCTACCGTGTGCTTCACCAGCTAAACCAAACCTCCTGCAGCACTGCTGCTGCCTGCACCATTAGCCAAATAACTGACGCAGATGTGCTCTGCCACATTCTCAAAAGTAATTGCAGAAATATCCTCTTTGGTATGTGGTCCGTAGGTGTCACTTGCATGTGCAGGTCGTGGGCTTCCAGGGGGTCCGGGTAGCTGGAGGACTGTGAGCCTGAGGAGGAGTCCTCAGTAAATACGCTTCCACCTTCCCTTTTGTTGTGAACTGTAAATGCTCCATAATGCAGAGTGGAGGTTTAGCTTTCCTAAAGCCTTTTAATTGATGGCGAAATCTGCCAAGTGGTTAGTCTCAGTTCTTTGTAATAAGTTCCTGAAAAATTGCTGGAGTCTGTTAGCTGGGCTCTTAGTTCAGTGGCTTCGTGCTCTGTTGCTGTCCTGCTAGAGTCACTGTTTCCCCAGTTGTTGCTGAGTTTGCTGGGCTTGGGCTGTTGATCCCAGATTTGAGAGTCAGCAGCCTCCTGTGCTCTGTGGTGCAGCTTAGCCTTCATGCCTCACCATGCTCTGTGCTCTTCCAATCACAGCTGATCTGAACCTGCACCCTGCGATGGACAGGTTCGAATGGCCTTAGTACCTAAATCGATCAAAACGGCAGATTTGTCACATAGCTGATGTGAAGAACAAGGTGACTGTGAGACTGTCCCATGTATACTGACGAGTTGAAAGTTGTTCCCTAGAACCCAATCCCTCTATCACCTCTTGGTACACATTCTTCCTGGTGTCCTCTAATCCATCAGCCACTGCACACAGGTAACCATTAGCAAAGCGTGTCAGCTCCTACTGTCCGGGCAGTGAAATACGCAGTGCCTTGCTGTTCTGGGGGGGCTCTAAAATTAAGGTGCCTTGCTTAGGTGGTATCGCAGACTCTCTGTATTGTCAGTCAAAAGGATTCTGTAACAAGTAATTCTGAGTAGGAACCTAGTTAGGTTGTCTGGAAGGTTGAATCTCAGTCTGCTTCAGAGAGTATTCAGGTATCTTTTGGCCTTTGAATGTGGCGTGCCATCTAGATGCCCAGATTATTGCAGCCTCTTCTGTAAAAGTAGAGACAAGTGTGCAGACTGTGTGCCTTCACGAGAAGGTGGTGATTCTCGTGGTTTGTGAACTTCCTACAGCAACTTGGTCTTGGTCCATTCTTGGTTCAAGCAGGAGATGTACAGGGCAGAGAGAAACAAGGTGCAATTCAAAATCCCCTTTAGAAATTCAATTTTATCCTGCAGGCAATCAACTAATGGCCCGTTCCACCTCATCCACTGTGAAATTTAAGTAGAAGCAGGGATATTTGCATTTCAGAGGATGTTTTTTAAGAACACGAGCCCGAAGTACTCAGATAGGTGTATTTCCTGAGCAAGGAGGTGTGTCTGCTCGTGGTGACGAACTCACTCAGGAGAGCCATTCTGGCTGCAGCAGTGTGGCACACTGCAGCACCTGAGCTATTTCCAGTTCGCCGAACTGACAGCAGTGAGTAGCAGGGGGAAGTCTCCATTCATCGTGCCCTTGGCAGGAAGGCAGAAAGACGAGGAGGGGATCTCTCTTCATATATTGTTTTTCTTCTTACACCCAGTGCCATTAATGTAGCTTTTTGCTAAAAAGCTGCAGTTCCAGCACAGTGGGGACCCGCTTTTGAAAGACTATCATTTGTTGGAAACAGTGGGTGTTTAGTAGTTGTGCAAATCAGATTTGTGCTTGTGGCCAAACTCCATGTTTTAGCAGTAAAACAGCACTCTTGAATCTATAGCATTATTTGTTTAATTAAACTTTAATTATCTGCTCCCTGCCTCTCCACCACTAATTGTGGCATGTTTTCCTACAATGCTCCAAAAGCAAGCCTGTATTTAAAACTAGCAGTTTATGTAAGAAAATCTGCCTAAAAATTAACCACCTCCTCCTCACTCCAAAAACTAGTTATCAAGGGCAGAAGGATTCTGGATAGTGTGTGTGCCTGAAAGCAGTCTGTGCGCTGCCGCCTGCAGAAGCTTGTTGTCTTCTGCTGTAGCTGATTCACAGAGCTAGTCAAAATTTTCCTCTTGCCTTGTTTCCCTCTCCCCTCTCTGGCGGTATCATTTGTGTAAGCAGCACCCTGTGTGTTTGTATTTTTAAGAAAGTTCGAGACCTCTCTTGCACTGACCCTACCGAGAAGCCTCCAGCTCTGCTGCAATATTTACAGCACAACCAAGCACTTGCCAGCCCAGAGCCAGGGAACCTGAGGATGAGTGTGCAGCTTTAATTCTAGGCAAAAAAGCAGCGCTCCCAAGTTGTGTGGCTGCATGCCGTTCTTCAGATGTTTGGTCATAAACACATGTGAGAACATGATCGCGTATTTGAAGAACGCATCACAGAGCATTCACATCAGAATAATGACAGTGCGTTAATTGTTGAGTTAAATCTGTTCCGAGGGTGAGTTCTGGATCCTTAGTGTTGCACCAACACGAACCTATGCATGTGGTCTTCCAGCCTCCCAAGCTGCAGCCTTCTCCAGCCGAGCTCTGAAATTCTGCTGACACACAGCCCTCTGCGTGAGCTTCGGTGTTGTCATTAGCAGTCGGACACGCGCTGCTGCCTGACCCAGCACATCTGGGGCTTCCTGGCAAGCTGAGGCTGTGCGTCACTCGCAGAGGGAGTCGTGTTTCCCTGGAGGCTGGAGCTGAGCTGCGCAGACCCCTGCCCATGCCCTGTCTCTGCCGTGCCTGGCCCTGTCCTGCCACAAGGCACGCAGAGCGGTGCGGCAGGCTGTGCCCCCCAGCTGCTCTCACGCCACCGCACGTTCCGGGAGTCAGACGTCACCCTTTGCACAGATGTTCCAAGAACTGTGTGTTTGATGGGAAGTGATTTGTGGTGTAAGAAAAACCGTCCTGATGTTGGAGAGGAAACCCAAGGTAGCTTCTGCGAAGGAGCTCCTATGAGGAGCCAGTGGCGCAAATCACATCCACTGCATGCCTGGGCTCAGCACAGGGAGTCTCAGTCCGCCTTGGGAGCTGGCAGCCAGCTCAGTGCTGGGTTTGCACCCAGTTTTGTGCTGAAATGAGGTGGTGGAAAAGCAGTGTGGGACAGGAGTGAAGGAGGAGTGCAGAGTTATTCAGGAACAGTCATAAATCAGAAACCTTTGTCTGATGCACAGAGAGCAAGTGAAAACACATCTATCTACCCACATGGGAAACTGCTGGCACGCCGGCCAGCAAACAGCACACATCACCTAGGGAATATCAGTCTTCACATCAGCACTGGTTCTGCATGACATCTTAAGGATGTGCTGTTGGTATCTAAGAACATCACAGTGGCCTAAGAGCAAATAAATGCAGAAGTGCCTCAAATGCAGAGTAGCAAAACCCAGAAGATGGAGCGTTGCATTTATGAAGGTGATAAGCTCACACCTGCTTCACTGGACTGCTGAGCAGCTGGACAAAAAGGGCTGTTTGTATCTTACAGCGTAATGAGGTGCTGCCTGGCAAGCTGTGGTCTGACCACCCCAGCTGAGCTCGCCCCTGGGTTCTCTGCTCAAATACAGGCAGCAACAGCACCAAAACCAGAGGATCACACTTCACAGAATAGCCTTGTAGTTCATAGGAACCAAAGAAAATAAGTTGCTTCCAGGAGAAGGTTGGCAGGGCCCAGCCTCTGGAGCACTCGGGTTTGGGCTCAGGCAAGCTGCATCTCCCTTCTCTGGAGCATAAAAGCGTCAGCTTAGCAGAAGCGCCTGGGCAGAACTTTTGGGTCTCGTGGGCTGCGACGCCAGCTCAGCGCCTGCGCCACCATCCCACTTCAGCACCAATTGTGCTGGAGTTTCTCCTGCTCGAGCAGCTCCCCGGGCTTCCCCCTCCTCGCGGCCTCCCACAGCGTTTGGGTGGCCGCAGCTCTTTGTGGGTGCTGGTGGAGGTGCTGCAGCTTCCAGCCAGGCACAGTGGCACAGCCCAGATGAGTACACAGGCACCACACCTTGTAGGAGCCGCTTTCCTCTCCAGCTGTGCAAACTTGCCAGGTATTTCGTGATAAAGAACCCAAGAATGTGAGGATGACTCATGAAGCACCAGCTCCACCTGGACTGAGATTAGGTTGCATTGTGCCATAGTAAAATCTACAAACACGTGGTCCTAGGATGAAACCATCCCAGTATAACAGCAAAGGGAAATCTTGCCCAGATACGAGGTTCACTTGCTGGTATGCAGATCTCAGTCAGTGGAACGTCATCCAGGGCAGCTTTCTCCATCCCCCACCCTGGAAGGGCTGGTGAGGAGGCCAGGCAGGCACTGGGACCCCTGCCTGGGGAGAGCCTTCTGCCCTGCCCCCAGCGAGGGGTGCTGGTCACCAGCTCCATCATGCACCGAAGGGCCCAGCAGAAGGCAGGAGGGGTGCGCAGCTGATCCCCAGCACCCCGCTTTTGGGACAGGAGGATCAGCCCCATGCCACTGCTGGCCATGATGGGGCAGGTGAGCTGCTCGGAGGAGCCTGCTGCTCCCTCCTGCTCTGCGCGTGCTGCTGCCCGCACCAAGGCATGAGTCTGGCTAAATATCCCCCACAGTCCCGATGGCCCAGGCCGTTCCCTTGCACACTGATGCCATGATCTGTAGGCCTTGAGCCTGAAATGCAGGGAGCTTCCTCTCCCGGCTCAGAGCAGTTGTGGAAGCAGTAAGAGGCTGCAGGAATGCAAACTGGAGCTGGTGGTGGCATTAGCAGAGCAGCTGTTGCTCAAATCTGGGTATCAACCGTTATCGCTGCTCACTGGTTGGACTGGAACTTGCCAGGCAAACGCCAGGCTGCAGTGCTTTAGCTGTGCATATTTCAGTTTCGAGGAGCCCCCCCCCAGTGCAGTGGTGTGACGCCTGCTCCTGCAGCTGCGTGGATGCCCTGCGTGGTGCTGCCTTGCCGCGGCTCTGCCCGCTGCTCTTGAGCCGTGACGTGGGGCTGCATGGCGTTCGTGTGCACTGATTGCAGCTTGGTGCGTTCCAGGTGAAACCTTTGTTCTGGGAGATGGCCTCCCAGGGCCCTTGGAGCCTCGCCTGGACCCCATGGACTCTGCCTTGAACTCTGTCAATTCATCCAGCCACAGCAGGAGCTCCAGAGACTATCGCCTGCAAGGATACAGGCACCTGCACCAACCCTCTAGCCTCACTCAGGGCAGTACCTCTGCCTTGCGTAGGCTTAGCTCTGGGGGTAAGAGAGTTAAGAAGCCAGCCCTCCGATTGTAAATTTGGCAATAAAGGGCTTTTCTAACTCCAGTTACATCTTTCTAACTTCAGCAAGTACCAGAGACTGGCCTCTACACTGTTAAACAGGTAGTCTGTTAGGTTTAACAGTAGCTCTAGAGACGTGGCAGATGGGTGGGTGGAAATACGGCCAGGAGGTGCTCACAGGGTCAGCTCTTTGGCTTGGTGACTAGCTGGGACGTGGAAGGCAGTGGATAGGAAGGAGCAGGCAGGAGATGAATTTGTGAGCATGGGCAGGGGCTGTCAGAGCAGTAAATGGGTGTCAGCGAGGACGGCTGGGGAGCGGTCAGTGCGATGAGAACTGTCTGATTAGGGTGAGAGCTGGCGTGGGTGGCCAGGAGGATGGGTGGATGCACAAACGGTGCTTGTGTAGAGGAGTAGCGTCAGGAGAGCTGTTAATTGCAGTAAACCACATACCAAATTCAGGTGTTTGCAAGAAAAAGTTGTAATTTTATGTGCATGATGTCAGTAAAAGATTCTAAAAAGCTCAGGCTGCTGATGCCTCGATCTGTCTGCGTCCCCCCCATCTGTGCATACAGGCACAAGAGTTGAAACAACTGGCTGTGCCAGGCCAGCGCTTTGAGAGCAGGACTTGTGTTAGCTCAGGCAGTGTTTCAGGGCAACAGAATTCTGCACGTGGGCTCAGTCCAACAGAAAATGCAGCGGATGAAAACGTAGAGTAACTTTGCCATGTTACAACTGCTAAAGGTGGTGTTCTGGGCGGGGGGCAAGGGCAGGAGCAATGCTCTGGGAGAGGAGTGGGAGTGGAGAATTGTCTGCAAAGGAGGGAAACAGCAGCTTGGCAAAGAGGACTGGGAATGTGGGGCAAGCCTCACCTGAAGGACAAGGGCAATGGGAAGTGGGGTTTTAGGGTGAGTAACAGGGCTAGATATAGAAGGCTGCCCCAAAAGTAAGGCATAAGGAGAGAGAAAGTCCTTCGGTGCTAGACCTGTGCCTCAGGACTCTCTCGAGTATGGCGTGGTTGTGCCCTTCACGTTGTCTCTGCCAGTGCTTTGAAAGAGGAGACTGAATGGTAGCTTAGGGTGAATGTCTGCTGCAATGCTGCTGCGGTCACACTTGGAGTAACTGCTGCTGTCTTGCAATTACACCCCCAGGTTCAGACAGATACCTTGGCTCTCGGGATGTCTCGCGGCTCAACAGCCGAGACCCCTCGTCCTGGACGGTGGAGGAGGTGATGCAGTTCATTCGAGAAGCAGATCCACAGCTGGGACCCCACGCTGACCTCTTTCGAAAACATGTAAGTATGTCTCTGTGTGTGTGTGTATGCACATGTGTGTATGCGTGTATTATATATGGGTGGGGAATAGATACCTGATGAGGAAGGTCTGTGAGAGTCAGAACAGCAGAACTTCACACTAGTTTTGTGCTGAGGAAAATATCCTATAAATCCTACTTGAATCACGTCCAGGCTTGGGATCTTTTCACTCAGAAATCGCGGAGGGGAAGACGTCTCAGCCCGGTTAAAGCTGCAGTGCTGCTGCCTTTGTGTGTGCAGAGAGCTCAGCTTGGAGCTGGATTTGAACTGTAGCACCAAAAACACACAGAACTCTTCATCCAGAATCCTAAAATTCACTTCATAGCAAATTTCTTCTGGCAAGAAACATGTTCCAAGTGGAATTCACTCTGCGAATTGCAGTTAGACTCCAATAAAAAGGGGTCTCCTAAGGCTCTGATTTTCGTTCATACCTTTAAGTGCAAAATAGCTGCAGACATACAGCATGGAATTTGTACCAAGAAATCTACAAAAATTTTGGCACCTTCATGTCCTGGTTCCTGCCAGTTCATCTGTCCTCTACCTTTTCCTTCAGTCCACTACCTGGTAGTACCCGTGAAGTCAGAGAAGCAGTGGGAGGAAGTCCTTGCTGTGAGCTGGAGGCGGCGCAGCTCCTGTGCCAGCTGGGGGAAGCATCTCCCCCCTCACTGCCTCGGGGCTCGTTGCAGGAAGGGGAGCCCACGCTCGGTGTCTCCCTGCGGTGGCACCAGGCTGGCTGTGCTGTACATGCTCACGTCTGTGTTCGTGGTGCAGCTGGAGTCGGACCTCCATGCAGGTCTGGGGGGTTTTGCAAGCTGGGGCTGTACAGAGCCCTTCCGCAGGCAGGAGGAGAGGCAAGTGGGGCACGTGCTGGGCTGACACACACACGCTCTTTGCTCTTTTTTTTTTTTTTCCTTAATGAGTTCTATTTTAGAATCACCAGTAATTGAAAAATGTTTTAATTATGCAAGAGAGTGCTCAGCTCTCCACTAAGGGATTACAGTCCCTGGTGTTGGCAGTCCTGAGGAAGAGCTTAGTTTTCACTTTAGGAAAGAAAGAACAGAACAAACCCGGTACTGGAGATCTTACTAGATGTGAGACCTAGCTGAGTGACAACACAGGACAGGGTTTTCTGTTGTCAGAGGCTGTGATATTTGCTAAAAGTAAATGCAGTAGTAAATATTTTATTCATGGCAGCTTGTCCACTGCAAAGCTCTGGGCCAAGGAAAAGAGTGCTGCAAGGGATGACAGCCTGAGAAACATCTGCTAGCAGGTGCTAAGTGCAAAGCTGCTCCCCATTTTCTTCAAGCTTCATGATTCCTTCCCTCTTGAGCCTCTGCAAGGGGCATGTCTGGCTCTGCTGCAAGGCAGGAGGTACTTCTGTAAGCCATGCTGCTGAGACCAGGCCTGCTGGAGGTGAGATGCTCCACTTCCCTGCCAGCTGCAGGGCATTTGTTTAGAGACTCCAGACAACTTTGCACATTGTGGCCTTCTCTTTGGGTTTACAGATTTCTGCCTCTTGCCTCATTTCTCCAGCCTTGACTTCAGCATGGCCGTTTTTCACATGGTGAAGTCTAGTTTGCAGAGTGCTGCATGTGTGGCAGTAGGATGGCTCTCAGGGCACATCCTTTCCCAGGACGTTTTCCCTGCACCAGGGCAGCAATGCCCTTGGGCGAGAGGCAGCTCCCGAGCACTGCCGCTCCGCTCAAGGGGTGCTGACCACCAGCTCAGCACAGCTCCTGGGCGTTTGCTGCCCCACAGCATGGTTCCAGCAGGTGTGCCACCACCACGTGGCGTCCAGGCTGTGTCCCCTGTGCCGCAGGCAGGGCCGGGGGGGCAGGATGCCCACACCAGGATGCAGAGGCTACATACTAGCTGCCTCCCTTGCGGTTGAACGATGCGCTGTGCTAGCTGTGGTGTTTCAGCTGTCGGTGTTGTGGGCGCAGCCTGGCTGACAGGCAGGGTTTGGGCCTGCCAGTGTAAGCGGCAGGGACCTGCCGGCAGTACAGCTTGCTGGGCTGCTTGAGGAACAGTTCACGCTGGGCGAACGCAAACGTGAATGAGCCATGAGAACAAAATCCTGCCTGTCCTGACGTGCCAGCAGCAGCCAGAACCAGAAGGCACTCCTCAGTTGTCCATCGGTTTGTGAGTTGCCCTGGGCAGCTGAGATGCTGGGAGGCTGGAGGGCTGAACAGGGCTCTGACGGGTGCTGTTTCTCCTTGCAGGAGATCGACGGGAAAGCCCTGCTCTTGCTGCGGAGCGACATGATGATGAAGTACATGGGGCTGAAGCTGGGGCCAGCCCTAAAGCTAACCTACCACATTGACAAGCTAAAGCAAGGCAAGTTCTGAGAGGACGCTTGGCAGGACAGATCCTGGAAGCTCTGCTCCTGGCCACCCACACCCGCACTCACCTGCAGACAGGTACGCATGCACACACACCCATCCACGCCGCCGACGGATGCCTCTCCGACCCCGGCCTGCTGCAGGGACCAGCCGCCCACCCCTGCCCCCGGCAGCCAGGCCCCGCGGGCCTTGGCAAGGAGGCCGGCAGTCGGCTGGCCCTGGGCTCCACACCCAGCGCGTCGTGGACGTCCGAGCACCGAGCCGGTGCCGCTCTGCAGGCTCCCGGTCCCACTGCTCTGGGACTGAGGAGCTGCTCTGGGCAGGAGCAGTGGCAGAGTCCTCAGGACGGGGCTTGTGCTGGCTCCTCTCCCTCTCGCTGTGCTGCAGGAGCACCCAGCCGGCCCTGCTCTCCCGGCCTCGCCTGCCCCAGGCGGCCCGTGGTCCCCGGCCCCTCGGACGCTTTGCGCTTTGCTGTGCCCCTGTGGGCAGCCTGCCTGCAAGAGGGACAGCGCCTGCGACCGCACTCGGCCCTCATTAGCATGGCGGCTGGCTTAGAGCAGCAACCACCCCGCTCCTCGTCTTCCACAAGAGCCCATCCGCCCGCCCCGGGGCACCCTCACTGCCCGAGCACTGCCTGCCCCTCCCCTCCTGGCCTTCCACGTGCTGGGGACGCCGGGCTGGTAGGAAGGCCTTCGTATTTATTTCTGACTGGGGAAGCTGGGGACGCCGTGCGGCCAAGGAGATGGAGCGAGCCACGGGAGAGCTGAGGAGCATGTCTGGGTCTGGCGTACCCGTGGCAAGGATGCATCTGGGTCAGCATTGGAGGCTGGCTGGATGCTGTAGGACTCGACTGATCCTTCTCTCCTGCTTTTCTGTTTCTTTTTTTCTTTTTTTTTTTTTTATAAGGAGTTTTCTGTTTAAAATGTTTTTTTGTACCTGTTGTTGAACTTGCAGCTCTTGGAGATTTTTAGCCAGAGGTGCAAAGGTTCATCGTCCAAGGGGCCCTCCAGGTCCTCTGGTGTCTCGCTCCGTCCCAGCTCGGCATTGGCAAGAGGCTGTCGGGTCTGGCAAGGCAGAGGACCCCGGTCTGGTGACCAGCCCTTGCGTTACTCTTCCCGTGAGGGTTTTGCCCTGCCCGGGGGCACCTGTTTGTTTCAGACAGTCTAATGTATTTATTTTTGATGGCACTTGAGCGGTAATCCTCTGTCCCAGATGCGTTACTGCAGCTGCAGGAGAAGTACCCGAGCAGAGGCTGCCCGATTGTGCCAAAGCTGCATCCCTGGGGAGCGCCCTGACCCCGGCTGGGGGCTGCAGGGGCCAGGCCGGGGGCTGTTGGGTCCCTGCAGCGTCTCCTGCCCCGGGGCAGGGCTGACCGGGGAGAGCTGCCGTGGAGCCAGCGCACACGCGCTTCCTTCCTGCAATGACCAAAGGAGGGAACGGGGATCTCCATTGCAAGCACTTCTCCTGCCGTTAGGTCACCCTCTTTGCATACAGATAAACGTCTCACACCCTCTTCCCTGCAACCCTCGAGGGCCCTGGGCAGCAGCAGGAAGGGTCCCCGTGGCAAGCCAGTCTCTTCTCCAGTCTCTTGCACTGGGTCAGGTTTACCCCTAAGGGGAAAGTTGCAAAAAAAATAATCCACAAACCCCAAAGTAAGAAAAAGGCTTTTTGTTGTACAGCAAGGTCTCTGCTGCGCTCCCTGCTCCTGCACCAGTGTCTTCAGAGGGAGGTGGGGCTCTGCTCACCTCACAGAGCCCCGTCACTCACAGCACTGGCCCCGGGATGCCCCTCGTTTGTATCCGATGCTGATCCCGCTGTAGACAGGTCCCCATGCGGGGTCAGCCAGTGCTTTCCTCTGCACTTATTTTATGTTGATTTGTTTATAAATAAAAGAATAACTAAGTATGTTTCCTCGCTGCTGGTTGTGTGCGTGCTGGCGGGGGGGGGGGGGGGGAGCACATAGCTGGGCCCATGGCTGCTCCATGGGCACGGCTGGGAGGTGGGGTCGGGGGAACTGGGCAGACCGCAGCAGGTCCTGCACCGCCTCTTAGAGGTTGGAGGCGCTTCATGACCCCATGAGTGGTGCTGCCTTTCTGGAGCCAGCCCAGAGCCCTCTCTGGCATAGAATCACACAGTGCCTTGGATTGGAAGGGACCTTAGAGACCATCTAATTCCAACCCTCTGCCATGGGCAGGGACACCTCCCACCAGAACAGGTTGCCCAAAGCCCCATCCAGCCTGGCCTTGGGCACTTCCAGGGATGGGGCAGCCACAGCTCCTCTGGGCAGCCTGGGCCAGTGCCTCACCACCCTCACAGTAAAAAATTTCCTCCTTATATAAACCTACTGGCTTCATTCCCCCTTGTCCTATCACTGCACTCTCTCACAAAGAGTTTTCTTGTAGTCCCCTTTTAGGTACTGGAAGGCCTCTGTGAGGTCTCCCTGGAGCTTTCTCTAGGCTGAACAACCCCAGCTCCCTCAGCCTGTCTTCACATGAGCGGTATTCCAGCCCTCTGAGCATCTTTGTGGCCTCTGCTGGACTTAATCAAGTAAGTCCACGTCTTCCTTGTGCTGGGGGCCCCCGAGCTGAACGCAGGGCTCCGGGTGAGGTCTCATGAGAGCAGAGCAAAGGGAAAGAATCCCCTCCTTCACCCTGCTGGCCACGCTTCTTTTTGTGCAGCCCAGGCCATGGTTGGCCTTCTGGGCTGCAAGTGCACATTGCTGACTCATGTCAAGTTTTGCACCCACCATGTCCTTGGAAGGGCTGCTCTCTAGCCACTCATTGCACAGCCTGGATCCACACATCTCTTTGAGTGTGACCATCCAGCCAGTTCCTTACCCACTGAGTGGTCCATCTGTCAAATCCACGGCTCCCCAATTTGGAGACAAGCACGTTGTGCAGAACAGTGTCAAATGCTTTGCACAAATCCAGGTAGATGATGTCAGATCTTCCCGTATCCACCAAGGCTGTAACCCCATCGTAGAAGGCCACCAGATTTGTCAGGCATGATCTGCCCTTAGTGAAATCATTTTGGCTGTCACCAATCACCTCCTTCGTTTCCATGTGCCTGAGCAGTTTCCAGGAGGATCTGCCCCATGATCTTGCCAGGCACAGCGGTGAGACTGACTGAGCTGTAGTTCCCTGGTTCTCTTCCTTTTGTCCCTTTTTACAAGGGGGGATTATGGTTCCCCTCTCCCGCTCAGTGGGAACTGTCAGTCCCATGATTTTCCAAATATGAGGGACAGTGGCTCAGCAACTACATCCGCCACATCCCTCAGGACCCGGGGATGTACCTCACCAGGTCCCATGGACTTGTGCACCTTCAAGTCCCTCAGCTGTCTCGCACCTGAGCCTCTCCTGCAGTGGGCTGTTCACCGTTCACCCAGTCCCTGCGTTTCCAGTTCCTGCTCCAGGAGCACAGCTGCTCTCAGGGATGTGCAGGCCCAGCCCTGCCTGGAGCACGTTACCTTTAGCAGGGCACTGTGCTGTGCCCCCGTGAGCTCCTGGAGGGTCACAATGCTGCTCTCAGTCCTGGGAGCTCATGGGTGGGAGCACTGGGCACGGGCAATGGAGCACTGGAGCGGATGGACTCAGAGCCCCTCGCTGCCCAGGGTGAGGCGCTGGCCAGGGTTTACTCTACAAGAAGGGACAAACTGTCCCAGCGCCTGCCAGGCCCCACGGCAGCACCACACTCGTCTCCTCTCCACCAGACCTCTGGGGGATCCTGCTGCACTCCATAAAACGGGCACAAAACCATCCTGGAGCAAGGAGGGCCCCTGCGGGCAGGCAGCAGCCTGTGAATGCCGCAGGGACGGCAGAGAGAGGCTGCTGCAGGCTCGCCCAGTGCCGAGGGTCCAGGAGCAGCGCCTGGGAGGGACACGGGGTGTGCAGCACGGGCTGGGGGCTCTGCCATGGGCAGTGACATCGAGGTTGCTCAAAGCTGCACCCATCCTGGCCTTGAGCACTTCCAGGGGTGGGGCATCCACAGCTTCCCTGGGCAGCCTGGGCCAGTGCCTCACTACGCTCACAGTAAAGAATTTCCTCGTTATCTAATGGAAACCAACTCTTAGTTTAAAGCCATTCCCCCTTGTCCTATCACCACACCCCCTGACAAAGAGTCCCTTCCCAGCTGTCCTGCAGCCCCCTTTAGGTACTGGAAGGCTGCTGTAAGGTCTCCCCCGAGCCTTCTCTTCTCCCAGCTCCCTCAGCCTGCCTTCACGGGAGAGGTGCTCCGGCCCCTTGATCATCTTTGTGGCCTCCTCTGGACTTGCTCTAATAGGTCCGTGTCCTTGCGCTGGGGACCCCAGGGCTGAACGCAGGGCTCCAACAACTCAAAAAAATGAAATTGCTGCTACAACTCACTCAGGCCCCAAGCCTGCAGCCCAGGTCTGAAGCTTGCACCAGGGCCTGAGCAGGGCTGGAGCAAAGACCGATGAGAAACGGACTTCAGAAATAGATGTCTAAAAAACACTGTGAGGCTAATTAGCCAATGCAAGCTAGAAAAAAGTTGAAAGTTAGACAATATTACACTTACGTCCTTTTTCTCTGAGCTACAGAAGTAATATAGCAAGCATTTGGCTAGTTATTTTATTACAAATAATCATTTAATGACGAAGTCAGTCGCACAATTTTGGCCAAAATAAAGATATTTCAGGAAAAAGAAAAGGAAGTTGTGCTACAGATAACAAGTGACCTTCTACTGCTAGAGTCAGCCATTTTATGACTGGCATTTTGCTCAGAACAGAGAGCATCTCAGTTGGTAATTTTTTCAGAGATGTTATAAGTGACACACACAGAGAAGGCTTAAAGCTTTTCTGGCTAAAAGCAGGTTTACAATGTATATTTAAAATAATTAAGGAATAAAGCAAGAAGGACTTTGGAAAAGGTCACTTAAGATGACAGAACAGTGCTTAATAAAGTTTGGCACCAGACAACACAAGAGTTAGTACTCAGCCAGGCTCGAGACATACAGCTTTCCCCAAACTTTAATGAACTGAAGATTTCTGAATATATGACACTTCAGACAACTGAGTAACTTTCTTCCTTTCTTCTAAATTACCAGAGACCAAAAACTGTGTTGCTTACACTGCAGCAAGAGGCAGGAAAAAAAAAAGAGTGCATTTCCCACCCCAGGACTGCAAAGCTGAGCTCATCATCATAGGACAGCACACTTCTACAAACTACATCAAGTAACACTGTAGGCAAGTTGCTAAGCCCCTCCCTCAGGAAATAGCACTTCTGTATTGCATTGAGTGCGGCACACGGGGCTCCGCCGTATAAAAAAGGCAAAGGAAGGCTCCACTACAAATCAAAGAAAAAGCACCATGAACTGTTCAGTCCAAGGTAAACGACAACGGGAGCTTTTAAAGGCAGCATCTGAAAGTAGTTCACTTTCTGTTCTGTACCTCCCCCTTGATGCAAGGAGTTGAAGTTTCCCAGCCCAAGAAGCAGCACCAGCAAACACTGGCATAGAAAGGGCTAACAGTTACGCCTCGATTCAGGCAATGATGGGCTTTCCTGACAGCTTTGCTTTTTTTCACATGATCCAAGTTAATTGCATCCCTGCAGAGTGACATATCACAGTTAGAGCAGATCATTTTCCAGATTAACTCCTCTATTCCAGGAAGATTTTCCTGGTTAAAAGTTCATTGCCGGCAATGAATGCACCAAGACCACCAGTGCCAAACATTTTTAAATACTATTGGAAAAATAAACAAAGCATCCCCCCGCCTCCCTCCCAAAAAAAGACTGCATAAAGCTTAACAAACCCATCCTCTGCAGCACAGCACAAGAACCGAGTCTCCAAATATAGAATCATACACATTATTTCACAAGTAATAAAGACTGCTTTGGGAGCAGAAAGGCTGGAGAAAGCAACACAACCACCAGTGTCCAAGATATAAACTCATGCCAGCATTACCATGCATTAGGAAGGACGTGTGCAACTAGATTCTCCCCAACACATCAAATCCCATACTCAAATTTGCTTTTTATCTCCAAGATGGTGCTAACTGAAGAAAGTCTAGAGGTGCATGTGCTGTGATGAACTCTCTTCCAGAAATAATCAGAATCTACACAGAAAAACAAGACAGAGGAGTTGAGGAAATAGACAGGATTTCATAACGGAATTTAAAAAAAACAAACAAACATAACTTAAGAAAGCCCAAAGCTGACAGTGTTCAAGCTATTGCTGTAAGAATGCCTGGAAAAAATCTAATGAGGGCTCTTCTCTTCAGCGAAGACGCATCTGGAGAAGGAAAGAAAGAAATAAAAGAATTAATTAGTAAGAGTTGATAGACTGAAATTGCATAGCACACTGAAATCCGAGTCTTAAAACTGCATCGCTCCAGACAAACCGAACAGTTGCAACTTGGCAACATTCCTTGTCTGAAAATAGACGTCTTTTAGTTCATAGGGGCATTGTGGCAGTTTTAAAACCACTAGATTATATCTCCAAGAAAGCAACCTTGGGGTTATTCCCTGCCCATGGCAGGGGGGCTGGAACTAAATGATCTTTAAGGTCCCTTCCAACCCGAGCCATTCTATGATTCTAGCCATTCTATGAACTTCATTCTAGAAGTCAACATTTAAATAAAACTTTGGGAATGAGCACTATGAGGCTAAGCATTAACCTCTCCCCCTTCCCAGCCCTGGATGAGCAGCATTGCCCACTCACTGCCTGTACCAAAAGGAAACCCTTCATTTTGTTGCAGCTATTAAGAGTTGAGCTGAGACTTGAACCAGCAGGTCAGTCAGCTGGACAGGGCATGCATCACATGTGCCAATTTGACTTTCCCTACAACTTTATTTTGGGGAAGGACTCCAAGCTACCAGGTATCAATTCTGTACCCAGTACTAGGCATGTCATGGAGCTTGCTTGATACTCTCAGTAAGCCAAAGCTTCTGAACTTTAGAGAGGGGTTCTTCAGCTCGTGGTTTGCCGTGACAACAGATCTGGAACAAACCAACGCCCAAGTGATTCTAGCTAACTTTAGTACTACAAAGGCCCAGTGCCATGACTGGGGATGGGGGAAGTACTTTTGTGCTAGATTTCATGGGCTAACCCTCATTTCCACTCTGCAGTTAACATTGCAAATTAAGGTTTGAAGTGTTCTATTTTTTTTTCTGCTGAAGTTTGAAAGCTAAGGTTTACTGCCCCTCCTCCAAAAATGAGTTTTTATTTTTATACATACACACATCCAATTTTAACAGAGAAATTTGCTGTCTCAGGAGGTAGGGGAGAATGGATATTTCAAGTATGTTTTTTTGGCAAAGGTAAGATTGTGCTCCCCAAATACTAAGCCTTCTAAATCCAGTAACCCCTTGCTTGGCCATGCTTCCATTTTCAGCAAGGTGTGCTGTATTTGTTCTTTGTTTCTTTATTTGAAGTCAATCCTAAGCTCCCACATTTATTTTTATACTTTATTACGTGTCAGTTTGCTAGGGAAATATACACCCACATCTGTTACACAGACATGAGGTATTATGCATCTCTCCACACAGCTAGAACACGTGTAAGCACCAGCACTTTTTGCAGCATGCCAGTTTCCAACCAACTGATGTGAAACACTAGAAGGACAGATTGGGCAACGATTTTTTCTTCTGTAAGGGAAGAGGTTAGTATCATTAAAAGTTACCGGGAATCAGTCGTGACTGAATGATGGAAACTTCAGCTCTGTTATCTCTGAGTCAGGCGAACTGCTGCCACTTCTGTCACTGTAGGTGTCCCTGTAGAATTCAGAAAGATTTTATTTTACAGAGCAGGAGTGTTTTATAAACCTAGATGTGCATCAGGAATTAGTGCAGTTTTGTACTGTTGGCTTAGGACAAAAAGCAAAGCATGCAAAATTTCCTAGAATAACAAATACATAAATAGATTATAAAATATTATAATATAAATGTATATATATAAATCAAACTACATCTATCTATATATAGAGAGAGAAACATTTTAAGACCAAGCTAATCTAAATTAAATTCAATCAAGAGAAGACTGGTTAACCATCCATGATCTTCTCAGTAACAGCTGATTGTCTCTAATCCATTAAAAAACTTTTTCAGAATCACAAAGTAATTCAGACTGGAAGGGCTCTGAGGACAGTCAGACAGCAGGATCAGCTATCACACCAGAGACAATTGCTCAGGATCCATCCAGTCACATTTTGAAGTTCTCCAGGAGCGGAGACTGCACAACCCTTACTGGGCAACTTGCACAAACGCTTGACCAATCTGAAGGTGAAAAACAGATTCAATTTGCGTCCATTGTTTCGCATCTTCCCATCATGCACTTCTGTAAAAATCCCATTTTCATCTTCTTAAAAACCTTCTCATAGGTACTGGTGGGCTCCTATTAGACCCCCATGAAGTCCCCATTAACCAAAAAAATTCTTCCAGGCTGAACAAGCCCAACTCCCTCGGCTTCTCCTCAACTAGCCAGTACTCCAGCCTCCTGATCTTCTTTGGTGGCCCTCCACTGAACTCTCTCCAGTCTATCAACATCTTACTTGTACTGGAGGGCCCAAAACTGTGTAAAGCATTCTAGACATGGTCTAAGAAATGCTGAGTAAAGAGACAAACACTTTTGTCCATGTACTGGCTTTCTCTCTTATTCATACAGCCCAGAACGCTGTTCATGTTTTCGACGCCGCCAGAGCACACTGAACCCTGCTGGCTTATGCTGAGCTTGCTGTTCACCAAGACTTGCAGCAACATGCCAGCAGAGCGGCTCCCCAGATCCTCAGTCCCCAGCCTGCATTATTGCAAGGGGTTTGTCCTTCTTAGATACATTTGTCCTTGCTAAGTTTCATACAGTTCTTTTGGCCCACTCCTCCTGCCTAAGACCATCAGAACAGTCATTACATCCTCAAGTGTACAGACTGTTCCCTCCTTTGGTGTTAGTTGCAAGCTTCACAGGTATGCAATGATGAGACTTACCTGAACACTCCATAACAGGTACAATAGCACAGGAATAAAGGCTGGACTTTAACTGCCACAAATCTTTTTAGATTACATGCTGAATATGAAATAATTTGTTAACATAATCACAAAAAACTCCCACAGCAGATAACAACAACTTAGGATGCTCCGACACAGAAGAAACTTCAAGCTCCTCTCCTATGAGAAGCCACTTCAAATTCCACGTGCAAAAGCAGGAAATTAAAATATCCCTCGACCCATGGAGCACTGAAATGAGGCATCATCACACAAACTCTCTTTATGGCAGATCAGTCAGAGCACAACTGACAGCCATTCCCCAGAGACTGGCACAGGAATTCCTGTGGGTACAGCTGCATTGCACCTCAACCCAGAAAGGCCAATGCTTTCCTTTTTGCATTGCTTTTGGTTAATAAATTTAGTGTTCTCTCTCTGGTATTGTTTAGGTATTTCTGGTTGTTGCTGCTGTGGTTTAGTGTGTTAGCATTCCTACTACGATAGAACGTCTTTCTTTATAAGGAGAAAAGGGTCACTACCGAAGTGGTATTTATTTGCTGCATATTGCCATGTCTACTGAGCAGAACTGCAGGGCAGTCAGGAGCAACAGAAGAAAGTAAATGCACTGTTATAATCTGTCCAAAACATTAGTTGTTTTGCAAACTAACAGAAAGCTTAAGGCAGCAGGAAAAAAAAAAAAAAAAACACAAAGCTGCAACAAGCTGGGACCGTTCTTTAAACCATCAATGGAAACGAGTTTCTCAAGGACCAACCTGTACCTAGGACTTGTACAAGAAACATGCAGAAAACCCTGTGAGGTCTCCAATCATCTAAAAGAGCAGGCCCAGCTGAGTTTCCTGAAACATCTGATTCCCAACAGGACACTCCAGAATTACTCTTCCTGAAGTTGGGACCTCACTGTGGGGCAAGTACAGCTCTATGGCACTACAGTCAATATTAAAATACAAGACAACAGGTTTCAAATAAGACTGTGAAGAAGAGGTACTGCAAGCACCTTCTCCCAAACAACAAGGGATAGGACAAGAGGAAATGGCCTCAAGCTGTGCCAGGGAAGGTTTCGGTTGGATATTAGCAAAAATTTCTTCAATGAAAGGGTTGGAACAGGCTGCCCGGCAAAGTAGTTGAGTAACCACCCCTGAAGTTATTCAAAAGATGTATAGATGCAGTGCTTAGGGACATGGTTTAGTGGTAGACTTGGCAGGTTAACAGTTGGACTTAATAATTTAGGTTGGAAAAGATTTCCAAGATCATCCTGTGATTCTAAGTACCCCCAGCACCTCGCAGTCCAGCAAAGCCCCACTCTGTGTGAACAAGAGCCTCAAGTTTACCCTGTAGGAGGAAGCACTGCTGCATGAGAAGCCTGGTGTCTTCCTTTAACCTACCTGGGTGAGAGCCTGCAGCCCTTTTGCAGATAATGTGCGAGTCTTCCTGCAGATGCCAACAGGAGGCCAAAGTATGGAGGAGATGGCTTAATTGGTCTAGAGAGGAATTCAGGGTGATACTGAACACCCACAAAGAATGGATGCTCTACAAGAAAGAAACAGGAAACATTAATGACAAGTCTCTAAGCCGGTGGCTGAACTGCACCTAAAAACACTTCCTCTCCATCATCGTGGCTTAAATGTGATCAGTATCTTTCCTATCCTGTCTGTTGTTCCTAAATGGACAGGCCCATGGGAATTTTTTTTTTTTTTTTTTTTTTTTTTTTTTTTTTAGGAAACTCAGCATGTCATTCTATGCATGGAATGGTTCTGACGGAGCCTGGACTGGTCCCACACAAAAGTCTGCTCGATTACCTTCACAGTCTCCCTCATAGATACTGAGGCTCATAATCTCAATTCTTAAATACTCACCTTCTAACTCAACTACTTCCATTCGCTCTCCCTCCTCATCTTGGCCTACAAATTTCAAACCCTGCTCTTCAAAACAGTTTTTCAGTTCTGGATTGACCTAGAAGACCAGAAGCAAGAAAACCCATGATCTCTTTTGCCGGGATTATACAGAGAAGCTCAACACCCACAATAGCATTTTTACCTCAAACCTGTGTCTGTGTCTCTCTTCCAAGAAATCATGATCCCCATACAGCTTCCCTACACCAAAAAAAAAAGTCAATGTCTTAAATAAATGCCAAACAGTTCACCTGATGTCAAGTTTTGACACGTTCATACGATTAGCATCCACTGTAATAAGCCACTTCTAGAGGGGACCAAATCAATTGATCTCCATTTCACTACTGGAAAATAAGTTCAAGGAATGCTTTAACATTCCCAGATCTCACTTCCCTATACCCACTACATCCCGCTATATAGGCATCTTATTCCCAGGAAAGACTTCCAAACATGGAAGGTAAGACAAGCCTTACTCATGATTGAATTCTTCGTTTGGAAGAGTGTTCTTCTCTTGCCAAGCCTCATGGTTCCACCCATTTGCCCAGGATTATGTTCTGGCATGTCTATGACCTGGGAAAAGCATTCAGAGCAGGAAGTGAGACTGAGGGATGCTCAGTCCCAGGCACACTCTGAAATACTAACAGGAAAAAAGAAATCAACATCAATATAGAAAACAACTAAACAACCCACAGAACATTGTCTTGAGAAGGTAGACCAACAGACCTTGATTAATTAGCTGAGTTATTCTAGTAAAGGCTGTACAGAGAACATATAGGGGGCTTGTGGATATATGGGAAGCTCTAGCATAGGAAATTGTCTGAGTCAAAGCCCACACAGATCCCACAATAATACTACTGTGCTATTTACCGAACTAAAAACAACTTCACAGAAACAAAACCCTGAAATCAGCATCACTTATACTTTGTAGAACTTCATAAGCTTGTTTTTAGAAAAATTTTTTTCTTCTGAGTAACATTTTAAAAACACAGCAGAAGCCAGCCTTTATGGTGGGACCCTGGATGACACACATGTGGTCTGCAGTCTGAGAAACGCAGGTTCAGAAATCTGTCCGCAAATGTTCCAAGGAATTCATCGTTGCCTATGCTAATTTCTGAGATCATAATCAAATTTGGTGATATCCGAATTTGACTGGACCTGGATATCACCAAATCTTTACTGTTTACTCTTTGATTTCAGATAGCTTTTAAACTGCCCTTTAAGAAGGGCATTTTTTTCTTTCACCTCTTAGGAAACATATCATTTTACAAAGAAGTGCAATTTTATATATATATACATATACATGTATATATATATATATCACTGTTGCACCAATAACAAGCACTATAATAGTCTAAGAAGTGGCAACTGTCATACAGTTAACTAGGAAACATTTGCTGTTCAGATTAGGAAGTGATAAAAAAACAGACTTAAAAAAGCCACAAGACATAATAACCCAAGCTCTTATCTATACCAACGGGTGCGTGCAGACAAGCCTAGCACAGTAAGGATACTGCAAGCAAGTCACGACATACTCACCACTGGATGTGTGGTTTTGGGGTCAAATTCTGTTGAGTTAGCATCTGCAATGTTACATTAATTGATTAGAAACACAAAGTCCCTCTCACCATTGCATGCACCTCCCCCAGGTACAACTGCATCCCATCCCCACCCTTCTGGCAAGCAGCAGCCTTAGCTTTGCTGAGACCCTCTGCCTGCACAGAGCTGTCATTTCAGCCCCAGACAGCAAAAACACAGTACTCTGTCAGCAACGTTAGATATGAATTTCTGCCCAGAGGTAGGGCAACTAATGCTAGCGCACTCGGTGCTGAAAGCAAGGGTCATTCAGGAAAAATACAACGGTTCTGAGTATTTTAAATAAAGCTAGGGAGGGGGAAGGAAGAAGTACTCCGAAAAACACAACCCTGTGCCTGCCCCCTCCACCCCTTCACTACTACCAAGATTCAGAATCAGTCTGAGACACTAATTCCTGTCAAAACTTCCTTTAAAACAGGAAGCAAGTCCATTCAAGGAGTGGAGCCCAGAAAGCAATTCAAATTGCTGAAGTAGGTGCAACTGCCTGGTCAGCTGAATTGTGTTCTGGTCTTCATTGCCAATGGCTATAATGGGAATTAGGCTGTCCAGCACATGTGAGCACAACTTCACTTATGTGTCTTAATCAAGAGCTGAACCTCACTCTAAGCAATAGAAATTTTTCTGTTGTTAAAAGCATTACAGCACTGAGCTTTACTTGAATAGGATAAGGAGATTATTTCTTTTTTACTTGGGTTAGCAAAGGAGGAGGGGAATTCTTTTCATAAGCCTAGAAAAAAAAATTTAATCTACCTACCAATGAAAAATATGGAGTTACAGGTATTACCCAACCAACCAAAATAAAATGTCCAAAGCCCAGGAAAGGCTTGTGCAATTACCTTGCCAACCAAGAACACTGCGCGCAAACTCCACAACTGCTAACTGCATTCCCAAACAAACGCCTGCAGAAGGAAAGACAGATCACAGATCAAGTCAGGACAAGGGACCACTGAGCCTATGCTCACAAAAGCAAAAGCTTTGTTGGGCAAAGCGCACGCGCCTTCACAGAGCAGTCCTGAGTCAGAGGAAAACTTGGAAGAGACAGACCCCTGACTGGGACTTGGATTTAAAGGGCCGTTCGCCCTGTACCAGGCTGTTTTGACACGTTTTACCTCCACACCTCACACCCCATCCACTGCTCATGTGACATCTCCGGTCGCGCACTATGCCAGGTTAGTTTAAAAGCATTCACACATTTCTTTGGTTCCAGTTGCCAAGATCACCACAGCCATGCTCTGAAACTCACACCCCCTCACCGTGGAGATTTTGCCATCACATCCCAACCAACTCTGACTACTTCAGAGCTAACTAAAGATGATGACTCTATTACCCCATTAAGCTGAGCACAGACCATCGCTTTCCTTCAGCCAATTATCTTCAAAACTGTATATTCTAAACACTCACGAAAATCCACAAAGCTCTTGCTGCAGTCCAGTTAAGCTTTTATTCAACTTCCTTCTTTATTTCTTCTAATGGATGAAAAACGTTTCTCACCTAAGAAGGGTTTTTTCTGTTTTCTTGCCCAAGAAATAGCTTGAATTTTGCCTTCTGTCCCGCGAACGCCAAATCCACCAGGAACCAGGACTCCGCTGCACGAGAGTGAAAAGATTCTTTTCACATGTGACTCACCAGCATGGTTCCCAGCAACCACATGCCACTCTCTCCTATACATCTTGCAAGAATTCACTACTGAAAAGGGCTTTAAAGTGCCCTAAGTGGCAAAGCCTGTCTGCAGCACAGCTTCTATATGACTTCATATGAGGTGTCACAAAATATCTGGGGGGAAACATTTTATAAATGCCCATTTTACCTTCCAAGGAATCCCAAATACAACGCAGGTTGCAATACTCAAGTAGTTCACGCTGGATGATCCACAGACTCTGCAACAAACACCTGTTTGCAAATGCATCACCCAGCCTGGCCCATGCCAAGGAAGCCACTGGCTGCAGAGTCACACCGTCCTAACCCCAGGCACAAGGAAATTGAATTCTGCAGGAGCTTCTTCGTTCTATCGGTATCACCCAAAGCCTGCTTCCTTTAGGACTAACAAGCCTCACTGGTTCTTGTTTTCTAACAAGAGCTTCCTGGCTAACTCTTGGCATTTCTCTGCATTGTAACACTTTTTCATAGAATCAGAATGGTTCGGGTTGGAAGGGGCCTTAAAGGTAATCTAATTCCAACCCCCCTGCCATGGGCAGAAACTCCTCCCACCAGACCAGGTGTCCCCAGCCCCATCCAGCCTGGCCTTGAACACCTCCAGGGATGGGGCATCCACAGCTTCTCTGAGCAACCTGTTCCAGTGCCTCACCACCCTCACAGTAAAAAATTTCTTCCTGTTATCTAATCTAAACCTTTCCTGTTTCAGTTTAGACCCATTATCCCTTGTCCTATCACCACACCCCTGACACAGAGTCCCTCCCCAGCTTTCCTGCAGCCCCCTTTAGGCAGTGTCAGGCCGCTGTGAGGTCTCTCCAGAGCCTTCTCTTCTCCAGGCTGAACAACCCCAACTCCCTCAGCCTGTCTTCACAGGAGAGGTGCTCCAGCCCCTTGATCATCTTGGTGGCTTCCTCTGGACTCATTCTAATACATCCATGTCCTTGTTCTGGTGGCTCCAGAGCTGAACACAGTACCTATACCTTCTTCTTAAAGAACTGAATACCATATTTACGTATTTCCTCTCTTTGGTTTTCCAAACCTTTGCCAGTATCTATCCTTTTCCCTCATTTCCTCTCACCCCGTTTCCCTGCTAAGCCTGTGCAAATCCTTATGTCCATAATAATTTTCCCTAATGCTGCCTTTCACAAACTCCCTCATTTTTCATTTTTATTTTTTCAAAGTCATTCTACTCTATCTTATCCTTAATTTCCTTGAGAGGTCTTTGGGGCAGCTTCAAGAGTGTGCTGGTACACTGCCTAAGAAAAAGGCCTATGGCGAGGCACTCCCTAAGTGTCAGAAGTAGCAAGTTTATCAGACATGCTCCAAAGAAATGGACAGAGTACAAGAATCTTACTGAGCACCACATAGTTTCTGCCATGCTTCATGGTATCGGACAGGTTCTTCCTGCAGGGTTGCTGGCTCCAAGTCAGCAGAGTCAATATACTGGGGAAAAAAAAATCCCAAAAAGGATTATGAGGTACTGCCACAAAAATATAAATACAGAGTCTCCTTAGTTCTCATTAAGGCAAGGTCTCGATGCACGACACACACAGAATCCATTACCCTTCTGAACCATACAAACACAGCTACCAGGAACTACCCATTGATGAACACACAGTATTTGCCTTTTACCACTCTTAAAAAAATCAGTGGAGGTGAAAAAAAAAAAAGTTAAGTCAAAATGTAAGACAAATGTAGAACGGTGCTGTTGTAAAAAAAGCAGCTATTTCCATGACTCAATGGCATCATGAATCCACTGCACCTTTAAAAAACTTTAATTAAATAGAAGTTCAATTTCTGACAACAGATACACATTTCTACCTTTTCAGAACATTTAGCTGTGATCAAGACTATTAGAAGCATCTGTGGAGCCAGCCCAGCATTAAAACCTCAATAAAAGAATGAGGGAGAAGCATCATAAAGGCTGTCAGTACAAGGTTAACAGCGACAACCCTAAAAATGGATCGCTTTTGACAACTGCCAGAAATTAAAGCAAATATTGCACTCTTCAAATACATCTAGAGCTCTGTCACTGTTCAACATGCAACACTGACCACTCAGGAGTTCCCATCAATTACACCGATGCCTTGCATAACTCTCAGGATGAAAGGCTGGTTTGCTTTAAAGCTGTTTCATGCCTGACAACAGATGCTGTAATCCAAGAACAGTTTTAAAGTTCACTGGCTGGATCAACTCTCCCTTTAAGTCAACAACTAAGATGGGCAGCACTGTAAGTATGAAAGGGGAAATTTACTTGCATGCACGCACACACCTTGATGTCAAGTTTATGGTTGATAGCCAGTGCAGAATGTTCCAGTGCCTTAATGACAGACGCGTAGGAATCTGAAAATTTGGTGTATTTGCCAACAAGTGCAATGGAACATGTTTCAAGGAGACGGTCATACCTAAAGAAAAATCAAAACACTGGTGTTATTTCATCACTAAGAGGAAATGGGGGCAAGAATCATTTATATTCTATTCAGCTTTTCAAGTAATTTAAAGAGCTAGGCTCTTGGGAGTCTGTCAGACTGAAGATAAACCAACTGTGAAAGAGATGACCTTCTGTAACAAAGACAACCTAAAAACCATCAAAGCAAGAATGGAAGAAAAAAACAGCAACATGAGAGCAAAAGCTTGCATAAAGCTACGTATAAATTAACTTGTCTCTCCTTGTGGTAAAAAGCCATTTTGAACAGATACAAACTGTCTTTTCAGGAAGTTCTATTACATCCAAAAAGTCAGCAGTAACTATCAGAAGAGAGGATCAAAGTACAATTCCGCATATGTTTATACTGTACGGCATCTTCCCACGCTGCTTCTGACTGAGTTCACTTCAGCAGCCAGAAATAAAGAAATGACTTCTAGAATCCTGAGTTGTGCCGCCTACACTTTCTGTCCCCAGCCTCTGGTAGCACGTGATTTACACAGCATTCTTGGTTACAACTAAGAGATTCTGTTTCTACAGTTTATTTCAGAATTATTAAGTACCTTTAACCAAGTCATTTACTGAGAGCTTACCCTGTCAAAGTGAAATGTTCTTTACACTGGTCATGTGTGTTTTAAAGGGAAGAATCTAGATCTTGAAAATTAATTTCTTATAAAGACAGCTGTATATAAGGCTTCAGAAAGGGCCCGAATGCTGACTGGAAAGACTCAATTCACTGTTTCACAAGGAAGAAGCACTGTAGTCCCCACAAGAAAAAAAAAAAAAAGCATTCTAGGAGTCTCAGATGGAGCAGTTACAAAACAGCTGTTTCACTTGCTTGAAAGCACACACAAAAGGTACTTTTTTTTTTTTAAACTGACATTCGTGATGACTCCCATCTACGCCTACAAAAGGATTTCAATGCTATGTAACAACGCTGCTGCTTTTTGGGGGGAGGGCTGAGCCATTCACATTAAGTACTTCAAAATGGTTCTGACACAGGCAGTACACTAACACCACAATGTAAGGAACTCAATGTATCTTAAAGGACTCTCAAACTGAAGATTTTTTTTTCCGAATGGTTAACCATCTAGGAAGAAAATGTACTTTTGTAGTAAAGAAAAAAAGAGGAAAAAGCTTGAGCACTTCAGAACACTGAATGAATATGTAGTAACATTCATAACCTAATAACCAACAATGAAGTAGAGAAACTTATTGAGATTCTTAAGTCTCACTTCACCCAGCGGTGCAGCTCACCTGTCAGCCATTTCCTTCCACTTCATAAGCATCCTCCTGGGCTGTCTCCCAATGGGAAGGTCAAGCCTGTGTCTGAAGTAGTCAACAACTCCCTGCTCCTCTAACAACAGAGGAACCCGGTATATAGAAGAGACATCATGAACACAGATAACCTGTTCATAAAATACGAAGGTCATTAGAACAGATTTAAGCGTGCCTGTCAAATTATTTTTAGATGGCTATTGAAAGAACTTCCATCTCTAGAAAACAACCCTTTGACTACTTAAACATGCAAGAAATAACATGCACTGAATAACATACCACATGAACAGCTTAATACTAGTTTCCCTATACTTAAAAAGGTTATCCTTCACCATGTCCCAGGTATTGCGACTCACTACAGCCTGAGGAAGGGCTGTGGCACGACGACCCAGCAATATGACAGTCAGCTGCTAGGGAAGTTATGCAAGTGCATAACAGAATTCAAAAAAGAAGTCAAGAGAGGTGAGTTTCTCCTCCTAAGCAGAGGTCTCCAGCTCTGGGGAAGGAAGGACTTCATATTTCTAGAACTACAACCCCCAGCACGACTGGATCTGCCCACCATTGTCACTCTTAACCAGGGCTCCAAGTCTGATTAAAGTCCAGGGAACTCTGTGGGTTCAACAGAGTAATCATTTTCAGTCCTTCATCAAACTTGGAATTAAACAGCTACAGAACAAAGAATTCTTAGACTGGTGAGGAATACAGAGTTCAACAGTTAAGTTCACTGAAGAAGGCTTCAGCAGAAAAGGAAAGATGTCTCTAAACAATGGCCACCTGACCATCACGGAGAATGTACTTTATGAAGGATCAAAAATATGGCACAACTATTTTTAAATCCTCATTTCTCCCAACTCCCATGAAAGCAAAGTTCAACACTTCACCAGCAGAACTAAACTGCAATTTTCCTCCTTTGCAGACAGTAACATTTACTTCTCAATTCAAGTGCAACTGCGGTTAGAGAAACAACTACATAAAATTGCATTAAATTTCCAAGAAAGTGGCTGACTTGGGGAATTTACTTACAATTCCTGACCAACAGCAGGTTGGAAAACAAGAGGTGGATATCATACTGCTGACACATCAATATTATCGCCAGCTAATTCTGAATGGAACACGTGAAACCACAAGACTCCCTTTGATCTTGTATAGGAACTTAAAAAGAAGACTTGACAGAGCCTGAAAATGTGCAGTGATATCCCTTGTTTCATAAAAAGACACACTTTTCCAAGCTCTGGCTGGAACTGAAAGCTAATAAGCGCCCTCCAGACTATCTGATTATTTTCCAAGGTCTACCTCAGACTATGCTATGCAGATTACACTCAGCATAACAAAAAAACAGGCTAACGTGGAATTTTTGCATACCACTTAACATTCAAGTAAACAACGCTCCTCTTGAATACCATTTAAACTTTTCTTTGTAATTTCTCCATATGCAAGCATGGGCAGAAGAACACTATCACGAAAGTAGTGTACAAAAATGCATTCACATATCCTTTTAACCCAATTTTGGGCACCTACCCTTTGGCCTGTAAATACTGATAAAAATCTCATTCCTCTGTATTCACAGAAGGAATGTTGAAGGATAAACAAGGTATAAAAAAGCTATTCAGAAAATACCTTGGATTCCACAGAATCGTCTACGCCTAAGCATAGTTACCTTATAAAAAATAGATGTGGACACAAAAAGGACAATTGTAACGGTTGCTTATGCAAGAAATGTAGGTAAGACAAAGAAGCAAATGAATTATGCAGCTATTACAGAGAGAGCTAGAACAACAGCTCTATGCTCAGGTAAAACTTCACTCAGCATTTGACAAACAGCTACAATATTTATTGCTACTTGCAATAAACAAAGTAGACAGCAACCTTTACCTGTTCTGGTTCAACATGACAGAACATGGAAATCTTTTCTTTTACTGAGGTATCCAATGGAGTAGAGCACCTGCAAACAATCTAACAGAACAGCAACATCAAGGTTCTGAAGCAGCAGACTACTCAGACATTCACATAACAAACCTCTAACAAAAAAAAATGTCTTTCTGCAATGTCTCTGTGACTTGGAAAAAAAAACCAACAGCTTAGTTACTTTTTTTTGTTTGTTTGTTTAAACCAATATGCAAGGACTCAACTTATTTAGACTAGGTTGCTGTTGCAACGTGCCAGTACTGCATTTTCAAATTCAAAGCCATGCAGCAAACCTTACCAGGTCTGGTGAGAGACCGAGGCCTCTGAGTTCACGAACACTGTTTTGGGTGGGTTTAGTCTTCTGCTCTCCTGTAGAGCTTGGCTGGTCAAAGAGCAGAATTTGTTACATTAATTTCTGATGATTTATAGCAATGACTCACGTTACTGGGGACTCTCCACCCTATTTGTCTCATAAAACTTTGACCCAGTTTTTAGACAATTTACATGAGCTTTAAATACCCCTTTGTACTATCATTTTAATCTCAAAAACTGAAATCAACCAGCAGAAACCAGAGTTCAAGTCTGAACAGTAAGAAGACATGCATTCTACTATGGAAAAGGAGAGCACAGGGAGTCTCAGGTTTTTTATTCACTGTTCCCTCCACATACCTAGTAATTTAAATTTCTGATTTTCTCTCCCTAAATCACCTAGCCCAGCCAGAAAGGGAAGGTAAGATTGAGAAGAGAGAACAAAGACTGATCTGCGCCCCTGTAACGCAACTAAGTTACTCTGTCAGATCCAGTTCCTAAACAAGAAATACTCATGCATACTTCCATTACCATCTAAGACTTTTTTTCAGCAGTGATTCTTGAAATAGAGGTTTTTGAGTGGTTAAGATTGTAAATTGCATTCAAATCCAGGGCAGATAATACAGATATCAGGCGTTACATGGCATAAAGTACCTTCATTTGCTTTTAGTATTAACTGGAGTTTACAGCATCTGCTTGGAACATAAGGACATTTTGTTTTTCTTTGTGATTTCTAATTAACTGATTCTTTTAATAGCACTGCTTCTGAAGACCTTATTCAATGAATTTTTGAACCAAGGGCAACTGCCACTAAGACTATTATACAGTAATTAAAAACTGTCACATCTGGCTGCTGTTAAAGATGCAAACACACAGACTGTATTTCAAAACACAGCACTATGTTTTGAAATTACAGAAGTAACCCAACTTATTTCATGAATTACAGATACTGGACATCTTGGGAAAAAGACACACAGTAACAGAAATAACGAAGAAGTGTAGGAATAACTTGGAATATGATCATATTAAAATGAAATGGCTGTGAGGTCTGGCTCTAACAATGAATTTTATGAGAGCTTTGCAGAAGTGAAAGACAACACAAATGAAGAAAATCTGGAAGTTTTCAGCCCTAGAAAGCAAATTTATCTGCAAAAGCTAGATGATTCCACAGAGAAAGACAGCAGTTAAAGATGAAAAACTGAGTTTGCTGCAACTCCCAACTATATTTATTACATGCTTACACACTTTGAAAATTTTCTGTTCTGTTCTTGTGAACCTTATAAAAATATGTAACCACATATTCTCTGCATTTCTTCCAGAACTTTCTATATACAGAAACAGAAATACAGTGTCTTTAGATACAACATATCAGAAACACCTATTTAGAAATCAAGCTTTGGATCACAAGAAGCAGCTGACCACCATGGCATTTTAGTTCCTTACCTGTGGAACTAGACTGACATGAATGTTACAAAAATTCTCTCTTCTGGCTTTGAACTGGAACTGACGGAAAGCTTCAATGAAAGGCATGCTTTCAATATCACCTACTGTTCCACCAAGCTAAAAAAAGACAAAGACATTTAGAATTAAAGTTAGCATCAAAACTCTACTATATAGGAATGCTAAAGGGTACTAACACATACATAAAAGGACATCTAAACACCTCCCCAGCCCCTCCCTCTAATTCCCTAAGGAGCATCAACACCAAAACGTCAATATGAAAAGCAACAAGATTTGCCAGTTGTATGTGCTACTTCCTCGGCCTCCAGTGTACCCCAACTATTATTCTACCTTCGTGATTTTCCCCAAAGTCAAAAATCCACAAGCAAAACAGCTTCTCACATGGACAGCACATCTCCAGGGACATTAGCTGTGCCTTTACTCTCTCTTCAGGGAAAAGATTTAAGTGTTTAAATGCTGTTGGGCTACTATCACAGATCTTCTGAATTATCATTTATGAACATTAGGTGGCACCAAGAAGCAAAATTTCTGTTAGTTTAAGTGACTATACAGTGTTTTTGCACACATGCAGATAAAGAAACACAAGGCATTCTTTGGAGCAGTGAGAAACTCCTGAGCGCTGTCAGACAGTGCTTCCTAGGTACTTCAGGATCCATAGCTGCAAATCCTGGGACAGAAACTGGCACTCAAGCTGCAGGAAGAGTCCTAAGTCACCGTGACCTGGGCACTCTGACAACCACATTCTCTCCTGTATCAGCACATCCTGCCAGCCAACTCAGCGGCACCACCTCAGAGGCTTAGCCCTCTTCTGTCTCCTCTGGTAGCAGGATGACACATACAATGTGCAGGCAACAGAACAGGGTTCATCACTACTGACTCACGCAATTCATTTTTCTAGGTCTATGCTGGAGGTAGTCACTCTGAGGGTCCTGTTACTGCTAAGGAGAGACAAGTACTTGTCACCAGGGGGTCACTCACCTACCCGTCCTCTATCCACCAAGTACGATGAGGGCACAGCACAATTAACTCAGACTTCGATGTATAAAATTACGAGAGCTAAAATTCATTCCGTAAACTAATCTGTATTATTCTAGAGAGCAAAGGACCTCAAAAATATAACTGTCCAGGACCTAAGCCCTTCTGTATATGGATTCAGACACAGGGCAACCAGAAGATTAAAGTGAGGCTAACAAGGGAGATTTTTAACCATCTCAACATGCGAAGTCAAACATTACTGAAAATTACAGTTTTATTAAACAAAACATACGTATAGTTCAGTTTATTCCATACAGAAAAAAAGCTATGTTCTAAGAGCTACAAACCTCAATCACACAAACTTGGGGTTCAATACCGTCTTCATCTACAGGAATTCGTGCCTGCCTCATTACCCATTCTTGTATAGCATCTGTGATGTGGGGAACAACTGAAGAATAAACCATGGAAAGGGTTAAAATCACAACCTATCCCACTACAGACCAAATTATTGAAAATAACTAGCCAGTGCTTCCCATATCACATCAGCACTGATACATGTCTTTAAAGAAGTATGCATTTTTGAAGTGGCTGTTCTTGGCTGCGATTTTCAAGAGAGGTGCTTTGGCAGGAAATGTAATCCTGCTTCAATTTGAACATATGTAAACAATGTTCCTTCTTCAGATGGAAGCTTCCAGTAAATACAGTTCTATGCACTAAGCAGAAAGTTAGCCTGTTTTAAACCGTCTATAAAAATCTTTATCCAAAGCAGCTGTGGAGGATGCTTAAAAAGAGAAGACATCTAATCCTCAAATATCCTCTGGGTCTTCTAAAGACATGACAGTATTATTTAAATGAGTTATCAACAACAGTAACAGTCTTAACGAGCTACCAAATAATCCACAGATATATTGGTCTGAAGTCTGTTCACATTTAGGATTGGCTGTTAGAAAGTTGGATCCAAGCCCAGGATATAGGTCATACAACAGGCAGTACGCTCCTGAGCACTGTACGGTTTCGAGGGGGGTTACAGGTAAACTTTGGCACGCACCCCAAAATTTGCGCCAGCGTGCCTTCTCAAATCAAAAATGTCACAAAGACAGCATAGATCAGAAAAGAAGACCTCAAATTAAGATGGAATTCAAAAGCATCTGACCAGTACAGAAATATGGAATACATATCTAAACACCAGAAACAAAGCTTCACATCACCTTGGACAGTTTTGCCGAGATAGTCTCCCTTCCTCTCCTTGTTGATGACGTACTGGTAAATCTTCCCAGTAGTCAGATTGTTGTCTTTGGTGAGTCGGATATCAAGGAAGCGCTCGTAGTTACCAAGGTCCAGGTCCACCTCCCCTCCGTCATCTAGCACAAACACCTCGCCTGCAGGACACAGAAAGGCACAAGCACACACATCACAGAGATATAGTCCGCATCAGCAACTTGCTGGTTTTGCATGTGACAGCTAAAGAATTCAACATAGGACAACACCTTCTTTGGTTGCTACAGCAAATTCAGGAGCAGCTAATAAAACTAGAAGCCTTGCCCAACAAAGAAGACTAACACCCTGACAACTGAACCCCTTTACCAGGCACCAGCTTCATTTGCAGCGATAAAAGACCAGAGTCCAAAGCCCCCGAGAGCCCACCTTTGCTGCAGGCTGCCTCGTGGCACAGGCTCCACTGGCAGGTCCCAGCCGCAGGAGCTGGCACCTTCCCACCAGCCCAGGAGCCACCCGAAGACCCGGGCGCTGCTCTGGGGCCGCTCACCGTGCTCGTAGGGGGAGAAGGTGCCCGCGTCGATGTTGATGTAGGGGTCGATCTTGATGGAGGTGACGTGCAGCCCGCTGGACTTGAGAATGGTGCCGATGCTGCTGGCGATGATCCCCTTGCCGATGCCCGAGATCACGCCGCCCGTCACCAGGATGTACTTCATCTGCCCGCCGGCCTGCGACGCCTCACAGCCTCAGCGGGGTCCGCACGGCCGTGGTACCCGGCGAGGCAGCGTCAGCCCCGCTGAGAGACCCCGGCCTTGTGCCCCCACCGCCTGCAGCCCCCCATCCCATCACCCCCATCCCATCACCCCCAGTCCCGTCACCCCCATCCTGTAACCCCCACCCTGTCACCCCCCCCCCATCCCATCACCCCGGCACACCCCGGTCCCATCACTCCCATCCTGTCACCCCCCCGTCCCGTCACCCCCATCCCGTCACCCTGTCACCCCCCGTCCCATCACCCCCATCCTGTTACCCCCCCCATCCCTCACGACCCTCCCCCCCCCGCTGTCACTCAGCCCCCCCCACCCTCCCCGTTCCCGTCGCAGGGCGCGGCCCCCCCCCGCCCGCCATCCGGCCTCCCCCCCCCCTCCGCCGCGTGGTCCCGCCCGCCCTTCACCGCCCCCCCCCCCCGCGCCTGCCCGCGTGGTCCCGCCCGCTCGCGCCCGCCGCGCGCCCCCTCCCCAGCCCGCCGCCCCTCACCTGTTCCCGCCGGGCCCTCGCGGCAGCAGCAGGAGCAGCAGCGGCGGCGGCGCGCGGAGGGCGCGTGGCGGGCCGAGGGGAGCAGAGCGGAGCAGGCGGGGGTGCGCGCGCGCGCCGAGCCGCTGCCAGCCGGCGAGGTGCTGAGGCGCATGAGGCCGGCGCGCGACGGGGCGCAAGCGCGGGCCTCCCTCGGGCGCCTGCGCAGTGAGGCGGGGGAGGGCGGGGGGGGGGGGTGAGGGGAGCCGCGCTTCAGCCTTGACGGGGCGGGGCCCGGTAACGGCCGCCCCGCCGCAGGGCCCGGCGCTCAGTCACAGGGCCGTTAAAGTGGGTGAGGCCGCAGGGAGCGCCCGGTCCAAGCGCCCCCTGCCACCGGTACCGCCAGCAAGCCGTGTCCCTAAGCACGTCCCCTGACACCGAACCGTTGTCCCGTCCCGCCCCGGTCGGCGTCGCCCAGCGCTGCTGCGGGTCCTGGCCCCGCGGGGCTCGCGGCACCTCCTGAGGGGGACCGGGGAACTGAGGGGGCTGGGGGCGGCTGGAGAGCTGAGGGGGCTGGAGGCCCGGCACCCGCAGGCTGGGTGCTAAGAACTGCTCAGCACTCACTGGAGAAGCAGAAAAGAACTCGCGAGGCCCAAAGAATTAAACGGGTTTCTTTACAGTTGTTTCTGCGCTCTTTTCCAGCAGGCTCGTGAGCGGGACTTGGGCAGCTGGTTCCTGCAGCGACGGGATGAAGCCCGAGGAAAAGGGGCAAAAGAAAAGGAAAAAAGCCCAGGGAAAGCCTGGTTGTCCCCGACAAGCCCTGCCTGTTGTCCCCAGCCCGTTGTTGGCTGGTGGGGTCTCGTGGTGATTTCTCCTGATGGTTGAGCAGAGCAGCCTGCTGTGCTGTCGGGATGCTGCTCCTGATGCTCCACGCATGTTTTCTGCTTACTGCTTGCTCAATTTTATCTGGTCATAAATTATCCTAGACATTCTTAGTCATAGTTACGGAGTTGTTCTGTGTATGCCTTAATCACCTATCTTGTCTGTGGCAAATGTCACTGCTTACGTGGAAGTACAGATGTAAGAAACAAATGACTAGATCTCTTGGTTTTGTCATATTACCTAATGCTGCCGCAAACTTTTTATCTCCTTCAGTTTTTCTCTGGCTTTCCTTTCTCTGTCATGCCCCATCCTTGCAATTAGGGTTTGGCCTCTGAAGAGCTCACTGACATTTTGGTGGGTGTTGTGCACATCAGAGAACTTTGTGTATATAATCATACAGATAAATTTATTGCTACTGATTGCAGTTAACGTGCCCAAGTTGTACACTTTTCCCCCAAATAATTGTGCCTAATTATACCAGATGCCAATGACAGAAAAGAGGGGAAGGAGCCATGAAGGGAAGCCAGGCAGATTCTTGTACTGTAACTGTCATTGTCTCCGTGGTTTAAATCAGGGCCATCCTCAGGCTGCCGTGTGAAAGAGATGGTGTGGCCGATCTCTGGCCTTCTGGTGAAGATCCTGAGAGACGAGGCATCTCACGGCATCTGGCAGTGTCACCCCGCCTCTTGCAGACTGGTGACTTTGCCTGGGGGTAGTGCCTAAGGGGATGTAGAAACAGGGTAGGGCTACTGATGGGGTGATCAGCTGGACGTGGGTAGGAATCAGAAAGGGTAGGAACACACTGGTGATGTTTGCCTTTTGGCTATGCCATTGGAAGCTGCTGAGGAGTGTTCCTGGCCAGGGGAGGTGACTGCACAGATCCTGCTGGGAATTTGGGGATGGTGTGGGGAGTGGTTCCAGGCTTTTCTTGCTTTCAGTTACATCTCTGCCATGGAAACGTGTGCCAGCGTACTCTGCCGTCATTGGTCTTGCGCTCTTAAAGTCTGCATCTGGTCTGCCAGAATGTTTCCCCATGGACATGTTCTCCTGCACATCGTTACTGGCGGGCAGTGACAGCGCACAATAGTGCAGCCTCTGGCGCCCTTGATGGCAATTCCTCTGAGAAGCATTTGCCGTTGGAATTGCCTGACTGTGCTGTTTTGCTTCTTCACGAAGGGCTCTTTTTGCTTTCATCTGTTACTCAGCTAGCTTAAAAGCAAGAACGTTAGTTTCCAACATCTTTTTTAAGGTGAGAGTAGTGGTAGATGTGATGAAGGGGTGACAGCATGCAGAAATGCAGGAAAGGATGTGTGTGTATGTACATCTGTGTGTGTGTGTACCCCACATACATTGGCTGAGAGCATCTGGTAAAGCACAGGGAGGCTGGGTTGTTCCGGGGCTGGGCATCTCAGCTTTTTCCATTTCTTGAGTGAGCATCAGACATCTGACTGGAGCAACTGCTTTAGGAGTGAAGGTAGGCGCTTACTTTCAGAGGTGTATGTAACCTAAATGCAAGCTTCTGCTTTTAGATGCATGATTCTTTTCATCAGTGCCTAATAAGGCCTCAGGGGTTGGATATCCAGTGGTGCTTAAGAGATAAGTGAACTCACTGGGAGCTATTTGTGAATATTAAATGGTGTGGAATTGCAGTGACCCAGAAAAGTCACATCTCAAATAACGTAAGATTACCTGGACCTTTTGGAGGCGAAGTTTGGCAACAGTGGTGGTGGTATTTCACTGCTTTGGCCTTACAATGTCTTGGTCTTGAGTCTCTCCCAGTAAAATACAGATTGTGAATGCGATAAAATGGATCTACTCTGTTTATTTAACTGAATTTGATTCACAGCAGATCAAATGAATTTGAAAGCGTTTTGTTCAGATGATTGGCATAGTCCTGATGAATGCTAATGTATTGCAGTAATTATGTGAGGAAAGAATATATTAGAATCCTCAAATACTCATTTGAACTTCCTTATTATTTAGGTCTGTGTTCATGCAGGAAAAGGTTTGTTATTACAGTTGATATAATATTATAATATAGTAATAGATTGTATAATATGTAATTTTATTTTATTAGTTACTATTCTTATAATAATAGTATGTTATCATCCTGATTATAGGAATCAGGGTTTGTATTTCCTTTTAAAGGCACATTTAACATTTTTTCAGGTGAGGGCTTTCTTAACAAGTTCACTGCGTTCATCTTTGTTTTTACATTTTTTTCCTTGGCTGCCTTAGAATTCCACAGAAATGTTGATTTTGCCTAATTATAATGTCTGTGAGATGGAAGCCCTGATCTACAAGCAGAAGGAGGCCTGTGAGGTTGCTGTGATTCTGCAGGCCCTAGTAAATCTACTCAAAGACTATAAGGTAGAATAATCAGTTCAAGAAGAGAAATGTGTATGAATATTTTTAAGCAGGTGTTGGAGTTTTATTTGCCATGTTAGTGCAAAATGACACATGCTGGTGACATGTGCATTCCTTCGGTGTGTGAAGTCGGCTTAGTGTGGTGAAAGAAGGCGATTCCTTCAGGCAGATACCTTGGCAGAGGTGCTGAGGGACTGATGCGAGCAGGTGATGTTCGTAAGGTAACCACTGTGCGCGCACCTCATGGTGTTGTCCCTGCCTTCTCAAAGGTTTGTCTCCCTCGAGGTGATGGGAGTGTTCTGCCTTCTCACTGTGGCTCTGCCTTCGTAGTCTCTAATTTCTGCATTCACTAAGAAGGATCAGTGTTTACGACCCATGCAGAGCTAGTTATCTTGCATCTTCAGGTGTGAGCCAGTTTTCCACTAATCTGAATCCCACTGTTGCCCTGTATTCTGAGATCTTGCTGCCAAAACAATGTGTTTCAGCTGTGGCTTTGCCATATTTCTTGGTTCCAGTTCCATCCAAGAAGAGGGAAGCCCCCTTCGCCTGTGTGGTACCATTCCTGGGTGGTGTGTGATCAGCAGGGCTGTGTTTGAATGTGACTACTGAAACAAACTTGACTTTCATAAGAACAAGCAAGCACAGATGGAATTACATGTGCCTGACATGGCATTCAGTGCCTACAGCACGGATGTTTTCCACTGAGCTAGTTGTTTATTTGTGCTCCTGTTACAGGCAGTGGAGAGGTGTGTGCCTCGTATGCGCAGCCCCAAGAAGGGAGTGCTGACATCCAGGTGCCTAGTTCTCTGGTAGCGTGGTTAGTGCTTTTGGGACCTCTGCAACCTACTCTTAGCGTGGTCACTCCTGAAGATCAAAACGTGACCTGCTGCAGCAAGATTTTGCCAGTGAGTTATCATCTCAGGCCGGTAACTCTTCTGTGCCATGACTGGTCAAAGAAGCAGCTAAAGGCTGCCCTGCACCAAAGTGTTCCTGGCACTGATGGGTTATCCAAGAGCCTGGCTGAGACCCTGTCAAGGAGAGTCTGGCAGCCAATTGGGCTCACTGCCAGCCCAACACTGGCCAGCACTGCAGAGAAAAAACATTTTGTCTTAACTGTAATCAGTATTGGATATTGCCACACATGCCTGGAATTTACATTTATCACCTCAGATGTATCATGTTGGGTGGGTTTGAGGTTATACTCCTCAGAATGCTGCCTTCCATGTGACCAAGGTGGCAATGATGTGGGTGAGAACACCTTATCTAGCCGCCTGTGGGAGAAGGGTACGGTACAACCCTATCCAACCATAATCCTCTCTTACCCTGTTCCCAACCACTCTCCTTTGGCCCCACAGAGTGACTTCATGCCCTGCTCAGCTGCCTGCCTGAGCTGAGTGGAACCCTCCCCCCATCCACCACTTCTCCACCAGTGCCCCCAGAGGTGCCTCCCCTTCATCCTTGGTGGCAGCTGCCAACCTGCCTGTATGCCTGCTGCTGATGAGGGGACAGGATTGAGCCTGCCTCTGTCCTGGGAGGGAAAGGCTCAGGGCTAAGATGGAGAAGCCTGGAAATACTTGCTGCTGATGCTGCGTTGTTGACAGTGCAGCTGCCTCCTGCAGCCAGAGCTGGAACCCCATCCACCCTGACCTCTCCCTTGGTGGCAGCAGAGGACTTTGCAGCAGAAGCCTGGACCTAGCAGAGACAGGCTGGACACTTGCTCCCTGTCCTTTCTGTCACCACAGTACTCTGCCAGCTGCTCTGCCTGAGCTCAGAGGCAGCCCTGATCTGTCCCTAAGAGCCTGAGATAATACCTGGGGTGAGCCAAACCCTCTGAGTCACGTGAAATCAAATGCCCTTTACTTTTATTTTAAAACCTTGCTGTTTGTCCTTATTGCACATTTATAAAGTTCTTGTATATACATTTTTGACCGTGCCATGCAGTTTGAAAACTTCACAAAAAAGTAAAGCAGTTACCCCGGTGCACCCTCCCAGACAGGAAAGCATTGGCAGCACCCAGCCATGCACCAGAATGAAGATATACACAGCATTAGCACACGTACAGGAGGTGCACCTACTCCACCCCTTTGCTCTCCTCTGTGCTGTGCAGGGCACGCCAAAGCAACATCTGCAGAAAGCAGTAACTGATACAAACCCAGCTGGTTTATGTGGCACGAGCACGGCTATACACTGCAAACCACAAGAAGTGATCTGAAATGCCATGAAAGAACGTTTCTAAATGCTTCCATTGGAGGGGTGCACAAAGTCTGTTGGCAAGATGGAGCAGCTCACACGCTGATGAAGTGCTCTGCACATCTCTGAGTACCTGTGGAAACCATTCTTGTCTATTTTTTAATGAAGAATGTTGTAAGCAGCAAAAGATCAAGACATGGGAGTGACTGCCATCTGCCCTTCTCCAGATGCGCCCTCAGTTCTTACTCTGTGGCTGCTGAAACTGTGATGAAATAGTTCCTACTGTGATCCAAACATCTACCAAAAGGCTTCAGTGGTGGCAGAGGCAGCTCTCTCAACAAAGGAGGTGCATACAACCTGAGTTATGACACTGCTCTTTCTTCTCCAGAGAAGACTGTAAAAATCCCATTTTTTTTAGTTTCTCTTGACCAGTTCCCATCAAGATGTGGACCAAAGCCGTTGCAGTGATCAGCCAGTGAAACACACTGGAGAAGCTCTGTTGGTTTCCACTCTGTGCTCACCACTGGGTTTTATCTGATGTTTCATTGTTTGTGAACTTAGCAGGGGTTATGCTCTCATTGGAAAGTGACGAGCAGACTGTACAGAATTTGATTTGGGTAAAAAATCTTCATTTACAAATCATCGCTTTGGCCAGTAAGGGTCCATTCCCAGTTCTCCATGTCAGGAGGTCCCCCTTGGGCCTTGTGTACCGCTCCCTTAGTTTTTCATGTGCAGAATTGATACGGGCCTTGTGTAAAGTGTTCATCTTCTTTACTGAGGTGAAACTATATGAACTTCTGCTCTAAACTTGATCAGGTGCTCCCCAAAATGCAAAGTAACCACATCTGGTACCCTGGGTAACAAAGGAGTTTGGGCAGATCTTACAAAGGATGTAAAATAGCGCATGATTAAGAGCTGTTTGTAGAAGACCCGTAGTGTACTGCGAGAAATGTCCACTAGATGGTGGAATTGAACAGTAAAAGAAGAGTTTCTGAAGTAACAAAGAACCAGGGCCGAGCTACCTCGGCACCAAGCGCCGGGGCACCACGCGTGCCCTGCGAATGGCAGGCAGCATCTGCCAGCACCCTGGGTCTCAAGGGGTCTGCATGTTTCCTCCGTCCTGCAGGGACCGGGGAACTGTTATCCCTCCTGGTAAGTTCCTGGTAAGATCCCTCCTTGGTTATTTCAGGTGGGGTTTCTTCACTTTCAAGCCTCTGCCTATCCAATTCTTTTTCTCCGTGAAGAAGAGAAATATCTTTCCAGGGAAGCAAGGAGTGAGCCCGTTGGGGTGCTGAGTTCTCGCTAGTCCATGCTAGGAAAGAAGTGCTTTGGTTAGAGGACCATGACCTTACAAGAAGGTGGCAGCGAGCAGGACTCTCTTGAGAAGAGGGCAGCACATCATCAGAGAGGGGTGTGGGTGGGAAGAAACAGTTCTGTGACTGCAGAAGGCAGCATGTATTAGGGATTAAAGCTCTCAGCTCTGCACGATGAAACCTCTTCTGCCGTTGGACAGAGTGCAGGACTGAGATCAGCTCCTCATCCTCACCCCGGTAGCAGCCTCCTGGGGTGGGACGGGTCATATCACCATTCTGTGCCTCAGTTTCTCCCATGTAAGACAGGGTTGAGAACTCTGACCCTTTAGAGATGATTTTTTGAGATCTACAATTAAAAGGGCATTAAAGCTGCATGTTTTCATTACTGATAGCTGGTGGCTTGCTCTCTCGCTGTGAGCCTGCATCCTTCCTACATGGAGAAACAAAGAGATGAGGCTTTAGCTCCACCCATGAGACTGGCCAGCTGTGTGCCTGATCCTGCACTGTCTTGTTCTAATTAGGTTTACATATCCTATATATGCAAGCTGAGATCTGCCAAAGCCAGATTGCTGTTCAAGGGGCAATGGATACTCATTGAGCTGTTGGTCACTCTTTGGCCAGCCTGACAAGAGCTCAGTCTGCAGGCTGTTGTGTTTGCAGCAGATTTAATGCACAGAGAAGTTCCACTCACAGACCCAGAATGCTATGCTTTCCTTTGAAAAAATGAAGTTCCCTTCTCTGAGGGGTGCTGGCGAGTGCTTTGCTGGACACTTGTGGTCTGAGAGGAACCAGGCAGAACGTGTGAAGCCTAAGGGGTGTACTCGGCACCTCAGTGTTTTGGGTTTCCAGCTCACGCACTTTAGAGGTAGAGAGGTAAGGCCAGCTGCCAGGCAATCTATTACAGGGGCGTGCAAGGACAAGAGGCAGGATTATTGAGAGTTTCTTCTCTACCTGCATGACTGAGCAAAACTTAATGACGTCTGCTCCCAGGATAGCTGGCTGGTCCTTGTACATGAACCATACAGTTTAAGTTCCCTAATAATCCAAAATGCTGTGACAGATGTGCCAGTCCTCTAGTTCAGTAAGTTGCCTATTAGTGACCAGGGAAAGCTGGTACAAGGGCTTTGTAGTGAGTCATTCAAGAAAAACAAAGGTATAGAGAAAAGAGACTTCCTACCTCCAGTCAACATGCAGGTTGCATTTTGTCCCAAATCATCTGCCTTTAATGGATTTAGCCCATTCCATTTCCATACAGTCATTTATATCTGCCATTTTAATACTGTCACCTTTCCATCTCTGAGATTTCTCTGATGCCTCTCAGGCTGATGTCCAAATCTTGGTGCACTGACTGTTGGTTTTGTCTTTTGTAGACTTTACTTAAATTTTCTCTGCTGTCAGGGAAGATCAGGTAACTACTTCTGTTCTCACTGTCTAAGGAGACTAATCGGTCCCTTTCTTCCTAATAACAACAGGTAGCTGTTGTAAAATTATCTCACAGAGCTGCTCATCAGACATTGTTGTGATAACGAACGGTATTTTGAAAAAGAGGCTTGGTAATGAGAGGTGACAGGGCTAGGTGAAAGATCTGCCAGGAGATTCGTGGAGATGTCTTCACCCTGGGATGCAAGGTGTTCCACAAGTGAACACAAGCCATCCCTGCAACTCGTGCATTTGTCAGTCATGAATGTCTTGCCATTGTGATAGAGTACAGGAAAGCTCATCTGTCCAGGTATTTGATAATGACCAGAATTTGCTTTGATGGTCTCTTCTGCATGGGGACAAAAAGGTCATTGCTGGCCACAGAACACAGGGGTTCAGTGCTGCAGGAGATAACGTCATTGCTTAGTGAAGAGTCAGCTTTAGAAATCCTGAAGCATGTTATCTGCATGGCAGGGCAGGAACATTCAGCAAAGCAGTGACATGCCAAGAGGCAAAACAGGCTTTGGTCTCATTGTTTGCAATGTACAATACATAAACACTGTGACTGGCGTTTATTTTAGTGTCTGCTGTTTGTACTAGCCAAATGTACCAAGACCCAAAGGAAGATTTGAGGTACTGTGCAGGCACACGCTGAAAGGTCACCTCTTTCCCAAACAGTTCATAACCTCAATAGAAAAGTCAGAGAAAAGAGTAAGTGTAATTCTCTGTAACATTTTTCCTTGAATTGAAATATACCCCAGCTCATTGTTCCCCTAAGAACTTTTTAGCTACCATCATGCCCTTGTCCTTATAGGGGACTTCAATGTGCAAGATTTCAACTGGGAATATCACACAGCTGAGACAAGCAGTCCAGGAGATTCCTGAAGCACCTTGATAATAACTTCTTGGTACAGGTACTAAGAGAGCCAGCTAGGAAAGGTGCCCTCCTGGACCTGTTACTTGTAAGTGGGGAGGGTCTGGTAGGTGAAATGATAGGTGGCCACCTTGGCCATAGTGACCATGAGGCAGTAAAATTCAAAATCTTTGGTGATAGGAGGAAAACTGCCACTGAAACTTCAACCCTGGATTTGGGAGAGCAGACTTCAGACTGCTCATGGAACTGGTTAGTAAGGTCCCTTGGGAAACTGCTTTTAAAGACATTGGGGTCCAACAGTGCGGGTTGGTTTTTAAGCACAACCTCCTAAGAGCACGGGAACAGGCAATTCCAAAGTGTTGGAAGTCAAGAATGAGGGGCAGAAGGCTGGCTTGGCTGAGCAGGGATCTTCTTCAAGAGCTTAGGAGGAAAAAGAAAGTGTATGGTCACTGGAAGCGAGGTCAGATGACATGGGAGGACTACAGGGATGCTGCTAGCCTTTTTAGGGAGAATACATGCGGCCAAAGCTCAATAAGAGTTGAAGCTTGCCAGCAGTGTGGGATATGACAAAGAACACTTTTTTAAGTATGTGAATGAGAAAAGGAGGACCAGAACAAACATTGGTCCGATACTTGATGAGGATGGTCACCTCACAAACAGGGACATAGACAAATCAGAGACGTTTAATGCATTTTTTGCCTCTGTCTTTAACACCAGTGATGGGCTCTGGGACCCCAGCTGCCCTGAGTTGGAGGACCGTGACTGCGGGAATGATAAACTCCCAGTTAACCCTAAATTTGTGCGCATTTGCTGCTCCACCTGGATGCATACAAGTCCATGGGGACGGATGGGATTCATCGCAGAGTACTCAGAGAGCTGATTGATGTCATTGCAGGACCTCTCTCAATTATTTTCCAATGGTCTTGGGAATCCAGAGAGGCCCCAGTTGACTGGAAGCTAGCAAATGTGGTCCCAATTTTCAAGAAGGGCAAGAAAGAAGAACCTGGCAATTACAGGCCTGTCAGTCTCACTTCAGTGCCTGGTAAAATTAGGGATAAGATTATTTGGGGAGTTATTGAAAAACACCTAAAGGACAATGCAGTCATTGATCAGAGGCAACATGGGTTCACCAGGGGAAGGTCATGTCTAACAAATTTAATTTCCTTCTACGGCATGATCACCCAGCTAGTTGACCAAAGGAAGCCAGTTGATGTAATTTTTCTGGATTTCAGTAAAGCTTTTGATACTGTCTTTCACAGTATTCTTCTGGACAAAATGACCAGAATACAATTAGATAAAAGCACAATAAGATGGGTGAACAATTGGCTGACAGATTGGGCCCAGAGGGTTCTTGTAAATGGGGTTATATCAGGCTGGTGACCTGTCACTAGCGGGGTTCCCCAGGGCTCCATTTTATGACCAGTCCTCTTCAATATTTTCACAAATGATTTGGATGAAAGACTTGAAGGTTTTCTGAGCAAGTTTGCAAATAATACCAAATTGAGTGGAGCTGTTGACTCTCTTGAGGGTGGTGATGCCTTGCAGAGAGATCTAGACAAATTAGAGAGCTGGGCAATCACCAACGGTATGAAGTTTAACAAGAGCATGTGCTGGATTCTGCACCTGGGAAGGGGCAACCCTGGTTATACATACAGACCTGGGGATGAGATACTGGAGAGCAGCCCTGCAGAAAGGGATCTGGGGGTTTTGGTCAAGAGCAAGCTGGACATGAGCCAGCAGTGTGCCTTGGCAGCTGAGGGCCAACCATACCCTGGGCTGCATCAGGCACAGCACTGCTAGCTGGCTAAGGGAAGGGATCGTCTCGCTCTGCTCTGCACTGGTGCGGCCTCACCTTGAGTACTGTGTGCAGTTTTGGGTGCCACAGTATAAGAAAGATGAGAGTATCCAAAGGAGGGCTACGAAAACAGTGAAGGGTCTAGAGGGGAAGATGTATGAGGAGTGGCTGAAGTCCCTTGGTTTGTTCAGCCCAGAGCAGAGCAGGCCGAGGGGAGGGCTCATGGCGGCCTGCAGCTCCCTCACAAGGGGAGCAGAGGGGCGGGCACTGAGCTCTGCTCTCTGGGGACAGCGACAGGACCCCAGGGAACGGCATGGAGCTGGGACAGGGAAGGGTCAGGCTGGATATCAGGAAAAGGTTCTTCACTGAGAGGGTGGTCAGGCACTGGAACAGGATCCCCAGGGAAGTGGTCATGGCACCGAGCCTGCCGAAGTTCAAGAAGTGTTTGGACAACACTCTCAGACACGTGGTCTGAATGTTTTTTTTTTGGGGGTGGTCTTTTGGGGGCCTCGGAGTTGGACTCGATGATCCTTGTGGGTCCCTTCCAATTTGGATGTTCTATTATTCTATGATTCTATGTCTAGAATAGACACATGTCTGTGTAATGGTCCCAACTGACCACAGGAAACAACACACGTAGTGTTAATTTAAAGCTCTGGTGACATATTTTATTATTTCTGTACCCATCTTTAAACTGGTACTGACAATGTTTGCATTGCAATGATTAAATTCCCTGCCTCACTATCTGCCTGGTAGCAAAGGCGATTTTTGGATAACTGGAGAACACTGAGAGTTCCCATTCCTCTGAGAGTAGTCTCACCTCAGTGCAGGATTCAGCTCTATCCAAGGAGCTGCTTTTTCCCAGCAGTGTAGGGAAAGGTTTAGAGCTGCAAACAGGTGTCAATGTATAAGAAATACTTTTCAGGGTATCAGTCAAGCAGCACTGGGAGAAAATTGGATTCTCCCAAAATTTTGTGGCCTGCCTCTTTGAAGATGGCGATCTAGGGATGAAGACACTCAAACTTTTGCTGAAAGTCAAGTAAGATTTCTGGCAGAGACTTTGCTGAAAGTCATATAAGATTTCTGGCAGAGTTTAGGGGTGAGATCAGATGTCCATGTTTCAGTCCACAACATAAATCTGACAGGATCTCTCTCTTGTGCAGAGAACAGATGATACAGACTCTCACCAAAGCGTCACTTTCCCTCAGGTTCCTTTGACTTGGAAAAAAAAGTAGCATCCTTCTTCCATTTTAGGAGCAGAGCATATGTGATTGTCAGCAGGGGAGAATATACTACTAACACAGCAATGTGTGCGAACTGTGGGGACCTGACCTTGGCTGGAGGACAGCTGAGCACAGCTCAGCGCATGCAGAAGGAGCTCTGCTGATAAAGTGCAAAAGAAACAGAGGCACTGGCATGAGAGGACACCAGCATGAGCAGAGGGTGTGAGAATTCAAATGACAGAATAGTTTTCAGGCCAGCATGACTGGCTGAGAAAGACTAGATCACACGGTAATGCTTTTGTAAATCTTTTCCAAGCAAGCCAGGCAGGGAGAGAAAAGAGGTAAGGAGAAAGGAAAGAGGTAGGAGAAATGAAAGAGGAAAGAAAGACTCCAGAAAGAATGAAGGAAATTCATGTTGGCACTGAACTCCAAGACAGGAAGACTGCCCTTGGGAGATTCTTGAATGGACTGTTACAGGAATGAAACTGAGCTCGCAAGGAAAGCTCACAGAAGCCGCCGAGCCTGTGCTCTGCCCAGATCAACTGCAGGTTGGAGATACATCCTGCAATCAACTGAGGTGGGAGATCCATGGGGTCAGTGTCAGCTGGGGCTTTTGTGGTCAGTGCCCAAAGTCAAAGAACTCTAACAAAAGGCTTTGCCTCTACCAGCATTTCTGGCTGCGTTCTGGTGACAAGAGTAGGATGTCAGCAGAACTGCTATGGTTGTCTAGGATCTGGATAGGGTTTGAGCTACCAGATCTAACACCTTCTTATTAAAATCCTGAGTATCTGCAAAACATCTGGCTGTGTTGGGTAGCAGGTATACTAGAATATAAATTAGAACAGAGCAGAAGACCCCAAGAAGAGCTTGGCACTATCAGGATGGCATTTCTTCATCCAGCGTGAAGGATGATAGCTGCTCCACAATGTAGTCATTTCAAAGACACGCCAGTCTGAAATGTCTTCCATTCTCTTACACTGATTTTTATGGACACAAACATTTTGAACCTAACTCTGCAAGTGGTCTCCTCTTCTTTCGCTACCCTTTAGTTTCTAATTTAGAAGAGGCAAGAAGTTGAGGGATTTCAATTCCTTTCTGAATGCATATATGCTACCTTTGTTGGTTGGTAATTAGTGTATCATGTAAGGAGTGTGAAATCTCTCAAAGTGGACTGCATGGACAAGGATGCATCATTCCTTGTTCATATAGTCTTAAAGGGAGCAAAATCCTACTCTAAGTACTTTATGAGATTTTACATGATTGGGTTATTCATCTGTATGAAAAGTGTGAGAAATACAGTGACTTTCAGTTAATTCAGTTCTCAGATAATTTGAACTTCTATCTAATTCAGTCAAAACTCCAGAAATACAACTCTCTGCTTCCTTGAAATAAAACCATTTACACTCTATTCCTACTGGCTGATGTAGCTCTAAGTGGGTTTTTCATTTAGAGGCCACTTCACAGCTAATTTTTATACTGTTTTTGCTTAACTGTCAATGAAGAAATATTCACATACTTGAGCTACTAATTTCTGCCTAAATTTATAACGTTTCCCTGCACAAAATGAGTCATTATAGAAGAAACCCTCAAGTTCAGTCAAAGGATTTTAGTGTGCTTTCCTGCTGAGCTGCAGTCACACTAATACCTCCAGCTCATTTTGTTAAACATTCCTGCAAACTCAACTCCATGCCTGCAGATAAGGCAGGCTGTTATGTGTGAGCAGGTTATAAACTTGAATCCTTGCTGAGAAGAGTCCAACATTATGAAAGACATGAAAGAATAAAGAGCTCAAAGGAAATGAAGGTGTGAAAAGACAGACAACACCTGCACGCTGAGCTACCCACACCTCGGCACAGATACGGTGAGAACAGCTGCAAGCTATACAACCTGTGATATACTGACTGAGCATGTAGGGGTAACAAGATTTATTTGTTTCAGCCAGGAAGAGCAGAAGAAACTGGGTCAGGAACAGAGGAAAGCTCTGCACAAGCACACCTGGGTTGTTTTCAGATATAAATGAGTGCTATTCATCGCCTTTGTTTTAGGAGAAATGGAACAGCAAGCAGTCTTGCAAATGGCCAAGCCAGGTGGCCAGAGTATCGGGAGCGTAAACTCAGCAATATTCACCCCATGGTGAAACAGTTGGCATTTTTATTTGATCTCTCTCTCTTGATCTCTCTAGCATAAGGATGAGCGTGGTCTAAAGAGTCCAGTAGTGAGAAGGAGATGTGCCACAACAGCAGATCAGAGAGCAAGCTTTTGTCCCTGCCGTCACCCCAGGGCTGCAATCCCGCTGTGTTTGCAGAGGGGCAATCTGGATGGGCCAGAGGAATTTTAATCCTGAATTATTTCCACATTCCTTCCAGCATGGCAAAGGATTCTGCTGAGGCATCAACTGCCTTGTCCAGCTCAGCCTGTCCTACATCTGATACGTTAATTGAGGATTTAATTGAGGAATTGAGGAATTAATTAAGGCATTCTGCTGGTTACCACAACATAATCGGTCAGCTTCCCAGAGCCAGAGCCCTCCAGTGCATTTGGATGCGGTCCTTTAAACAACTAAATACCATCAACCTCCACTGAAATCCTGAAGTGGTAGGTGCTGGAAACCTCAGAGATAGTCCTTTTTGCAAGACTTTCAGTGTCCCTTTTATTCTCACAGTGCTTGCTTAATAGCTTAACTGTGTTGTGTTGCCTGCAGCTCAAGGGAGAAAGTTCACTTGGGAAGCAGAACTGCTGAAAAGTCTTTTTTTTCTTCGTGTGCTAGTTTTGCAGCTGCAGCTGATCGTGCTTTTTTAGATCTGATTCTGGCATTTGTCTTAGTATCCCAGGAAGATGTTTAGCTTTTGTTCTCAAAAGGATACGATACCCAGAGAGATTTCTAGCTTTGTTTAGTGCATTTGTGCAAATTGTAGCTGTAATATCTAATGCAGCTGCAAGGTAATAACTGCACTTTGATTAAATTTGACTTCCTGAGCTATAACATGTAAAACCAAAAACTTGAAGGGATTATCTCAAAACCTTAGGGGCTTATTCTGGTTTCATTCACATTGGTATGAATGGGAAAAAAATAATGGGATAATCATGGGTTGAGGGGGCAGAAGCAGGTCTGCACTTTCTTTCCTTTACTAGACTTTTATAGTCTAGTAGACTATATACAACATATATACTTATGTATACTTATATATACACTTATAGTCTAGTAGACTAGTATACGACTGCAGAATGTTGTTCCAAGCAATTTTAAAATCTTTCTTTCCTTGTCTTTCGTCATCCCTAAATTATAAATAATGTACTCCAAGGAAGCTGAATAGAGGAGTAAACACTTGGAACTTACCAGGTCTCTGCCTTGGTAACTTGTCTGTTTAAGATTAAGATTTCTTTGAGCTGACACCATGGGTGTTTTATTAGTATGAATGAAGTATGTTCCTGTCCATGTAGACTTTACATTATTCAAGTTGCTAGTAGGCTTTTTGTACCCACAGTTGTGTTGTCCTACTAGCAGAACTTGCTGCTCTTACTACTTGCAAGTCTTACTACTAGCAAGTCTTGTCCTACTAGCAGTCTTGCTGCTCTTGCTACGGGTTCAGATACCATTCCCAGCTGTCTGAATGTGAATGATCCAAAAATATTTTTTCTCCAGCAAAGTGATAAATGAATACCTGAAAAGAGTTTCTGTGAGTCTCAGCTCAGGTTTTGGCCTCAATAATTTCTAATGGAGTGACACAGGACTTTTGCTTTTAGCTACTGAGAGTGAGACTGAACTTCTCACCAAGTCTCAAAGCTGAAGCCGTGCATCTTCATATCCACTATTCCATGTTGGCACAACCTCTAAATAATGAGAACCTGAGATTGCATGAGGCCCCTAAGTATCACGGGAGCTTAATGGCAATACTGATTTTTCTGTCTCCATATTTCAAGACAAATCAGGTTGTTTCACAATTATAGGAACTGAAAAGCCTATTTTTTCCAGGTTTCTGTGCTATGGCCCTGACTACATTTAATTGAAATAAGACCCTCTTCCTTCCATGACCACTTGGCTCTACCCATGACCCCAGACCATGCCACAGCACCCCTGTTCCTCTAGGTGCCCAAACACAATTCCCTCAGCTCTCTGCCCTGTCTCCTGTACCACTGCAGGACCACCATGCCCTGTCCAGGGCCCTTGAGCCCATCCACTGTGCTACGGCCACCCCTCACCTACCATAATTCACCCACTGAGTAGGTCAGTGAGCTCGTGCTGTGGCTGTCCCAGGGCAACACGTGCGATACCTGACCAACGAGGGTAAGTGCACATACCCTGACACAGGGCTGCACAGACAACGAGGGTAAGTGTCCTGGTTGGCCTGCTGACTGTTGCCCAGCAGAATGCAAAGTCTTCCACTACAGGTGTGCTTGTGTTCTAGACAGCTGTTGGTTTTTGTATTTACATGAAGTTAGGATCTTTGAGACCTTTACCTCTCTGACAACATTTATAGAAATTTCTCGGCAGAGTAAATTGGACTGACAGCCATCCCCTTGGATAGACGTTAGTGGGCTACTCCCATGACTCCACATACATCTTGGTACTGTAAATTTTTTTCTCTATTTCCACCTTTCTACAAAGGGGAACACAGCTCTGTGTTCCCTGAGTAAGGAGCATGTTCTCCTGTACAGCATGGACCTCTTGCAGTAAGGTTTGGTCCCGGTGTGCAGTACCACACGCACTGCTGTCCTCCCTGGTGGCAGGGGGGTGCTGGTGCCAGTTCTGTGTAGCTGCGGAGTCCAGGGAGGGGACTACACTTTAGTCGTTGGAGGATGAAAGGCAACCTCAGGACTGGAAAGGTGATATTCAGAGAGATGTGTGCCAGTCTTGCCTGTACTTGACAACAAGATGACTTTGATCAGCCATGATATAAACTCTGCTCACTTGTGTTGGATGGTCAGCCAACAATGTTGTTCCGAAGGATCTGAACCCCTGGCTAGGCCAAATCCACATACTGTCCTTTTAACCGCCCACACATCAACATGAAGGAGTATCCTTCCATCCTGCTTTGTGGGCTGCCATAGTACTTCTCTCAACACTGGCAGGACACCTAGTTTTCCACAGCTCTTGGCTGACAAAACCATGTACCAAGGAAGTACATGGCTGCTACTAAGCCCATCAACATCAACAGTCATTGTGTCAGCCTTCCAGCAGGAATTACTTCCCAAACGTGAGATAGTCATCTTAAACACATCATCACACAAAGCTATACCGTTGTGTCTGATCACAGTTGTTAACTCAGTCACACCATTGTATCAGATGTGTTTACCAATTCACAAATTGATCTAAAGATGAGGTGTAATGAATGATGTCCCTTCCCTGCCGAGGTACAGGCACTCATCTGCCTACTGTTTCACTTCTCAAGGAGTCATTCAAGGAGTGGGCAGTAGGCCAGTGACATATTAGGGTAGATCACCAAAGAGGTGTGCAGCGCATTTCCAGTGTGGTGAGGAACTCCATTATTTAGAGGAAAAAGACAAATCTACACAAATGAGAGATGGAGTCTTGATGGACAGACAATGAACCTGAATGGAGTCCCTGAAAGAGTCCAAGAGATTCTCCAAAAGTCAATCACACATCAGGAAATTTATTCTCAGCAAATGCTGGCTGAGATGATGGATTTGCAGAAAGACAGGGCCCCAACCCCCCTATGTCTGAATTTAGTGAAAGACATTCCAGATAACTCTCACTGTCAATATTTCATTTCTTCACTTCTGACTAACATGAATGTATTTGTAACCAGTTGTAACATGTACTTGTTGGTCTGAAAACAGAAAAGCATGGCTGCACATCTGTCTGCTCCAGGACTCTGTTCTCTCCACAGCTCACCCCCAGCACTTTCAGTGCAGACCCTACACACAAGCTGCTGGGTCCTTTGCTCCCCAGGCTTCATCCTCTATACTTTCCAGCTTTGCTATGCAAGAGCCTTGATCTGACACACAGGTTTGGGGCTTTTTCCCAACAAAAAATAATTAAAACTTTTCTGGATACCTGAAGTACAAGACTTTATGAAAAATGCAGTCAATGAAGCAAAGACATGCAGATGATCTATTTTCAAGGAATGAGTACGTCTAATTATTTACATATATTCACAGCAATGCAAAGGTTTGAAATGAAGATTTGAAACCAGAATCACGCTTTCTCAGAAGCTCTGTGCTGAGCTGGAAAGTGCTTCCTGCATTCTGCCTCTGGAGGGCAGAAATGTCTGCAAAGAGCAGAGGACAGGAGGTGCCTTCTTATACCAAGTGGAACGGCTGTGGTAGAAAATGAACTGTTGGACTGAGCCCGGGGAGCTGAAAGAGGCAGGGCACGTTGCTGGCACAAACTCTTTTTCCATGTTCAGTGGTTGCTGCCTGCCCTCCCTCTAGGTCTGCATCATTTCTGTTGTGGCTATGCTTTAAGCTTAACTTGCCCAGCTTCCCCCGGAGGGAATGTGCATGAATGTGACCCCGTCCTCACTCTGCAGTGCATCTCTCTGTCCCTGAGTCCCAGATGTCACCAACCTTTCAAGCTGTGGCACACAACCAGGTCCCAACTGGGTGCTGTGCTACCCTCGTGGGTGGCCAGATAATAACAAGGAAGAATACTCTAGAACTAGGGAAGTTGCAAAGAAGTGCAATAAAAATGATCAAAGGTCTGGGGTGTCTTCCACCTGAGGAGCCCAGAGCAGACCCAAACCCATCTTCCTCGAAAAGAGGTACTGAGAAGGATAAGAGAAATCTACAAATTCATGAGCCACCTGTGAGAAGGCACGTAGGGCATAACTGTCCAATGTTCCATGCAAAAAACAAAGTAAGGGAGATCCCATTGAATTGTGGCAGGTTCAGAGCCAATGGAAGTGGCATTTCCTTGCTATTCTGTACTTAAACTGAAGAAACTTCTCGTCAGACTGATCTGTTCCAGCTCTTTTGCAATCCTATCTCCCAAGAAAATCAGACTGACAGTCTTATAAAAGCAGAGCAAAAGTAACAAAATGTATCTGACTTTGTTTCCAAGCCCAATCACTTAACATTGCAATTATGGACATCATAACTTTTAACGTGCCAAATAATAAACAATCAGATGACAAGGATGTGTCATCACAACCACCTACTCCAGCCTAATAAGTTCCTAGGAGGGTCAACTCCAAGCAGACGCAGGGATCTAGGCTGCAGACCACCATGCAGATCTGGATGCAAGGGTCCAGCTGGCCCAGAAGCCAGGATGCCTGGGGTCTGGCCTGTTTTGCCTGATGACTGTCATTTCCCTTCTCTGTCTTTCACAGTGGCAAAGCCTGTCTGTTGTTGTTGTTGTTTGATTGGTTTGCTTTAGCAACACCCTTTAAAAGACCTCGAGATCCATTGATGAAAAGCTGTGCCAGGTGAATTACTATTAATTCAGGCTGTTACTGACAGGGGTATTACACATGGATCCAACCTGAGCCTACCAGGGAAAGGCAGAGCCCCTCCAGGAGGAACAGAGAAGGCCGAGGGAATGTATCAGCAGAAATAACCCTGGGAGCTGGCTTCAGGAGGTCTCTATTTCATCCTCCTGCTCAGAGCATGTTCAGCTACAGAATGAACAAAAAGTCCACAGGTGCCTATGGATGGCAGAGGGTGGATAGCCAAGGAGCCCAGTGATCCCAGTCACGTACCCAGCCAGCAGCAAGCAACTCTGGATTTATTGTGCCTGTTGGATGCACAGGAGCTCTCTGACCACAGTCTCCAGCTGAGCAGACTCTGTGTTATAGCTATGGAGTTGTGCTGGATCACATCTTGCTAAGATCCTGTCTCACATAGTGAAGAACAGAAGATGCCCAGGCAGGTGTATGAATACACACAACTCCAGAATGCTCCAGCCTTCTACAGTTCATAGTTCAGGAAGGACCTAAGACTGACAAAAGTATTAATTTTCTTTGGTAGCTCTGACTTTATCCCTATTTCAGTTGAAAAGTTTAAGTGGAATATTTCCCCTTGGTATATCATCTGTCACCAGCACAAGGATTTAGCTCTGTTTTGTAATTGCCCTTCAAGTATCTCCAGATTGCCATCAGATTGCCCCTTACCCTTGCTGCTGGACTAATGCAGCCCAGCTATCACTCTCTCCCTGTAGGTCCTGTGCCCCAAGCCCCTGACCATCCTGGTCCCCCTTTACTGCCCCTCTCCAGTTTCCACACATCCCTCTTGATGTGGGAGCTCAGTGCCAGATGCAGAATTTCAGGTGTGGCCTCAGCAGAGCTGAGGAAAGGGATAGTAACTGTCCTCCATCTGATCTGCTGTCCACATTGCCACCACGGTAGCACAGTGGCTCAAATAATTGCAGTGAGGGCGCACTGCTATGGGTTGCTTTGAGCCTTGTGTCCACTCCAACACCCAGACAGGCTGCTGCTCAGCCAGCTGGGTCCCAGACTGGACTAATGTGTGGGATTATTCTGCCCCACCTGCTGGACTTTGCATTTCTCCATAGTCAGCTCACGAGACTTCTGTTTGACCCGACCCCCAGTTTCCGAGGTCCCAGTGAAAAGACATTGTCTCATTTATGCATCAGCCGCACACCCTAATTTTGTATCATGTGTGCATTTGGTGAGGATGTTCTCTGTGTCATTTTCCAGATGTTGACTAATGTAAACCCCAGTGTTACCCTGGGGACACTCACTCCTCACTGCCCACCAGACAGGTATCAGTCCATAGCTGATTAAGCCTGGTGGTCTGGCCAGTTTTCATCCACCTAAGTGTAGGTTTGCCCAGGCTGCACTGCATCGCCTTCCAGATGAGACTTCAGCAGGACACAGCATCAAAAGCTTTAATTAAGTTAAGACATATTGCATCTACTATGTTCACCTTGTCTATAGTCAGTTATTTAGTCACAGAAGGCAATGAAGTTGCCTGACCACTATTTGCCCTTGGTAAACCTGTTCTGACTGCTTCTGGCTGCTTCCTCATCCTTCACTGGTCTGGATAAGGACCCCTTAGAGGACACGCTTTATGACCTTTCCAGGCACCGAGGTGAGGCTGGTGGGCCGTAGTTCCTGGTTCTTGTCCCAGCTGATGCAAATTCAAAATGAATACAAAACCCTGCCTAACTTGCCTAACTCTCTGTCCCTAGTTATTTCTTCTTGCTTCAAATGACAAAGTAATGCCACCCTAGTGAATACAGGTATTATGCAGCATGAAGTTTGCAAAGCTCTTTTGGGTCGGAGGTGCTTTCCAAGCTAAGTCCTGTTGTTGTCTCTCTGTTCAGCCAGGCAGCTGCTTCAGCTGCGCTCGTTCCAAATTGCAGCATGATGTTAATTTTCTAAGATCTGCCTATCAAGGAGGATTTTATTTCAGTTGGCAAAAGACAAAGCACTGAAGCAGCTACAGCTGAGACAAAGATGGAAATTAACATTTGTAAAGGGAGAAAGGGACAAAAGAAATGTTGGTGACAAGGAAGAAAGTGAAACAAAATTGAAATCATTGTTATTATCTGACTACAAAGGAGAAGGATGCTGTTCCAGAGAAGAAGATTCCTGCCACTGCCAGCCTTCTGCCTGGGACCCACTCCAGGGGGAAGCAGTTTTTCCACATCCATCTAGGAATGGGGCACAGCTGTGAGTGTAAGGGACTGATTTGCTCACTGTCAGCCCTGGAGAAGTGGCTGCTTAAAAGGTCCATTCCCATGGTATTCAACAACAGAGCTGTGCATACCCTTTTGGTAGGCAGGATGTTTCAAAGTGCTCCCCCAAGAAGAAGGAGAATCCCCCAGATGACTGCCCGAGTTGGGTTGCAAACTACTGACTGACCCTTAATCTTCACTTGTTGCTGGGAGGTGGTGAATTAGGCAGGAGCAGTCCTAATGCAGCGACTAGGAGAAAATTACTCGTGCCTTGTGACAATGTTCACTGGAAACATACATTCCTCCTTCTTTTCTTTCCAGGAGCTTTTAGAGTTACCCATGCTGTCTGCTGATGACTATACAGCAACGAGCCATGATGGCACACATGCACACAAGGTACTCTGTTGACATCCCAGCACGATGGATGCTCTCTTGCAGGTTGGCAGTCATGGCCCTTGTGTTGGTGCAGATGAGCGCCTCTGTCAAGAATCAGAAATCAGTTCATTTGGGGGAGTTTTGGCAAGACCACAGGCACCAAGCCTGGGAGCACATGCAGCCATAAACTTGAGTGGCTCCTGGCTGTGGGTTCATGGGTGGACTAACTCCCTGTGACAACGTTGCCCTGGTTGTGAAGGCTGAGGACATGCAACACTTGCTGAATGCCAGCTGTGAAACAGCAAGTGCTCTTCTAGAAGGATGTGACTGTTTCTGAAATGCTTGTAAGTCTCAATTCTCACCCTCTCAGGGCAGGTACTCGCCTGTCTGCACTCTCCCTGTGCCTGGCTGGCTTGGCTGCTGCTCTACCAGTGCTAGGCATGCCCCATGCTCACAGTTTCAGTGCAAGGTCCAATTGCTCAGGAGGAGCTTCCTTAAGGTGATTTGCTTTGCGCATATGCCTCAAAATTCACCTCCATGCAGACTGAGATGAGCTCAGGGAAGCTGATCCAAGGAGTCCGGCTTTGCACTGATTTGTGGCTATGGTCTCCAAGAGGTCTTAAAAATTACAGTACAGAGTGTGTGCCCCTTACCCTAACTGAATCATGTTCTTCAGAAAATTAAACCGAGGCCTTCTGAGGGGAACAGAACATCAGCCACTGCTACAGTTGGAGGGGTTTGTCCTGCTTGCAGGCCCTGGTGCAGCTATGTCCCCTCCAGGGAGCAGGGACAGGGGCATCAGGTGGGGGACTGTATCGTGGCAGGGAGCTCAAGAGACCAGGAACACGATGGGCTGGGACCTGCCCGCAGCCATGGAGGTTGCCAGGACAGGAGTCTGGGACACATGGCATAGCCTGTGGCAGTCCTGTGTCCTGCGCCATGGATGAGCCACAGGAGTCCTAATGAGGCTTTTGCCACTCAGAATGTGGTGGAAGGAGCTTCCTGGACACAGTTGTGGAGCTTCATCTGTTCTAGGAGGAACACAAATTTAAGGGTTACATTGCAAACTGCAAAATTTGTTTTTCCAATCTGAAATGGATGTGCTCTGTCTATTTCAGGCAATCACAAATCATTGCTCTTGTTCAGAGGTGATGCTTAAGTACCCAGCTGAAATGACTGCTCCCAGGGACACTATCAGGATGTCCCTGAGCACTGGTAGTGTTTGTTTGGTCAAGGGGAACTATGTTTTGTTTGTTTGGTCAAGGTAGTTTGATCAAGAGGAACTATTTTGGGCTTGGATCTACACTGGACATGAGTAGGCTGGTGTGGAGATCATGGGGCAATGTGGCTGCACTGTCTGTCTATAGGTCCTATTCCAGTGGTCCTTGTGTAATCCTGTGCCTGGAGATGACTTGGGGCCCTGCCCTGGAGCTGTTGCACATCAGGAAACTCACTTCATAGACCCAGAGTCAATAGAAACTTTTGGACCTTAAAAAAAAGAAAAAAAGAAAAAAAAAGTCTTTTTTACATGAAGATGAAACAGTTCTTCAAATTGCAGCTACTACCTGCACCTCAACAGCAGATTTCCCTGGCAGCAGGCACATGCTTTAACAGCGAAAGCTCTGCCGAAGGACAGATGTGAGGATTTCTGTGTTGCTGGGAATGAGCTTTGCTGGGGGAACCACAGGGACTCATTTACAAGTAATGAATCATGAAGCAGCAGGAAGCTAGCTAGCCAAGAAAAAGTGTGAGCTCTGCAATTAACTATGGAGTGCTTAGGTGAATAACAAAGGGATGTGATACTAAGGCATAAAGCAAGTCTCAGAGCAGTTAGAGCTGGGAGTGCTGCAAGACTAATTTCTGTAAGCCACAGTTTTCCCAAATAACTTTTAGTCAAGGAAATTGCTGATTTCTCTTGAACCGAAACAGAACCCATGTGCATGTAGTGATCAGGCAAAACAGCTGACAACTTTTAACTCAGGTTTAAATTTATGAGTGACCCAGATCAGTAAAAGCTAGGAAATTATCTAAGCCAAGGTAAGGCAGCAAGCATGAGATATGGCTAATGGAGTGAGTGAAGGATGGATTTCCACTATGTAGGAGACAATTGTTGTGGGTGATCAGCTTACAATGCAGATGAGAGTGGGACAGATCAGAAAACATGGTATTAACCCCTGGATATGGGTAGGGGCTGGAGGTTTGGGTGACCAGGAGCCAGAGCTGTGTGCAGGAGCTGGCACTATTCCTGTCGTGGGTGCACGGGGTTACATGCTGCCCCGGGGAATGAGACCTCTCTTTGTAAGGAGCTAGAAGATACAAATGAAACTGCTGTTTCGGGAATACCCTCTGTTATTAATGTCACTCAAGTCCCAGTAAATCCACACCCACCTTTGTCCAAGGCACTGTGCCAGGAGCAGCTTTGTCACAGCAACTGGCTCCCAATGCAGTCAGGGAGAGCTGAGGAGGAGACTTCTTCAGAAAACGTTAATTCCTGCTGAAAACACCTGTATTTGTGATCCTTGTCTCCCATTCCACATAACTCCACAGATACAAGTATAAACCAACACAACACCTCTCCTGGGCAGGGGACTCTGCATCAAAACTCTCTGTTACCAGAACTGTGCCTGGGAGGAGGCACCAGAAACCACGGCCCTCTGGACAAGGGAATGCAGAGCAGCTGGTGCCCCACAGCCTCAGTAGATACAATGAAGATCCAGTGGATCCTAAAGTGGATCCTGCACCCCTGCCATCAGTCCAGATGCAGCACTTTACCTGCTGCCCCTCTCCTGCTCTGTATCCACGAGGTTTGGGTCACCGCAGCCTTTCACATGCCCCAGTCACCCTTTTGCTGAGGAACATCAAAAGCGATTCTCTCCTTTTACCTGTGCCTCTCAAGAGGAGCAACTGGAGCGGAAACAGGGACAGCAGAGATTGTTTCTCTTTGTGTCCCTGATGCAACATCACCTCTGAGAGAGATGTCAATTTGCATGTGCAGCTTGGGTATTTGCTTAGGCACCGAGGATAACCTGGAGAGTGATGATTGCCCATTCGCTGGCATTTCTTCCACGCATGCAAAGGAGGCAAGGTACAGCCAGAGGCACAGCCCGTGCTAAAACTGAGCGGTCAAGAGAACTGAGCAGAAACCCGAGGCAGACTCAGCTCTTGTGGCCTTGCTGGCCTGGGGAAAGCAGAATTGCCACACAAAGTTCATTGTGGAGGCTGCTGATGCTTGGCTGCTCTTTTACTCTCTGCTCCCAGTGATCACACTGTGCTCACTCCTGCTCCAGTGACTCTTGCTGCTACAGGACAAGTGCTGGGGTGGGAGATGCCTCTGCCCTGTTGTTTCTGGTCACGCCAAAAGCAGCATTCACTGCAAGAAGTGCCTTCCCACGTCTGGTGAAGAGAGAACCTCTCCTTTCTTTGCATTTGTTTTCTCACTTTGCTTCTTCTCTGACCTCTTTGTTTTCTTTGCACTCTTTGCTGGTTTCCCAGGCCCACAAGTTGAGCAGATCAAACAGACGGATGCTCCCCAAGCTTGTCTCCTGAGGCTCAGGAAAGCTGAGTTAGCCAGAGCAGGGACATTAGTGCCTGTGAGTGGAAGTCACTAAACCTTTGTGTAGATGCTGTCACTGAGAAGTAAAGCAGCCCTCGCTCCCCGTAGCTTAATCCTCTGACCTCAGACCTGTATCATTCCAGTCGGAGCAGTAATTCTTGGTGTTTACATGGGTCAGCAGCTAGACAAGGACTTGACTTAGATTTTCCCAGCGGGTCACACAGCTATTCACTAATCAGTGATAGCATAAACACTGCTAGAATCCTCACGGGTCACTTGCTGGGGACAGGCTAAACAAATCATCACCAGATGAAAAGTAGTGTGGGTGAGTGGATGAGATTTGAAACAGTGGTACTGCAGTCCTGAGTCTCTACCTGAAGGGGTTTGGGGATTCATGAAAGGGCGAGGAGGTCCCCAGGGGACCTGGATCTCAGCCTTGGTCCTCACACAGATAGGACACTGCACATGGGATGGCTCCTGGTGTGCATCCATGAGCCGGAACGTGCTGGGGAAGTGGGGAGAGCCTCCTCTTCCCTCTGGCTGTCTTGCAGTGCTCCAGGGAGATTTGTGATAACTTTATTACCTCTGGTCTGTGTTTCCTCGGTTGTGTATATCTGTTCACCTACAAACCCCACCTCTGCAGCCTTGGCCATGGGCAGCATTTTCAGAGGTGTGAACCACCAGCAGCACAGAGGGGTCAGACCCAGCTGGAAGCTGTGGGACGTGATGGCTGCAGTTCTCAGTGTAATCGCTTCCTTCCAGCAATGTCCTCAGCGATGGCACGGCTAAGTACTGGAGTTAATCTGCTGCAAATCCACCAAGCTATGCAGAAAGCGTGGTAAATGTTGAGACAGGGTGACCCTCCTGGCTCATCTTGCTGTCCTGTTAATGAGCACATGAAAAACAAGTCAGAGGACACCGCCTGGAGCCAGGACTGTCTAGGATTTCTTGCCAAAGGCTCTGGAAGGGTGAGGCACCAGCACAGCCTGTGCTGCCCATTCCACTATCATGTGAGATTTGTATGAAATTGAAGTGTTAACTTGCACTTCCTCATCAGTAGACTAGGGAGCTCTGTCTCCATTAGCAATGTCACCTCGCTCTGTTGGCTCATCCAGCAGCTGCTCCCCTTGGAGGCAGGCACACGTCTCAGTTTTGGGGCTCTTCCCCTGGGATACCTGGGGAGAAGTACTTACGGAGCAAAGCAGGGTGGCTTAGCCCCAGATTGACCACACCAAGAGCTGTGTAATGGCATAGTATGATTTGTTTTCTCCACGCAGATGGCATGCAAGTTTCCAAGGAGATTTAAGAATATCAAAGTCTCAAAGGCACAATATAAATCATTTTTGCATACAGACTAGAGCATCTATATTTTAGTCTAGGATTTATTTTTAATAATCCAGTCTCCAAAAACAGCAGTGTGATCTTTCCTCAAATTTTGCAGGCACTTGCCATCAAATACAGTCTGGCTTTTTTTGGAACAAAGATGCTTACTGAGCAGTGGTGATTACAACTTGTAGCCCTTTGGCAGAAATCACTAGCAGCTGCAACCACAGCTCTCCCCAGCGCTGGATCTCTACTGCCCTGCTCCCAGGGTTGATCAGCATTGCCACTGGTGTGGCACCTGCTGGTTCTCTGCCAGCACAACCAGGTGGGGCTGTCAGGGTGCTTGCTGATAACATCAAGGCAAATTTGGACATAGGTGAGGTATATGAGTGCTGGAGTGATCAGCACCCATCTCATTAGGTTCCTCTAGGGTTTCTGGCTTGTGCCTGCTGCCTTTCCTGCCGCTCACTCACTGACAGGGCACAAGTACAGAGGAAGGAAGGGTGAAAAGAGGATTTCTAGCCATGGGCATGTAGAAGGGAAAGGGGGAGATCCCTGCAGGTGACTCGCTGGGTACTGCTGCAAGAGAGACCTGCAGGTCCTGCCTGGAGCAAAGAGGGGAGAGAGCAACTATGCAGGCCCCTGGGAGGCCAGCCTTGTCCCTGGGGATCTGCTCTTGCCATGAGGGAACCAGACTTGCTCCTCCAACGATGGGGGCAAGGCAGAGCAGCAGAGCCCTGGCACGCACATCTCACCTCAGAGCTGCTGGATCAGATTCATAGCACTGTGAGTCCTGGCAATATGCTGGACACGAGGGCCTGTGGTTGCAGGGAGGATCCAGTGGCACATGCGGGTCCTGGGGGCTGAGCCAGGCTGTGGGTGAGGAGGAATCTGCCCTCGCATCGTCACCTCCCACTGCCAGCCTGGAGAGGAAGATATTCAGGATTCAAAAGTCCGGAGAGAAAGGGAGTAAAAAAGAAGAGCCAAGTGAAGAAAAGGCTCTGCTGTGAAGGGCACGTCCTGCCTTCCTTCTCCCACCTCTCCCTTTTCATGGAAGGAGCAGTGGCTGTTGCCAGTAGCCCTGGGGCAATGTGCAGCACAGCAGAAAGTGAGGAGCAGAACAGTGCATGGAATTGGCCTGGAGGAGCAGGATGGCAGAGAATGCATTACATTATGGTACCACCTGCCATCACCTCAGGGTGATGGAGATGACACGAGGACATGCACTGCTGCTCAAAGAGCCATCAACCTGTGCACAGGCTGAGCTGACTCGGCTGGCAGGGATCCAAAGGGCTCCTGCGTTGGCTCCGCAAGCTTTGACAGCACCTGTGCTCTACTTCTCACCAGCTGCCAACAAAACCAAGCTGCCTGGGAGGAAAACCACCTGCTTGTTTCTAAAGCAACCACCTTTGATCTGGAAAAGTCAAAGGGACACTGCCAGCTTCCCAGGTCATTTGCATGGAGATGCTCTGACAGCACTCAGCAAGCCTGGCAAAGGCATGAGCCTGTTACAGGAATCAACCTCCATTAGTCCCCTGAGGCTGACCTGATAAAGAAGGAGATGATGACAGCACAACCCCAACATCCAAGATGGCTGAATGGCTGCTGAGCTGCTCCGGGAATAGCTGTCATACAGGAGGGGCTTTCTGGTGCCACAAGGTGACCCCCTCACCAGCTTCTGCTGAGCGGGAAGAGGAAGTGCACACTTGCACACGTGTGCCCGTGTGTGTGCGAGAGGCACGGTGAGGAGATGGACGACCAGGATTCAGTTCCAGTAGTGATTTAGCCCGGTGGTACCAGCATTCGGTTCCTTCTGCCCGAGAAGCAGGGTTGTTCTACACCTGCCCAAAGGGCTGTCACCTTCTGCATCTTATGGCCTCCTAAATGGGGCTGCTTGGAGCTGTCTGTCTGTCAGGCATGTGCTTGTCCCTCACCAGAACAGGTCTGGGAGTCACTGCCATCCCAATCTTCTAATAATATGATTGGGGATATAGGAACTGACAGATTGTATCAAATCTTTGTCTGGTAGCTGACCAGTTCTGCTCTCTGCTGTGGTCCTGAGCAGCCAGGATTTCACAGGGTTGAGTGGTGTAATAATCCCTGTAAGAAGGAATTTCCTCTCTTCTTCCCTCTGCAAGCTGCTTCATACCTTGGTACCCAAGGACATGGGGCTTCTGCTTTTATAATGCTGTCAAATAAAATTATGAATCATGTTCAGGATAAGTTATATCTTGATTTCATCCTTTTCTTTATGAGGAACTCCTGGGATTGGTGGTGGTGAGTGGTGATAGATCTTTTCTATCTCTTTTCCATGCTGACCCCTTTCTGGCTTGCCCTGGTTATGCTGCATTTCTTGGCAAGCTGCTTTACATGGTAGCTCAGTGTTTCAGAACTGAGAGCAAACACGGAGGTGAAATGCCACAAAAGAGCGGATTTCTGGAGATGACCCCTAAAAACTTTCCTAGAATATCCATGCTGTGAGAGAAATATGGATCAATGAAAAACTCATTGGTGAAAGATACTGTAGCTGAAAACACCCTTGTGAACTCTGGACACTCCTGGCAGTGAGGTGGCAAAAGCAGGTTCTGTTCTGTGCAGTATTATTTGCACTGGCTTGTAAATAGCTGCAATAATAGCTGCAATCTTATTTTTATTTTTTTAAAGTCCTGTCTATTTTGCTTTCCAGTAAATTTGACCAGCATGAGGCTGAGGATGTGGTGGCAACCTTCTGCCATGAGGCTGGGGCTGAAAAGAAATCAGGCAAGCATCAAAGGGCAAAAGCACCGAGCACCCTGTGCAAAGCCACAGCCAGCTCCCCCAGCCCTGTGGTCCCACCCACTCCCCCGTCCGCCAGGATCCTGCAAACTGGAGCACAGGCAGGCCTCAGGTTTCGAGGCTGAACCTAGAAGGGCAACATTGACCTAATTAGTCTCTGAAACAAACAGGGGCGAAAGACTTGCAGCCGTATGTTACAGTAAGAAATCCTCTCCCTCTCCTTTCGCTCTCCTGGCCCCAGGGATTCATCCTGGGCAGGTGCTGCTTTGATTGCAGCAGGTTTTGAATCCTCTTCCGTCTCCTCGTGGGGATGCCACATGCTGTCTTCTGACCTCGTTAGCTTCTCCTCCTGTTCCATTTCCCCACTCCGCACTCCCAGCCCCACCCATGTGCTAATTACTACAAAGCGATCTGCAGGAAGCTCTGCTCTGAGCGGGCTGAGGGAGCAGGAGGGAGAGAAGGATGCTGTCAGAGCACTGTGGGGGATGGAGAGAATGGGGTCAGATCGGTTCAAGCAACGCTGATGTTTAGGCAGGCTCCAGGTTCTTCCCCTGTGTGCGCTGGTGCCAAGCACAGCCGGAGAGATGAGGGGGATGCGTGGGTTCAGAGCTGTGCTGCCTGCCCCTGGGCTCAACTAACACAGGGTCCCATCACCATGGAGGCTCACATGGTCCTAGGTGTCCTGAGGTGTGCCTCAGCTGCCTCCAGGGCCCCGGCTGTGCTGTGCAGAAATGATGTAAATCTCCAAGTCCGATCTTCACCGGTTCATCATCATCACCCAGCTCTGGGTTCTTCTGGGACTCATTCACGCAGGCAAATGAGGCAGGTTTACATGGTCCTCATACACGATCCCTTTGCCCATTCTCAAAGCGGGATGGACGCGAGCCAGCTCCGTGTGGGAGCCGTGGAGCACGGTCAGTGCCCTGCTGCCCCCAAGGCCTTGCTGCGATGGGAAGGCAGGGTGCTCGCCCCGAGACTTCATCCCTTGCAAATGCAGCTCAAGGACAGACAGTCTGCAGCTGGTCTGTGCTTTGTCTGCTCCAACAGGCAGAGCTGCCAAGTGCTCGGCATACGTGCAGAGGCCCCCATTTAGGTCCCCTCTGCCAGCACTGGCTGAAACTGAGGAACCTGGAGTGGGGTTGGAGCTTGTGTTTATTTTGTCTGGCAGGAATGACAAGACTTTCTTCTTCCTCTTTGATCAGTGAGATACGGCATTTGGGGTTGGAGAGAGGTCAGAGAGAGGAAAGATAATAATTAAGGAAAAACAAACAAACAAACAAACAAAAAAAAAACAGATGATAGTCAAGGAAAGAGCCAGATCCTACTGTTCTTCACATTGCTGTAAAACTAAAGCCATCCTAGTAGGGTTGCTGGAACCATATTTATATTGAACTGATGCAAGTGAAATTGTTAGCCCCACTAAACTAAAAGCAGGAGAAGGGAGAGAAAAGCCAATGTATCTAAGTATGGTTGATGGGTGAATTCAGGGAGAGGGATGTTATGGTGACTGTCAGCAAAGGCATCCTTGCTCTGAAGTCTCTTTGGCAGCAAGGGAAGCAATAAGGTGCCACCGTACCCAAGTGCAAGGTCATGCTGACATTGAGATGGTGCCCCTGGGGTCTGACTACATCCCTGCGTTGATTTGTACGATCACAGCTGATACTCTTCTGTTCTTCCTAACTTCAGGTATCATCAGGATCCAGATTATGAGCAAGGCATCAAGTGCCAGAAGAGAAACCATAGGATTCGGGTGGGGGCTCATGTCTTCCTGGCGCTCCCTGAGTTTAACACTTGCGTTATGTTTTGACTGCAGAAGCTCTTAGGCTAATCCAGCCTCCCCTGCAGTTCCTCTCTGAAGTCATCTGATGCTGCGTTTTGATGCAGAGACTCACCAAGCCTGGGGGCCTGTGTTTGCCCTTCAGGAGTGAAACATCTTGTGGTAGCATTTGAAGAAAGTGCCCTTTCTCTCTGCTGTTGTTCAGTAAGAGGATCTTTGTCTTTAAAAAGTTTCCTTGTTCTCTTTCTCCCCTCTATATTTCTACCGAATATTTGGTTAATGCTCCCCTTCTGCCTGCTACCAACCTCTACCCCTCTTAGACATTTTTGCACATCAGCTTTTATTTGAAAAGCAAACATTGCTCTATCTGCTTGCAGGTAATCATATTCACTTCTCACCTCTTTTGGATCTTGTTTTCTTTCTGTTCATTTTGTGTTCTCTTCTGTAACTTCAGGATTGTGGGCCACATCCAAAGGTGACAGAAACCAAGTGTGATTCACTGGTTTACAGTTGCTGGAAACCTGGCACTGTGTGCTTATTCTCAGGCTTTACTTTTCTTGCATCATTTATATTCTGCAAAATAGTCTATCATTTTTGTCGGCCTGCTTGCATGGGATCTAAGCCTAATACAACTGGCAACAATTCACAGTAGAGGCTTAAAAGGGCTGAAGTGGTTGTTACACCCTTGACTCTTCTTGCTCCCCCGACAGCCAAGCAGCTTCCCCTTCTCCTAGAGAACCCTGCTTGGAGGGCTCTGAGGACAGCTGACTCTCTTCAGCATGGTATTGTGCATCTGATTTTAGTAATGGCAGTACACAAAAACAACCAAGAAAATGCTAAGTAAAGGGTGTGGTGTGGAATTTAAGAGCCAAGGTAATTTTCTCTGTCAGCACTCAGAATGGCTAAATGTCATATGGGAGCTTCTGTTCATAATCCATCATCCATGTGATAAAGTTCCCCTAACCTCCATGGGCTGCACTACCTGAGTAGAGTAGGTGACCAAATTATGTACCACATCACTTTGGTGGCAGGTCATCAAAAAGAAAAGCCTATTTGGGTAGCTAAAAATGTCCTCACGCACTTCCAGGATGGGGGACATTATTGCTGTGACTTTGGGTCCGTCAGCATGCCCATTTGCTCAGATGAGGAGTGTTTTTCAGGGTGTTTCCATGACATTTCTGCACAGTGGAGGCTTCTCCTGGACAAGAATTTCCCAGTCTTCAAAGAGCCTGGAAGAAGCAGTGACCACAGAGCAGAGCTATTGGGAAGGTGTGCTGGGAGCACCTCTGCAGAAAGCAGTGGAAATGCGTGGGATTCTGTTCATGAGCAAAAACATCTCTACATCCTTGCTAAGCAGCATCCACATCTCTGAGCTCTGTTCTCTTCATCTCGAGGCCTTTTCTGCCTTCTCCCAGTCACTGGGAGTCCCCTGCCAGTGCAGCAGGAGATGGGGCTGCTGCTAACCTGAGGTGGCTCATCTGAGCAGTCCATGCTTCTGGCCGCCTTTGGTCCTTCCTCTAGGGACAGAGCTGCTGAGAAGGGAGACAAGGCAGGGCTGTTAGTCTGAACCAGCCCTGGTGTTCAGCTTGCCACTGTCTCACAGGCATGCCAAGGCCCCTGCATGGCACATCAGACACTAGAGATGATGGCCAAATGGAAAGTGGTCTCAGCAGCACTGGCTCCAGGCTCATTTTAGCCCAGTGGCTTCCCTGATGTCTGAAGAGCCCCTTCAGATATGGGATCAGGCTGAGAGGGCCTGAGACCCTGCAGATCTGCTTTCTGTGGCCACACATGCTGGCCTGAGACCCTGCAGGGCTGTGGCTGCCCACCTCTGCCAGCCAAAGCCACTGGGAAGGTGCAGGGAGAGCCCTGGCCCCAGGGCCGGAGAAGAGCAGAGCCGTCCCGCTGAGCAGCAGCCCCGTTGCTGAGACGTCCCTGCAGCTAGACTCCTGCCGCAGCACAGCCAGGTAAGAAGCAGCTTCTGGAGGGGACACTGGGTGCAAAACTCACTTACATGGAAGGTGTAAAAACGTCTCAGTTTCTTGTCATATTTGAGTAGGAGGTGCTGCTGTGACAGTGGTATTTCTGGCATGGTATATACTTTGTCTTGTGTTCTCCCAGCTCATAATGACTCAGTTTTGAAGTCCATGCTGTGCAGCTCCTTCATGGGGGACATGGTGTACAAGTGGCCTGGCAGAGAAAGGGGAGTGTGAGTGGCACCCGGGGTGTTTGCTGCGCTTGCCCCCCTGGCCCTGTGACCATCCTGCGAGGGCAGTGGCATGCAGTGGGATCACACCACTGCCCATCACCCCCGCCCACAGAAGGAACACTGCTGTTCTCCTTACGGGCTCTGGACAGGACCCAGACTCCAAACTGCTCGATCACTAGTTTTTGCTGTCACCAAAATGTTTGTCTAATAGGCAGATCTGGAGTTACATTTCATAGACATTTTGGTATTCAGCTGCACGTGAATGGGGGCAAGTCAGCTCTTCCTCCCTGATCTGCTTAAGAAGGGAATCACATCTACTGCACTCCGAGCAGTGTCATCTTCATCTCAGTGCATTCTCTGGCAGCTCAGCATTTCTGGGAGGCTTCAAACCAAGCTGCCCAGCCCAGTGCCCCCATTCTGGACATTCCCACCCCAGGGAGCCAAGGTGCTGCCAGCCAGGGCTCAGCCAGCACCGAGCAGCAGAGCTCTGTGGGTGTCGTGGCCTCCGCGCTCAGACAGCTGCCATGCATTAGGCATCACTGACAGCGGCGCTGGCAGGCATGGGCTGATGGCACCAGTAGCTCCCCATGTCCCTGCTGTGGGCCAACCTGTGGGACCCTGCCAGCATGCAGCCAGCCTGGCGGCATGGCTGCTTCACCCTTGGGCTGACCCTTGCAGAAGGGTTTGCACTAAGCACAGAAACGTTCATTGTTCTCTCTTCCACACTGGCCAAGACAGCAATCCTAGGACGTGCATGGATTTTCTGTTCCTTGGGCAGGCCCTGGGCATGCTGACATGCTATGTAGTGACTGTGTGCTGGCAACGCCCTCAATTTCTTTATGTGTACTCAGCTGCTTTTAAATACATTTTATTAAAATTATTTTTCTTGCTTTCTGCTTTGCTTTTTAAATATCCACTTAATCTTCCAGCACTCCTGTTTCAGGGCGTGAATGAATACCTCCAAGGCTTCTCTGTGTGGTGGTGATGGAAACAGGCGCTGCGACTCCCGAAGTGGAGCCTGTCCCAGCCTTTTGGCACTGCCACCTGTGTGCAAGGTGGAAAATAAGTGACAACTGCTGTTGCTGGAAATCTAGAAGATCACAATACTTCTTTTTTTTTTTTTTCCCTTTCTCCTGCAAAATTTCCTTGGACTTCTCTGCCAAAGACCTGAGCTTCCAAAAACTCCTGAGTGAGAAATTCACAGCAGATCCCTTTGTAAATGGACAATGGGTTTCAGTTGAAAGCAAGAGGCTGAACCATGTTACTGAAGGGAAAACAATGGGAGCTAAAGGGTGCAGAATTCATGCTAAGATTTTGAAAAGAACCTTAAAAGATGTAAGAGCCATAACTGAAATATTTCACTGCACAGACTCTCAGACTCAGATATTCCAGCACAACGAGGTGAGTAATTCCCAGCTGGCATCACAGGACTCAGTGGGACTGGAGTCTGAGGACAGCTGTCATCTCGAACACTCGTGTTCTCTGCCACCAGATCCATGCTAGCATTTTTCCACCAGTGGAAGAGCAGTCCTCGAAAGTAGGCCTTGAGAATCTGGGGGGAAGCATCTCTAGAGTCAGAGCTGGAACATTTGTGGTTGCAAGGGGCACCTGGGGGAAGGATTTGGCAGCAAGCAATTGATTACCTGGAAATCTCTTGCCACTTCTCCATTTGCATGGAGGCTCAGTGCCAGATGGTAGAATTAAGTGTCTGCTCTCCCCTTGGACTGTCTTTCTTGCAGTTTGGCTTCCAGACAAGTTAAACTGTTCTCCTTTTTGTGACACATTAGCTACTTCAAGATTGAAAACTTTAATGGCTTTCACTTCATGAACACTGATGTAGAAGCCAATTCAACCACCAACGTGTCTTTGGAGAATCTGTGGCTCTGTAACGTCTCCAAGTTAATCACAGGAAGTGTCAGTGCCTTCGTGAGATGGAGCGGGACATGGGCTCTGGTGCTGTGCAGACATTCATGTGCGAGGCTGTGTTGTCCTGAAGTGCAAGAGCCCGGCAGGGCCCAGGGTCCCACTGCAAAAATGAAGTGCTTGGAGCTGTGAGGCAGATGTGGCTACAGGGCATGGAGGAGCTGGGTGTCAGCACCTTCAGCATCCTCCCTTCCTGGTGCTTTGGCTTCCTGGGCAAGTTTGGAGAAAGCACTGGAGGTCACCTCGAAGAAAGCCATAGGGAAGAAAGCTAGAGGCATCAGCAACGGTTGTGCCCTGTCCCTCCAGATCTGCTTTCAAGCCAGGGCTCTCACACATGTCCCCAGCCTGTGCCACAACACAGCTGTGTCACAGCCATACCCGCACCTGGCTGCGGACCCCTGTGAGCCAAACCCCAACCTGAAGACAGACTTCATGACTTGACCTCAGGCCTGCCTCAGCACCCTGGGCTTGCCTGACAGCCTGGACTCTGGGCTGACCCCAGCCATCAGCCGCCTGCTTACCGTGCCTGGGCTGACGCTGACAGGTGGTCACATTGTCCCACCGAGCATGCCACTGGCCCTCGGTAACTGGATGGGGATGATTTCCTGGCTGCACAGTGCTCGGAGTCAGAGCTGAGCTCCTCGCCTGCATGTTGCCCCACCTACTGCTGGGAAGTCCTTTTAAACAAAAAAGTTGCTTTCACTTTCTGTTCCAGCTTTCTGTTTAGTCCTCTGCATCCCACATCCATGGACGTGGAAATCTATCACTTCAAGAAATGGACAAATTATGTATTTTGGTACCAGAATCGCTGTTTTGAAATCAAGGGCCTGTGGCTTCACTATTACTGGTAAGTCATTGTCTGGAAGTCAAGAGATTAGCACGGGGTTTTGTGGTTTGAGGCAGCCAGACACCCCAGATGAGAACAGGTTTTTAAAAAGGATCCTTTTTATCACATATGCTCTGCCACTGTGGAGAGGAAGGAGATGGGAGTGCACGGCTCTCATTAAGGCCTCCCCAACCCAGCAGCAGGCGGGGACAGCCTCGGGCAGGGAGCCGGGCCAGGCCAGAGGGCAGATCTGGGGCCTTCCGCACTGCAAGGAAGGCAGAGAGCCCCCAGACATCAGGGCTGCAAAGCAGCACAAAATACAATAACAGTACTGTGTCCAGTTCTGGGCTCCCCAGTACAAGGACTGGGCCCGTTTACCCTGGAAAAGAGAAGACCGAGGGAAGAGCTCATCAATGTGTTTGAATGTCTGAGCGGAGGGTGTCGAGAGCATGGAGCCGGTCTCCTTTCAGTTGTGCCCAGCGACAGGACGAGAGGCACAAACTGAAGCCCAGGAGGTTCTGGCTCAATATGAGGGGGCATTTCTTTACTGGGAGGGTGACAGAACACTGGGACAGGTTGCCCAGAGAGGTTGCAGAGTCTTCTCTGGAGAGATATTCAAAACCTGCCTGGATGCCATCCTGCGCAAGGTGCTCTAGGTGATCCTGCTCAGCAGGGGGGTTGGACCAGATGATCTTCAGAGGTCACTTTCAACCTCAGCTGTTCTGTGATTCTGTGAAAATCCAACCCAGGCATCCCCCAGCACTGTCTGCCAAGGTGGTACCAACTTTGCTTTCCAGGGTTTTCTCACTCTCCTTTTCTTCGTGCTGCAGGGACACGGATGACATTGGCAACGTCATACGTGGCAGCATGAATCTCAAGAACGCCACAGCATGGAGGATCAGTGAGAAAAATCTGCATTTGTCTAGCCATAATTTAATATACTACCTCAAGTCAGGCAGTGAGAAGGTCATGGATATCTTTGTCAGGAGGCTTAAGGAATTAAATGTCATCATCACTGACAGCTAGTGGAGAAGCATCTTTTGCCTAACAATGTGTTAATTTTTTTTTCATTGTGAAAAAATATTTTCATTAGAAAGGCTATATGTATATCCATTGCCAGTGACTCCTCCAACTGTGGAAATATTAAAGTATTTTAAATTGTCTGTTGTTGCACAGTTAAAAGAAAATATTACCTATCTTGTGCTGCTTGTTTGCAAGATAGCGATGAAACATCACGACGTGTGTTGGAACATTTAGGATCTGAACTACAAGAAAATGTCTTCAGCTTTGAAAATGTAATATTATTTGCAGCTGATGATGCCAACATTGCCTTTGGAGAAACTCTGTGTAGGTGTTATTGGAAAGCAGGCCTGAACTCACATTGTGTAGGCAATGCAAAATACAAAAAGGTTACTATTTGAGTTTGAATGTTTTCAATGTTTTGCAATGTCTTTTTTTTTTTTTTTCTTTTGAGAGAGAGAGAGGTGGTGGTCCTGTATGGAGTCAGGAGTTAGACTTAATAATCTGTGTGGGTCCCTTCCAAACTCAGGATATTGTAGGATACTAGGGTCTTTTTTTTTCATCTTCTTTCTTCATTTAGCAAACTTTTCAGACTCCCAGGATTTACTTTCATAGATGTACATTTTTTCAGATTTACATTTAATTTTACAGATTCAATTTTTCAAACTTTAAAACGTGGAAGTGGCCACTGGACATAGCTTTTTTTTAGACTCTGATATTGAAGAGATGTTAAAAAGGTTTCTTCTTATTAGACAGTATTGCTTTATGTGCATTGAGGCTTGCCCAGTCATTATTTTGCTTTTTACATAGGATGATGGAATTACGTTTTCAGGGAGTAATGTAGTTTTCATGTGTATGATCCACTTCAAACTCCTGGTCTTCCCATTTCTTTTTACGCAGGGAATTTCTTATGTCTGTTCTTAATCTCACATGGGCTCTGGAATTAACACTCCCCTGGAAGGGATGCAGACGTGCTCAGTGGGGGTTCAAATAACACTAAGAGACTAATCAGACCTGACCCCACCTGTACTGCAGAGTTTTATGAATTAGCTGAAAAATAAAGGTGTAAGATGTGTAAGAAAATTGTAAATAAGAAGCATTTAAATGAATACATCATTGTCTGTCATAAGTAGATCGTATGCAATGGAAATAAGTAATTGAATGAAAATCATATACTGTATTAGGGATTTTTACCCTTCCCCAATATCTCATAGAGTAAAGAAATAGCACTTCTCCTTCTGATTGTCACATATTTCCAAGGGATGCTGAAAGATAAACTGATTTTTTGAGTAAATATTTTACTTCTGATACATTCCTAACCCAGAAAAGAATTATCACTCTTACAGAGCTCATGACTTATTTACAAATGCCAGCTCTGTTTCAGGCATGGCATGTTCCAAGCAGAAACTCAACTATTTCAGCAACATTTGTGTGCACAAGCCAGGTGACTGGCAGAGTAGGTCCCTGCTGAACAATGCCTGTGGAGACCTCTGTTGAAGCAGCAATATGCTGCTGACAAAACTGCTCCTGCCCCTTAATGGTCTTTGTAGATGTCAAAGCATGCTGTTAGTGGACCAAAATATTTACTGTGGGACCAGAAGCAATGATACTAATGGCAAATCTGTGTACCCCAATAGAAGGCTGTGCTGAACAGCTCACAGTGCTCAGTGACTCATTAAATACTTCTAGCTTTTCCAGAGAACCTTGGTCCTCTCCCACTCGCCCCCAGTCTCTCTGGTGCTGCTGAGTAGCGTTCCTCCTGCTTTTGCAGGTGTGGTTAAACGGACACTTTTGCCATGCAGGATGGACAAGGCCGACAGCCCTTCACAGCCAGCCTTGGTTGCTCCCCAGCTCTAAGCTCCAAGTTGCCCGAGTCACTTTTGAAACTTCTAGGGCAGGCATCAGTCCCCTAAATGGTTTTGGAAGTGCTTCTCCTGATGTTGATGCAGATTGCAATGCACACTGACCTGCTGTAGGCAACCTGAATTCCATCCTTCAGCAGCTGATGGGAAGCTGCATGGAAATAGCTTTGGGGTTTTAATGTCAGGAGGTGGACGAAGTGTCTAGGCAGTTGTCCTGGTTTGGGCTAGGACAGAGTTAATTTTCCTCCTAGTAGCTGGTAGGGTGCTGTTTTGGGGATTTAGGATGAGAATAATGTTGATAACACTGACGTTTTAATTGTTGCAGAGCAGTGCTTACACTAAGCCAAGGTATTTTCAGCTTCTCACCCTGTCCTGCCAGCAAGGAGGCTGGGGGTGCACGAGGAGCTAGAAGGGGACAGACCCAGGACAGCTGACCCCAACTGGCCAAAGGGGTATTCCATACCATATGGCGTGATGCTGAACAATTAATATGGGGGGGCTGGCTGGGGTGGGGGGGAAACACTGCTTGGGGATGGGCTGAGCATCAGTCAGTGGGTGCTGAGCAATTGCATTGTGTGTCACTTGTTTTGTACACATTATTATTATTATTATTAATATTAATTATTATTATCCTTTCTTTTCTGTCCTGTCAAACTGTCCTATCTCAACCCACCCACCAGTTATTACTTTTTTTCTGATTCTCTCCCCCATCCCACTGGGGCGGGGGGTGAGCGAATGGCTGTGTGGTGCTGAGGTGCCGTCTGGGTTAGACCACAACAGCAGTGCAAAGTACTCAGAGTAATGGGGAAAGGAGGCGCAGAAACTGCTGGGGTTTGGACTTGCCTTCCTAATGCCCAGCCCCACCTCCTGTCCCTGTGGCTGTCTTGCTGCTGTCTAGCAGGCTATAGCCTTCCTGCAGGCCCTGCAGGCTGCACCTACCCACGTGCACGTCTGGGTTGCATGGGGCCACCTAACCATGGTGCCACAGTTGCTACTGGTCAGCAGCAGCGCTCTGACACATGGGGTGGTAGGAAGACCCCAGGAAGACTGCCAGGAAGAATCCACCAGAGGAGGACGCGAAGCTGGAGCAGCCAGTGACGCTTCTGATAAAAATCTTCAAAACTAAATGATGAGTGGGGCTGACAGGAATAATCCACACCTGTCATGGTTTTGGCTGAGACAGAGTTAATTTTCTTCGTAGAGAATGACATAACGCTGTGTTAGGGATTTTTGATGAAAATAGTGGTGATAACACACCGATGTTTTAATTGTCTCACAGCAGTGCTTACACTAAGCCAAGGACTTTTCTGCTTCTCATGCTGCCCTGCCAGCAAGGAGCCTGGGGGGCACCAGGAGCACGGGGGGGGGGGGGGGGGGGGCAGACAACAGACGAGACGGTGACCCAAACTGCCCAAAGGGAACCCATGCCATGTGGCATCATGCTCAGTAATAAAAGCTGGTGTAAAGCAGGAGGAGGGTGGGGGGGGCGTTGGAGTGAAGGCGTTTGTCTTCCCAAGAAAGCACCACACTGTGATGAGCCCTGCTTTCCTGGGGGTGGCTGAACACCTGCCTGCCAGTGGGCAGTAGAGAATGGATTCCATGTTTGGCTTTGCTTGTGTACACAGCTTTTCCTTTGTTTAGTAAGCTGTCTTTATCTCAAGCCGTGAGTCCTCTCACTTTCACCTTTCTGATTCTCCCCCCCATCCCACCTGGAGAGAGCGCGTGAGCAGCTGGGTGGCACTTAGTTGCCTGCCAGGGCTAAATCACAACAGCACCTTATCTCCCAGGCAGATGAGGCTCAACACAAATTCACAGCCTTTCCTCCCTCCAAAGCCCACTGGGCATCGCTGTGTGCCTTTGCAGCTCTCCTGCCCTCTGTGTGCTGCACCACATACAGCTTCCCCGAGGCTGAGCTCCATCATCGCTGGGTCAGTGCGTCCGTCCTGCCTGACAGCCAGCACCAAGTTCAAATCCTGCAGCTGGGAGGTTAATCAACAACCGCAGAGGGAGTACTAAGGAAAAAACACATGTTCCTTCCAATTAATTTTGCTCAAATCCACTGAAATGAGCAGAGGGCCGTAACACTCAATTATTCCCAGCAATCAAATTAAATTTATGCTTGTCATTAAAGAGTCACTGTTTGCCCTCAGCTGCCTCATCGGGAGCTCTGATCACCACTGTGTTATCACTGGTGTGTGTATGTGTGTGTGTGTGTGAATGAATTCTTATGCATGCTTTATCCTCAGTCAATCTTTGGGGACTTCATTTGCCTGCTTTTTAATGCCATTCTCGTCATAGGATTTGGAAAATACCCCCCAGTCTGATGTATTGTAAAAATGACTTGGTGCATAATGTGATCTGTAGTCCAGTGGAGAAAAATCAAAGCACACCAGCTCACTTCCTCATTTTAAATCCAACCCCAGCAGCTGAACTAGGCAGGAAGGTCTGAGCAGACCACGATCTCGGGATGGCACGGCAGCAACCACCAGGAGCACAGAGGCAATTCGTTGTGTGATGCTGCACGTGCAGTCAGCACTGCGATTTCAACACCTCATGGCTCTTGAGCTGCGCAGAATGTTTGGCTGAAACTTTTACAAAGAAACTATAGAGCAGCAACACAAACTGTTTTGTGGGTTTGTCTTCATTTTTCCAAGTTCTTGGTCCTATTTAAAATATGATAACCCAGACGAGGTTATGAAGCTGAGGAGATGCCTTCATGCAGTAGTGTCATACCTTTGCCTCTTGTCTTTCTTCCTTTACTGATGTTGGCAGCTTTTGACTAGCATCAGCCACATTAGATTGAGAAATTAAGGTCCAGAATCTATTAAACTCCTGCCCACTTCATGAAAATTGGTATCTGGAAGAGAAGAGTGCACACCAGCTTTCCTCCAGTAAAGGTAACAGATCAAACAGACATTCATTAACACCTTGAATTACAGTGACAGCTGTAGCTAATTGTCCATTTCCTTCTGTTTTCCAGCAGCCCTGTGAAATTCATCCACCAATTATAACAAATACTTTAAAAATTACAAAATGCCTATTATTCATGGGAAACACTGATTAAACCCCCAGCCAACAGACAGTAAGACAAAAGAGTTACAGATGGGAACTCAGTATCTGACAGGAGCTTCTGGAAAACACCTTCCCTTGCTGAAAGAGGCAAGTGCTGTTTACCACCATCACTGCCAGGATGGCAACAAGCTGCGGGAGCGAGTGATGTCCTGGCGGGCTGCTTGGGAGGACGGGGGCAAGCTGGAGGGATTGGCCAAGAGGAGGCAGTGGGGTCAATCCTGTGAAGTTCAGCAAGAAGCGTTAAGTCCTGGAGCAGCGACCCCTTGCATCGGTACAGGGCTGGGGACCGAGTGACCGGGGGCAGCTCTACAGAGAAGGATCTGGGGATCCTGGTGAAACGAGCTGAAGAGGAGCCAGCAGTGTGCCCATGCTATGGGGAAGGCCAGCCATGGAGTGGGTTCTATGAGCAAGCGTGTAGCCAGCCAGGCAGGGGAGGATTGTTCTCTCTAGCACTTAGGTGACCACATCTGGAGTACTGTGCCAGGGCACTCCACTATTAGAAAGACACTGAAGAACTGAAGTGTGCAGCCAAGATGAATGAGCAGGAGGCAGCAGACACAAATTACAACAGGGAAATCCCATCAGGACGTAAGGAGGAATTCTTTTCCATTGCAGTGGATGAACCCAGAGGTGATGGAGTCTCTATCCTTGGTGGTTTTCAGGACTTGAATGTGCAAGGCCTTGAGCAACCTTCTCCAACTTTGAAGCTAGCCCTGCTTGAAGCAGAAGGTTGGACTAGGTGACCTCCTGGGTCCCTGCCAGCCTCCTTAGGTCCCTGCCTGCCTAACTCTTTCTACAATTGCTTGTTACAGGGGCCTGTCCAGAATATGAGAGTGGCAAAACTGCCATGGCTGAGCTTGGTTCTGTTCTCTTTTATCTAGTTTGGTGGAACACTGAGGATCTCTTGTGTCTGTGTGCCAATCCCCAAACTCAACCACAAGAGAATATGGATATGGTTAGCTCCTGTATTGCCTCAGTGGCATGGGAAGTGGATTTAATCATTGCCTTGCAGGAGTTCATAAGATTTCTGCAGCCAACCCTGTGGGGATATGTTTTCAGCAGAGACACAGCCCATACTGGCAGCACAACTACCTGGTTTTGGGGGTAGCATGTCTGGGTAATAATGGAGTTGAATAGGCGGATTTATGCATTTATGTTGCTGCTACTCTTTGGCTGGAAAAGATTATCTTCTCTGTGTCTGGTCTAGTCTAATGCTGGCTTGATCCTGTTAACCAGCTACCACAGATGTTTAGACAAACATTTCCATAATCTCAAAATGAAAAGTGAAAGAAACTCAAGTGGGTTTTCAAATGAGACTTGAGCATAGGAAAACAGGACAATACTGTCTGTCTGTATTTCTTTTTAATATATTTTGGTTTTCTGTTCCTACAAAATGATTGTGTTCATGCAGGCAGGTTAGCCACAACTTTTCGGCACATACTAGGTCACCTTGTATCCAGAGGAAAAAAATCCTCAGCACATAAAATTGTGAATTTTAACACAGCTGAAATTCTGCCTCACCTGGGAGACTGGACCAAAATCTGATCCAAAGTCCTGTCCCCCCGTACCTGGCAGAACGGTGGGACCGGGCTCAGGCCCTGCGATGGAGCCCGGCCTGACAGCACAGGGCCTACTGGCAGCTGGGCACATGGCTTCCCCCCATCCCTGCCTTCTTTACTCACATTCAGACAAGGCCTAAGCTGCTCCAAGTTTTCCAGAAGTCTGCTAACCTCTGATTTTTTCCCACCTGCCTTCTTCCCTCTCACTGGAAGAGCACAGCTGTGCTGTCACTGATGTGAGCACAGAGCAGCGCATGCTTTTGGCACAAAAGCCAGTAACCTGCTCATTTTGAGAGGAGCTGCTGTGCAGTGGTTACTCAGAGGAGAAGAACGAAGTGCTGGGAGAAAGTCAAAAACTGACATAAGATTCTTACGAGGCTAGGAAACACAATACATCTCATTGATCCTTCAACCAAAACAGAAACAGAATAGGAAAGGGTGTTTTTTTATAGAAATCCACAACATCTGGGGAGGTTACATGTGAAGTGGGTCGGAAAACTGACAGAGTCCAGTCAGGGTGAAATCTTATTCCTGGGACAGACAGGGCCATTTGGCTGGACTCAGCATGGCATGGTGCACTTCAGCAAAGTCAAAAGGCCTGTGCAAACACCCAGAATTGCTTTCCTCAAAGCAGGTTTCTAGCTTCATAGACTGGACAAGAATCTGGTATGCACTGAAAGGGACTGTGAAGATTTCCTGACATGTCCCCATCAGCCAGTTGCTGCTACGCAATCATTTAAATAGATACACACATAAACATAATTTACTCTGGGGTTTATTAAATGTGTGCATTCATAAATTCTGATAGAAAAATCACAGTCATATTTAAGAAGTGAATTTTAGGGAAGTTGGAATAACAGTTTTATATAAACAAGACAATGGAAACTGTATGAACTCCAGGAAAAAAGGTGACTGAAAAACAGCAGTGTGGAGCCCCATTGTGCCCAGCGTTGCACAGTTATGTGGCTCCCATTTGAAGATTTTTAGTAAGACAGATAAAAAATGGCCAATTGTCAGACATAAAAATGGGCCTGAGGGAAGTTCAAGGGGCCTGCCCATGACCACAAAGACCAAGCAGCATCCGGACCTACTTGTGCCATTGATATTCAAAATGAAAATATGTCATAGCTGCCAGTTGTTAAAACAATTGAAAACAAACTTGTGCTCTGTGCCCCTTAGTGGCTGCAGTGTGAATCAACTGGTGTTACTGGGTAAGCGGGTCTTCTGGCCTTGAGTTTCATTGTTTGTCCCTTACTTCCACATAATGTCACTTGGGATCAGTCTGACCTTGCAGAGACCACATGGCTGTGGTCTGGACGATGAAGATCTGTCTCTGACCCTGTGGACCTTCTCTGTGGATTTGGAGGGAGAATTGTTCTCCATCAAACTCTTTGCCTGCCCTTAACAGTGCAGGCAGAGGGACAGGATTTCTGTGCAGCCCATATACATCACCTGTCAGGGCTTTGTCCCCTCCACATTGCGATGGGGTTTTGTGGAAGCTGTGGGGGAAAGCCATGCAGAAACTGAGCTGCCCGAGTCTTAGATTCAAATTTGGGCAGCACTGATGGCAAAGACGTGTAGAAGTCTCCAATCTAACCTGACGTTCAGAGCAGGACAACCCCAACTCTAAATCAGCATTAAGACTTTGCTGAGCCAAATCTTAGAAAACTCCAAGAATGGAGACCTCTTACCTCTCCCATGATCTGAACAAGGCTGTACCATCCTCCTGGGGATGAAGTTTTTCCTGATGTGCATCCTTAGCTTCCTGAGCCTGAGCCCGTGGTTACTGCCCCAGTTACCTCACCTACCATTGAGAAAAGCTTGGCTCCAATGTCTTTGTAATTCACTTTCAAATAATTGTAGGCTGCTACTATATCACCTCCTCACCACGTGAGCCCAGGTCAGCTCCCTCAACCTCTCCTTGTAGGACAGCCCCTGACCATCCTGGTTCCCCTTTACTGCCCCTCTCTATCAGTGTCTTGCTATTTTGCATAATATCCACCTCACCTCATTTTATATCATGTATGTTTTTGTTGAGCATGCTCACTGTATCATCACCCAGACATGGAATAATGTGAACCTGAATATCACCCTGGGGCCCTCACTCATTATCAGTTTTGAAGCAGACAATTCCATTGCTTGCTGCCTGTTTGAGCCTATTTTGAACAACCAAGCAGTTTTTTGTTTTGTTTCATTTTGTTTTTTCTTTTTCCCAGCCCATTCTGCTTCAGCTCTTCCAAATGAAAATGTTGTGAGAGAGCAGCTTGTGTCATCTTCTCCATCACAAACACAGTTATACTTACAAATGTGCTCTGTCATTGCAATCCCTCCATAAGTTCCCTGTGAGCATAATTTTAGGTCCTTAAAATAGATTCTCGATGCTTTTAACTTTAAATAACTAGTATCATCCTCCCACTTTCCCAAGAAAAATAACTCACTGATTTTACTGCACATGCACACAATCACATTTCTTTCCACGAAATTTATACTTTTTTTTTTTGTTTTTTTTTGGGGGGGAGGGGAGGATTTAATATTTTTAGAAAGCAGCTTCTGTAATTTGATTGAATGTTGTCAACCTGATCTTGGTGAACCAAGCTTTAGTCAAAGGAGATATACAGTCCAGTTTCTGCTCCCTTACTAAGCCAACAAAGAACACTCAGAATGTTTTTTTCACACCTTATGTGTTTTCTCATGAAAATGCATATTCATGGTTGTTTGATATAGGAGCTCACGCGGGTAAATGTATTTGCATAAACATTCAGATGAGAATATTTGCCGAAGTAATTAGGAGTTGTTTGTTTTTCACAAGTGTTTATTTGCAAGGAAATGTTTTTTCTACCAAATATTCATGAATAAAGGAGGTCACGAATACAAACAAAATGATTCATAGGGATTAGCTTGAAAGAAGATTTCCCTATATGCCTGCAATATTTTCACTCACCTCTAGTTGCTCTGTAGTCAGTCATCTGCAAAACCTGATGAGATCTGACAATGCATTTCCAAGTATGCAGGATCATCTGAAGCACTGATGGAGGAAGTACTATAGTGTCCCTAAAGCACTGAGCTTCAGCCAGTAATTAACAATAATAAGAAGTAAGAATATTAATTATAATAAATAATCCTTGCCTGGCATGAGACCCTGAGTCTGGGCTAACACCTGTTCTTTATCCTCAAGATGCTATTCCCAGTTAATGCTTCCTGAGCACATTAAATCCAAAGAACAAGGTGCTATTCTGTTTCTTATAAACCAAGGAGATTTATTGTGAAGATGCTGCTTAAGCCATTTCTTCCACTTCAGAGCATGCCTTCGATTCCAGAGCTTCCTGACGTGCTGCACCCACTTCATATAAGGAGCATGGCTCAAGCTGCACAGCACGGCACCGTGCTGGCGGTGGTGGATCCTCAAAGTGCTGGGACTGGTTCCAGCATGGTCCTGCCACCTCACACGCTCACCCACACTGCTGCAGTCTCATCTGCAGTGTCAGTGTGTCAGCTGAGTGCTGCTGTGCTGCTTCCACTCTCTTCCAGATGACAAAGGTCATTTCTATGTGCGTTTTCTTCTTCGTTCAAGGTAATGAGGAGAAGCATGAAAGGATCTTTGTTCAGGATATAACAGTCATCTCGTTAGCCTTCTACCATAGTGGGTTTCTGAATTGCATAGGTTGAGATTGTCAAAGCAGATGAAAGAAAGAAGTTTGCCCCAGGGCCTCTGGGATCTTTCAAAAACCTCAAATGAACTAGAATTACCAAATATTGGTGCTGCAGGTTTGACTCAAGACAGCATGAGTCCATCATCAATTTCCTGGTGCACTTCTCCCCCAAGAAACCCACTCCGTATCCAATTACTGCCCATTAGGCTGGTGTAGGAGCTCTTGAGCATGCAGAAAGGGAACTCCAATGTTCAAATGAATCTCCTGAGTATTGGCACAACAGCAGCAGGTTACTCTGATAATCAGCAAGAGCTCTTAGTGATGATGCAAGGATCTTGAACATGCAAAGAGGATTCAGCATGGGTCCTGCAGCTAGAAGATGTGAAGAAGGAATGGGAGGGCCTAACATGATGGGGTACCAAGAGCTAATCTGCTCCACAGATATTCCAGCGCTGTCCTCCACCAAGCAAACAAAGCAGTTTGGGTGAGGATGGGGTAAGAGGCTTTTAACATTGGTGTTTGAAGGAGAGATTGGAGCTGGGGTCTGTGGTATAACAATTTCCTGGAAGCAGGGGTGGAAGAACATAAATTGGAGAGAGAATCTCAGTTTTGGTTTCCTACAAAGGGGAATATCAGCTATTTTTGACGCTAATGGTAGTCATGGGAGTCTTACCAGGCACTGTCTCCAAATGGAAAGTTGTATATAGGGTTTTCTAGAGTGACCCAAGGCCCAGCAAAGCTCTTTACAGATATGCTACAACTGTTCAACCGAATTATCTTAAGAAAGAAATGAGAAAGATACAGTCCATAACAAATGCAAGTGAATACAAGACAAACTGAGTTCTGCTAGATTGTTAATCTAGTAGTGAAATACATAACTGGATCCACCAAATGGGAGCTGCAGCAAGGCAAATTCAACCTGGAAATAATTGCTGAAGCAAGGAACTCCTGGTTAATTTATGGTGTCTGAGTTCTGGCTCACAACATCTCTCAAATCAGTTTTGATGTCTCTTTCCCAGATTTCCAGTTTGATTCAAAGGGAACAGAGGTTTTCCCCAGGAACATCTATTTGAAATCACTGCTGCTGTTATGCAAGTGCTCAGATGGGCCTGGAAAACCTTCGCTGCTGCAGGCAAAAGGGTCCCCAAGGCAATATAATTCTGAGTTCAGTCTTTATAATGCAGGGTGATTTCTAGGGCAAAATGGCGGGGGGGGGGAGGGGGGGGGGGGAGAGAGAAAAAAAAAAGGGCAAATTAATGCTAACATAAATGGTTCTATGCCCAGATTTTGCAGGTGCAGAAATATTGCTTAAGTGTCACAGCCTTGGCATACCAGAAGAGCTCCTGGTGTGGCTGTGGCCTGGTTGTTCCCTCACGGCACATTGGGCTCGATGGCTGGGGGAAGATGGAGGCAGCTGGGGTGACCCGGCTGCTGCCATGCGGCTGCCCCTGCCCAGGGATCTCCACTGGTGCACAAAAAGAACCTCCTAGGAGGCAAAGTCCTCATGCTGCTCCTGCAACCCAAGGTCATGGATTAACGGGAGTTACTGATGCTTGCTTGACTCAGGGCCTATCCCAACATAAACATCACTTGCACAACTGGAAAATGTAGCTTTTGGGACATCACCATTTTTAGGAATTGCCAATATCCTCTGCTAACACCATTAGCAACTCACATCTCATTGGAAAGCAGCTCCAGAATGATCTGAGCTCAGACAGGGTGAACTGGAGCTCTGTGCCCTACTTAGCTGCTGTATATATTTGTCAGTAAGTGGGACACTCAATAACCTGAGATCTGACAGCCTTCAGATCCTGTATGGAGAGATGTCAATCATGCTGGCTTACATTACACACCTTCCCAAGCATCTGGGCCGTATTATAATATCCCAACAGTGCCAAATTACAAACATGAACCACACATGCTAATCTCCTGATCCTGTCTTATTTCCCTTTTGGACAGTCCCTGAGGGAAGGAAAAAAAAATCTCTTTTGTGAGCATAAGAAAATTATAAGCCATGCGGGGGGGGGGGGGCGAACAAGCACCACCCTGTGTATCTTCTGAGCCAAATGTGGATTTTTGCAATTGATTTGAGAGTGTGTTTATGGCCATTTTCACTCTCTACACTGGTAATAATCATAATGGAGACATCCAGTAACTGGTAAATGGAATTAGGACAGAGGAAATCCTCCGATATTGTGTGTGCTTCTCAGTTTGAACTATGACATGGTCTCACCTCTGCAGATGAGGAGCTGGGCAGGATCACCTCACCAGGAGGGGCAGGGTGCAGAGATCGCAGGCAGGGCATTGACCATTGGCTTGTCCTGCCCTGGGGCAGCATGTGAGAGCTCCTCAGGAAGCATGTGGAAACCATTGGGTTGCTCAGACCAACTCAGAGGTGAATTTTACATCTTAAAGTAGTTTCTGGATTATTTCGAATATACAGCTGACACAAACATATCCAGGAAATTCCTACAGCACGTTGAAGATAACTTCTTGGTACAGGTACTAAGGGAGCCAATGCGGAAAGGTGGCCTCCTAGATCTGCTGCTTGCAAACAGAAAGGATCTTGTGAGTGACGTGGCAATTGTTGGCCGCCTCAGCAGCAATGACCACAAAGTAGCCAAGTGCAAAATCTTTAGTGGCAGAAGGAAAACTGCCAGCAGATGATTCTGTGATTTTCTTCTGAGAGAGTGAATTTAGTGAGGGTAAAGGACATTTTTCTGACGGTACTGGAGATGGGATTCTTGGTGTGCAAACATGCTGGTGTAACTCAGGCACACCATGCTCTTTTTCCCCATACAGCTCTCCCCCATGTCCCAGGAGCACAGATCAGTATGAATGTACCCACAGTTCATCTGTTTTCAGACAGGGGCACAGTCGGTTAAGCAAAAAATACAACTGCAACAACAGGAAGCTTCTTGCATATCTTAAGGATACTGAGATGGAAGATCTTGGCAGCACTTTCTGAGAGATGTTCAGCATCCCCAGGGACTCAGACAAAGCCTCACTCTTTGGGATACTTCTCCAAAAGCTGCTTCTGCCTCATAGAGCATCAGAAGTTGCACAGTGAGGACCACAAAGTCTTCTCAGCTCAGACAGGATCAAATGTGAGGAACTGGAAAGGCCTTTCCCAAGACAAATTTTAGAAAAGCAGCAGCATGCGTTTTAGTCCTGGTACATCTCCCCTGCCACAATGACCTTCAGGTGACCTTGCTGCCCAGTGTGAGAGTAGCAGTAGAAATGGTTTTAGTCCACTGCAACTGGAATGGACTGGGCAGTTTGCCAAGTGAATATCTGCTGGGTTAATCACTGTGCAAATCTAATCAGGAACTGGAATGTGCCAGGCTCATTACTGAAATTAAATTCCCCTCCAATTAAAGAGAGAGCTACAAGCTTCCATCATGCAGAGGTGCCCCCAGGCTGTCCCTCCCCAAAACCAACTCCAGTCCTGCTGAACTGCAGGTTTGCTGAACACCGGAGGGACTTCCAGGTGCAAGGAAGTGAATCGCTTCTTGTGCTTTTCCCCGAGGCTGTGTAAGTAGGGAGTTTGCTGATGTCCTTAGTAAGTCACCCTGTGAGTCAGAAGCAACTTCAATGGTAGGATTTCCAAAGAGCACTTGCCAGGAGAAAGCTGAAGACACAGTCAATAACTGGAATATCTCCCATGGCAGGATTGTTCCTGGCATCTGTGGGCACCTTTACAAATTCTCACCTTCACACGCTGAATCTTTCCTTGGGACCTACGTGTCTTGTGGCCACATTTCAGAGCAGAATCACTCTGTCCAAATACACAAATGAACTTTGTGAAGAGGGCGGCAAGGTTGTAAAGTTGAGCAGGTAAAAATGCAGAGATACTGACTTAGTTATTCGAGTTCATTTGCCCTCTGGACTTCAATGATCAGACTTGTATGGCCTAGTCTCATCATCACCACATCGTCTCTTCATGAGTTCTTCACCTGGGCATTATGTGATTTCGTGGAAGAACTTTTAATGTCTTAAGTCAAAATATGTGTCCATAACTGAAATCCACCTCTGGGGACTTGCCAGGACTGCACATGTAATTCCCGGCCTTCTTCTTCTCTCCCTCAATACTCAAAGAAGGGCCAATCTACAAAGATGTGGGCTAAGCTTTCATTTGGAGAAGGCCAACATGGATGGACACCTTGAAGGCTTCACAAACACTTGTCCTTGCTTCTCTCATACATTTTACATCACACTATTCCAAAAAATACAGCTTCGGCCTCATGGCCAGGAACCAGCACTAGATACCACTGAGAAAAGTGTCAGTGTCAGCACAGACGGGTTGCTCCAGGCCGTGGCACTGTCACAACTGACACGGGGTTTGCAGCAGTGTTCCCGCACTGTGGGCACCCAGCTCTGTACCTCACGTGGTTATGATTCCTCCTGAATGCCAGTGACAGACCCTGCCATCGGTTCAGTGCCTGTTCAGTGCCCAAGGAGCAAAAGATCCAAGACCTAGGGCAGCACAGGCCTGGCGAAAGCTGTGCCTTGTGCTATGGCATAGACCCCATGGTGAGAACAAGAATTCAAGAAGGAGAGCACTTACTCCTAAATAAAACAGCAGCAGATCCTTTTCTAACCTATTCATGGCAAAAGCAAAGGAAATCTGCACACTAAGACCTGGGTGCAACAGGCCAAGAGGTGGCTGCACTTTCCTGCACAGGAACAGCAGAGCTGTGATGGTGAGGGATTCACCTGCACTGCAAATTCATCCCGTGCTTCAGACCTGGTGTGCTGCCTTTCTCCATCCTCTGTTTCTCCGTCACCTACAGGGCGTCCCAGTGTTTCTTCTGCTCCATGTCACTGAAAGAGTGCCTGACTCACTAGAAGTCACTGAAACCATCTGTTCTGCCCCTGGAGCTGCCCTGGAGAGCATGAGCCATTCCAGCACCATAGGGCTCATGTCTCAGAGTGGCCTTAGTTTCCAGAATGGTATCTGTCCCAAGTTAGGGTGCAGTCAGCACTTCCCAGTCCTGAAAAGCACTCTTCCAGTTCCATTATATTCTGGATCATATTCCACATGTGGGTCCCACTCTGGCCTTCTTCTGTCTGTGTGAAAACAAGAGACTGCATCTTTCTGCGTGTTGCCAGCAGCTTTGTGATGCGAGGAAGTTCCCCCACCAAAATATTCACCAAACACAGCTGCGGGGCTCACAGCTGGGATGCCAGATTGTCCTTCCTGGGGTCCTCACCATGCATGGCTCTGCCTCTTCTCGCAACATGTACACAAAGGCCTTTTGCCCAAGGTCATGTAGGGAATTCAGAAGCCAGTACAGTTCACAAGCAGGTGTAATTATCCCTTTTGAAGAACCTCACATCAGCACCAGATTTAGTCTGCTGATGTTTCTTTGTTTGTTTGGTTGGTTTTTGGCAGCATGGTTTGGTCCTTGTGGGGTCTCCTCTGAGACTTTGGATCAGTCTCTGTAGAACTGAGCCCTGCTCTCCTTTTTCCTGGTGAATTATACTGCACTTCACAAGCACTTTATCAGGAGCTGTAGAAGTTGCAGTGTAAAGTGCTTCAAAGCCAGAGCTGGGAGTTCGGCTCTGGTCTTTAAATAGTTTTTCTAACAGTAGTATAAAGGTTTAATTCCTGTTTTCCATTTACCATTCTAGGGTCTATTTGACAACCAAACTACCTTCCCTCCTTCCTTCCTTCCAATTCTCTCCCATTCCTCCCTTTTCTCCCCTCTACTGAAACCCAGTGTTACACTGATGGGTTTAAGCCCTTTCCTACATGAATGGTGTTCAGATGTGTGGGTCTCACACTGGGGATCCCACTCTGCTTCTTCCAGCCTACACTTGCTGTCTGGCTGATGGATTTAGCTGAGGATCTCTTGCATAAGGTAGCAGGCAGGTACCATTTACAGCCTGCAGAACCTATCCACAGCTCCCAACACAACTGCCTAAAGAATCCCCCAAGAGCTCAATGCTGGTTTTATTTTGGCTCTGTTTCTCTGGTTTACTTAGCACTAAATTACTGTTTCCTCTTCTCTCGTGTGCTCTTGGGCAGCTTTTCCACTCATTCCCTTTGGCCTCTGGAAATTTGGAGACCCCCATGGTGACTGGTTATTGCATCTGGTGACCGTTTGATCCTCTCTATGTTTCAGTCCCAAACTTAAGCCCTGCCACAGCTATTGCTCATGTCAGACCACATGGGTGCTGGTGGTCACCCGCTTCAATAGTTGCTCTCTCAGGTGCCCTGTGGAGCTCTGAAGGGAGGTTTGTGTGGCCGTGGGTCAGAGATTATTCCTGCACCCTGCCGACCGAAGAGACAGTCCTGCCTGCAATACATTATATTCTGCTCCCATTGCCTCCTGCGCTGAAAATTTGACATGAAATTTCTGCAAACACTGCAATTATTCAGGAGCTGCTAGTACAAAGAGGAGCTATGAGGGGTCAGGTGAATGCCTTCCACATATTAGCAAATACCATTCAAAGAGAAAAGCTGCACTGCTTGCCAGCTCCGCTCGAGGGCTGCGAGGGGAATCTGGAGTGCAGGTATGAGGTAAAGCCCAAAGAGCCTTCCAGTGAGCTGCGAGGGATGGAAAGCTCTTGTTATGGAGCAGAGAGCTCAGCACTGCCCCAAGGGTTAATTAGCAGCATCCTTTGCCTTTGGAGGTGTTCATCTAAGCACTTCCTTGGTGAGGGACAGCCTGTCTTTGTTGCCTAGATACAGCCTTGCTGGGGGGTTTGAGGAAGGTACCGGGAGCTTCATTAGAAGAGGATGTTAGTGGGATTTCAGATTTAGCTGCACTATGTAAATTATTACCCGGGGCAGCCCTGAGGCAAAGCGGCTGCCTGTTACTATCAGCCACATATCACATCCAAGCACTGACAAGACAAATAAGGGTAATCGTCCCTCTCCCCTTAATAAGGGGGATGTGATTAGCTGATGGAGGCCTTGGCCAGGTTCTCACAAGCACTACCCAGCTTGGCAAAGTGAGGGAAGGGAACATCCCTGCCGACACAGGCTGGGATCGAGGACCAACCCATCAGCTTTTGGAAGGGGGCAGCAAGCAAGCAGCAGACTTTCATGTCTCAGTGGAAGGCTGTGGATTATAAGCATTAGAAAATAAAGAAGACCTGAGAAAATGGTGGTTTGTAGCTGTTTTTTTCCATGTTACACATGCCTGTGCTAGAAGGCTGTACACCCAGCTCATGGAGCAGGCACATCTGGCACTGAGCTGGGGGCAGTGGAAGTCAAATTGTTGAGGTGTTTAGCCAAATGCTAATCAGATGCTTTCTGGGACCATCTCTTCCACTCTGATGCCTAACAAATAACTGAAGGAACTATTTCAGTAAAAATCCAACCTTGGACAGTGACGGTATAGGCAGTGTTCCCAGTTCACATTCCCTGTGGCTCCCAGCAAGACCAGCACTGCCTAAGGAGCATCCCAGAATCTCAGCACAAAGACAAGGAGAAAGGGAAGACAAACTTTGATGACATTGAACTCATGGCTTTACAAAAACAAGCATCGCTGCTCTTTAAAGCACTAAGTAACAGGCTGGGTCTGTACATAGAGCAGTAACCTCTGATCAGTAGAGCTGCAAGTGTCCATACCTGCCTCCACAGGGTCCACACCTGGAGCACCTTTCTCAAACCAACTGCTGGTGAACCAAGGCAACAGCAGCTGCTTTGGCAATGCCTGTATCAGGGGCTGGATCATTCCCAAGGAATGGGATCAAGGTAAAAGGGAGCATCTCTGAGGACTTCTTGGGAGGGAGGATGCTTGGAGTTGGAGGGGTCCCTTGCTTGGTGAGTACCTCAGCCATGAGGCTGTGAAGATTCTCTGCCTTTCCTAGAGGAAGCTGTATCTGATGTTGCTGATGCAAAGTGAAGGGTCACAAAGAGATCACTTGCAGGGACTGAGGATGACTCCCACCCGGCTTGGGAGCTCCGAAACAGATCTGGGCAAATACAGAATTTCTGAGGGAAACATAGATTTTCTGAAGTGGCAGATGTGTGTTCTTGGTGGCTCTGTCCCACGTTGTCTCTCCATCTCACTCTCAGCACCCACAGTGAGCAAGAAGCACTAGGAAGAGATTTTCCCTAGGCACTGAGCAGGAGGATATCCCTCTCCTTCTCTTCCTCCTCTTCTTCCTCCTCCTCCTCCTCCTCCTTTTCCTTCTCCTCCTCTTCAGAGGGTAAAGCACCAGTGAAGAAGCCCTGGATTCCCCTGCACCCCCCTGTCAGTAGCATGGCCTGGCACTCTCTAGTCATCACTTGCGCTCACCACATGACACAAACTCAGACAAAGTGACATTAAGCAGAGCCACCAGCAATGTAAACAACAAACCACCCTTTTCCTTGCTCTCTGCTCTGCCTCGTTTCAGGCAGGAAATTGCACTCTGCAGCCTGACTTCTGTTGGAGGTTTCTGAGAAGGGGTGGGCAGGAAGTAATGGCAGATAAAGCAACAGCCTTTTAATTAGAAGGCAGCACAGATAATTGTGATGGTGATATTTGTTTTCATTAGAAAAGAGGATGTGTGCAGCAGCTGCACCAGAGTATTTGAAGCTCATCCTGGCCTGGCAGTGGGAAATGATCTACTCTGATTTCACTGAGGGGCTAGGTGTGGGGTAGCCTGCAAAGTCAGCTCCGACAGCCTAAAATCACAGCCCAGGTCAGGAGCTGGTGGAAGGTTTGTAATGCCAAGTGATGGCTGCGTGCTTGTGACACAAATGTGACTTTGGAGCTCAGCCCTTGCTTGCTTGCGGGTGCAAGCAAGCAACCTGCACATCCCCTCCAGCACTGGATATACACATCAGGGTGAGGTGAAGCTCTACGTGCTTGAACCTCGCTCCTTCTGAAGATGGAAATGATTCATGAGTGTAAAGAAAATGTGCAAATCCTTCTGGGCACCAGTGAGTCACTGACACACCTTTCTGCACTGGTGCCCTTCCAGCCATCCCATGCTTGCACAGCCACAAGTGTTTGTGCTGTCTGGTGGTGATGATGACAACTTACTTCAAGTTGGGATGACTTTCAGTGTGAAAGTGTGGGGTATTCCCCTGGAGATTATGGGACTTCCGAGCAAGTATTTAAAAAGAAATACATAAAGAATTTGAAAATGGTTGATTTAGAAATGGAGCATCTTGGTGCAAGATTTAACATTTTAAAATGTATTTCCTTTCTCTTGGTGTGATGTATCTCATTAATTGGAGCACAGGCTTTCCGAACTCCTGTGTACTTATGCTTATTTACATCTTGGTCACTGGCTTCATGAGAATATTTTGGATCAGTTAGAGGTCTTAATCACAGTTCTCTCCCTTTCCCTTGGAAAGAACTTAACAATGACTGTTCCCTAGCGGCTCAAGGCTAGGCAGCTCAGGGCGGTTTCAGCAGACACTGACACTGCAAGCTGCCTTCACAGATGTGTACGGGCCAGTTTGCAGCTTCCAGACATTGCTTTCCTCCACCTGTTGCCCTGACAGAGTTTTGACCTCTTGGTCTAAAGGTTGTGCAAGAGTTTTGCCAGTTGTTTTGTAAACTAGACTGGAAAACCACAGCTGTGTCTCTGGCATGCTATGAGCACCGTCTCCATTTCATCAGAGTGATGATGTGTTTTGTGAGGTGACCTGTCCTGTGACCTTCCTTGCTGTTGTTTAAAGACACCATTTCATAGTAGGGTCTTGAACTCCTGAATCAGAGATGCCATACCCATGATGAGCAAGAAAGGCCAGCTTACAGCAGGATTGATGATGAAGTTCCTGCTCCCAGTGCATCCTCTCACCTGCTGCGTATGAATCAGTTTATTTCATTTTGCCTTAATACGCAAGACTGTACAACACAAATAATGTATGACAGAATGACTCACCACCATCCAGCCATCCATGTGCTGGGAGCTGGGAGTTCAGCCGGTGCAATGACCTTGTCCATCTCCCCATATGATCCAGGCCACCTCTCATCCGGAGCCTGGAAACCAGTCTGCTCACCAGTGGACTTGGGCACAACACGTTTAGTGAATTCTTATAAATTCTTCTCAAAATCCTGCCATGCTGTCAGTGAGCCAGCCTGCGTGACTTTGATTCCAGGAAAGATCTCAGAATGAGCAGAGACAAAACATGAAAACAAGTAAAGGAGAAAGACCACAGGAAAACAATGTCAGGGACCCCACCTGGTTGGCTGTATGAGTAAGAAAGATGATCCGGTATCCAAAACCAGCCTGGTGGGACGTGGGGCTGGTAGCCCTGACTGTCCCAGACCCAAACTGTGCTGCTGAATTTCACTTCTGTTTTGCAGCAGAAGGTGCCTGCAGGACTGGGCACAGCTGTCTGTAGCCCCCTTGCCCAGCTGCCCTGACATGCTTGCTGCATGCAAGGTATGTTCAAGCACCAAATCAGAGATTGGAGTAGATGAGGCTGGTTATTTAGGTACACGGGTGCTGTCCTCAGGGCAGAAAAGGACTTCAGATAGGATTTCTTTAACTTTTAGCACCTGGCACAGCAGTATGAAAGGCCTTTCAGCTACTACTGGATGTGGCCGGGATGAACACCAGTCAGTGGGAGGCCTCCAGTTCCGGTCTTTAACTGAGCTAAACCAAGTCCCAACCTGGCAGCAGCTGAGCTGGGAGACACAGGATGCAGAAGAGCCCTTGGCCCTGTGCTGCTGCCAGCCTGGCCCCGGCCACTCGTCCTCCTGCTTTTCCCTTCGGCCAGCAGTGCCTGTTGAGCTGATGAGCAAGTGTTACCTCAGATAAGCCTCCTTCACTGAGCGATTCACACCAGCCCCTGGTGCTGCTGAGCTGTGGCACGGTCCCAGCAGAGCACCAGGGCACAGCTGTCATCTCAGTGCTGAAAAATGTCACCGCAGCGCAAGGAGGGGTTCTGCATGGAGATGCGCAGAGCAGCACTTCAGGAAATTGCCTCCCTCTTGTGGTGGCTGTGCCCCTTCGTAAGGTCAGGCATGCTTCAAGCAGCGACAGGATTTTCTGCCTGACCTTCCACGTAGCACGGCATCAGAGGAGAGCAGTGGCCCTGGACATCCCGGGAGCTGCTTCTGCCGAACCGCAGAAGGCCTGCAGTGATCCCTGCTTTCTGCCAAGGCACCGCAGATCTCTGGGAGGTGATGCCTGCAGGGACTGGACCACAGTCAGAGCTGGAACGAGCAGGTAGGTGGGAGGAGCTGAGCAAGAAAGATGTCAGGAAGGAAAGCAGACCAGGGAAGAAATGTGTGACTTCAGGGTGCTGATGTCCTCCAGAAGTCGAGGGAGCTGTTAGGGGGAGGTTGAGTCTGAGCATCCCCCGCAGCTGTATGGAAACATGGGAGCTGTTGAATAACAAAACAAAGCCAGATACACCAAGAAGGAAATGTTGACCCATCTGCCAGGGACTGCACTGAAAGCAGTGAAAGTTCAGAGGGCACTTTGGAGATAAACAGAAAACTGGACTGTATTAACTGTGGAGCTGAGTGTCCTTGAAATAAGTGTCCTGCAAACAGTGAATTTTGCAACAACTGCCATAGAAAGGAACATTATGCAAATATATGCAAAGTGAGCGAGGGATACCTGATCACAGAAAGTGACAATGCAAATAGAAGGTGAATTGTTCACTGGGAGATGTCCTAAACAAAAGAGAAAATAGCTGAGGAATTAGAGACCCTCACACTGCTAAACTTGATCAAGGCACTCAGGTGATGTGTAGGCAGTACAAGGCATCCTAAGAAAGTAAGTCTGCAAATCAGAAAGGAAAACAAAACCCTGAAAAAGGCTAACTTCAGGGATTGCAAAGATTGAAGGCCAATTAACTGCAAGACATTTGCTTAATCAATGAGACATCTGGCTGCACTCCACCCTTTTGCACTGAAGAGATCAGGTTTTGCAGGAACTAAAATGAAGAGAGGATTGAACTGTTTCAGAAAATGGCTGCTTTGTGGTGACAGGATACATGAAGTGATGAAATCAGCAAAGGGTTGTGTCCCTCAGGAGCCTCTTCATATAGGTGTGAAAATATACCAACTCTGGAAGTACAAAGTCTGGAAATAGCTGAAGAAAAGTACAGAAATGCAGCTCAGTTCTTCAGATATCCCAAAATTATCAATTTCTCATCAAAGTACCCATTAACCCACATTTAATGGATTTGACATCTTGAAATGGCCCCAAGTTTGTCCCATTCACTGCTTTAAAGACAAGCATCTGAGATGTCTTCAAGAAATAAGAATATACAGAGAGAAAAAAAAAAAAAAAGAAAACAACTTGCAAAGTAGTGAGGAGCAATGCCACAGAGTAACCAGTCAGCAAAGAACCTTGGGGACTGCATTGTACATGAAGGATAATTATGAATTAGTGCATTGCTTTATGAAGATTAATTAATTGATAATTAACTAATCTGGGGCAGGGTGCCATCACATAAACCTTTCTATAAACAACAAAATCAAAGACGTTACACAGAGGAACTCAGCCAATGCAGGAGACAGCAGAAAGGAGACCTTGCAGATCAGACCATGGGTTAAGGAGGTTGGGTGGAAATGTCACTCCAAGAGCATGGCACAGTGGTGCAGCAGTGTGTTTTTATGCCGTCTGTCTTCCTCTGATGACTAGAGCCCAGAGTGGACGGTATGTTACATTTGCTTCCAGAGTTGTTATTCAGATGGAGGAGTTGAAAGAACATGCAAAACTAGGGAAGGAATTGCTTGGTGTAATACCACAGAAGCAACGAAAGGCAAAATCTGTGCATTGGAATAGCCAGGGACAGAGTACAATGGGAAATGATGCGGTGTGGGTGCTAAATTCCTGTAGGCGCTGGGAAAAGGTCGTGTTTTGAAGCCTCAAAGTCAGGGCTGGAGATGTAGATATCCCCAGCCATCTCTGCTGTCTCTTGGGGATTGGGTCATTCTGCCTGGCTATTTATGGCTTGTCTGGATCTGGTGTAAGTGCCCCATGCGCTGAGCATCTACCATGTCATTTAAGAGATGGTATCTTCACATTGCAGTAGACCAGGTTGCCAAGATTGCTGCTTTGATTTAAGTTATTTACACTAAAATTTCCTTTTCTATATTCTGTCCTCTCTCCTTTATTTTCATGTTCAGACGTGAATATCTTGCAAACCAATTGCCCTGAGTTGTGTTTGTGGGGCAGAATGGACAGAACAGAAACAGCAGAGACAAATGAGCTCCATGACTTCATTGGCAGAAACAAAGCTTTCTTGTTGGTTTGGGACCATCAGGTATGGCTTCACATACAGAGTTCTTAGATGTGTTGTAAGCAAGGATCAAGAAACATTCATTAAGAACAATATTATAGCTTCCTTTTAAAGCAGCATTTATGGATGCATGAGTCAAAATACTGTTTATGAGTCAAAATACAGTTTCTCCAGGGATCCCCACAAATTCATTTGAATCATACACTAGTCTGGGACCAGGGCAATCATTCTCACAACTTGGTCAGCGAGGAGAGGCTAGGTAGGGAGAAGTTATGCTACGAAAACTTCATCTGGAGGTGGAATGACACGATCTCACATTCTTAGCATCAGCCAGCTCAGTGCGTCAGCATTGGCAATCAGTTATCCCAGCTTGTAAACAAGCTTGTAATCACAGCACTCTATGGCAGCATTCATTGGAACACACCTGGAAAGGTATGCTTGTTTTTAAAGAGAAATCCAAGAAGCAGCTTTTAGCCTGGCAGATTTTGATTGCACTTCCACAGATGTAATTATTGAATGCATTGATTTCATTAACTATAATGAGCACTTCCTTACCCATTTGTCCATAGCTTCCTTCAGTGGATGGCATAGTGCTTGCGTAGTAACAGGTCCCTCAGTCCCACCTGGCAGTGCGTGACTCAGGATGGCTCCAGCACCACGATGAGATCCAAACATGTAGCCCTCCATTATCTCTTTTCACCCAGATGAATGAACCCTGAATCAGATGTCAATAACTATTCGACATTCTTGGAGATCTCTGCATGCTGGTGAGTTTATCTCCACACAATTTCCCTGTTGAGAAAGCAACAAAGGGCTTCAGCAACTGCTGCTCTGTGCAATAGGAAGCTGTGGTAGAGATTGAGCAATCCAAGGAATGCTTGAAACGCCTATTTGAGTTTTGGCTCTGGAGCCCTGTGTTTTGCCTTTTCTATGCATTCTGTTGGTTAGATGTTTCAGTTCTTCATTTTCTGTCACTTGGCCTCACTTTTTGGCAGGATCCTTCCCTCCTTGCCAGAAGCCCAGTGCTGTGTTTGTGGAGCAGAGTGCACAGGATAGAAGCAGATGAACAGGAATGCACATGAATACATCACCAACTCTTACTGACCATTACATGAAGTTGTCTGGACCAACAGAACAGCATCCTATGCGTGACACAGCATCTTGGGTCAGCATTTGCATCATTCAAACCTGTATCTTCATAGGTCACTTTTCATTTCTGCTGAGCCCGAGGAACTGTGGGCATGGTTGTCCCATCATCATACTTCACTCATGAGCAGCTCACCCAGAGCTCTGGCTCTGCAAACGCTGACAGTAACCAGGTAGTAATAAGTCTCACTGTTTGGGACCACAAACGTGATCTCTGTGGAAATCACCATTTCAGATAGGTAAGCAGCTCCCTCTTTTAGCCTGTTGTGGGGAGCTAACTCTCCAGCAGGGCAGTGTGCATGGTGCTGGGTACTGCAGGTCTTTCTGCCCAGGAGCTCCTAAATTCAGAGAGTTTACCTGCAGGTGGAGTTCGGGGGGAAGGGGGGAAGGGCAGTGGTTTGCAGTGATTCATGTCATTGCTACCCTGCCCGTTGTGCCAGCCCTGTGGTAGTTACATCGACACACCTTTCAACGGGAAATGAACAAATGATGATACAGTCTTGTGATGTCTCCCAGCAGCTACATTTTGAAATCCACATTTCAGAGCCTAACCTGAAACTTCAACAGTCTTCGTGTGTATTCCTGCTTTTCCAAACCATGGTCTCCGTGTCTGGCAATTCTCCATTCAAACCATCTCTTTCCAGCACAGTGTACAGGCACAATGAGGCTTGCTCTGTTTGGTACCGGGTCTGTCATAAGCCTGTCTTTGGTGCTGTGAAAAGGGGACTTGTGTCTGCTGGAGATGCAGGAGGGGGAAGTGTCTGGTGCTATTCCTCCACCTGGGAGTTTTGTGGACTCACAGTGTGCTGGGACCTGAGCTCTTACTATAAGTCCTGTACATCCTTTCTCTAGTGCTGCTTTTCCAGGTGAACACATTTGACTGCCCAAAACCAAACCATGACCACAGCTGACAGCAATGGTGACTGAAACACTATCCACAGAGGGAGCCCAGCCCATTTCCCCACTCCACAGGATGAGAATGTCTCCTAGCTCCTGGTCTGGATGAGACAGAGCAGCTTTCTGCCCCTATGAACTAACAGAGCCAGGGCTGTGGCTGCATTCCTGATTTGACCAGCCCTGATGAGAACCAACCCTGCATCTCCCCACGTGCAGAGGGGCTGCCCTTGTGAGAGAGCACATTTGGGAGCTGGGACAGAGGGGGAGAGTTGCACTGACATGCACTGCAGGCAGAAAACCCTTCTGAAGAATATGTGTTTCAGTGCTACCGACTCTTTTTTGCTTCTCTCCCAGAGCCCTGCAGGGGCTTGAGCATGCTGGGTGTCTGCAGCCTCTCCATGTTTCCTGTTTTCATTCCAGTATCTGAAATGCTAACATACTGCATGCCTTGAATTCCAGCCCTGATGCACCAGGAAAAGGGGCCAAGGGCAGATGCATGGGAGTCTTGGAGCCTTTCGTGCCCTTTCCTCAGCCAGGCTGGGGATATTGATAACTCCCTGACTCTGTCCTTCATTCACTTTCCTCCCTTCTCTCATCTACTTCCAAGACTTTCTGTATTATCCCTCACTATCCCTCACTATTTAATGCTAGCATGTTCTTCTGGCAGAGAAGGGCTCTGATTTGCCCTTCTTTACTAAGGGCAGCAGCTGGAAAGAGCTCCCTTTCTGAATCAGTGCTTTTAGTCTAGTGGGAAAGTGTGTACAAAAGATTGCTCTGAGGTTCAAGAGCTTTTGCTAAATGTGTAGTGTAGTGGACATAATACCATTTCCCCATTGTAGTGATAACTTGCTAATTCTTCCCTCTTAATGGTATAAATCAGGAGTAAAACCCTTTAGGCAGTGGAAGAATTCTCTTAACAAATATTTAATAACACTGCTTTCTGCACAGTGTCGACCAGACGCATCCCTTATGTGCTGTCCCTCAAGTCCACATCCAGCACACACACCGCGCCCAAGACACACAAAACACGCAAACTTGGCAATTCATGATTTAAGGGACAAATCCTGACAAAATTACAGTGGTTAGTTGAGGCCAGATGTTGAGATCAGAAATGTGGACTCTAAGCTGTGGCCAAGGCAAAACCCAAGCAACGTGCAACGGCACAGGGAAAGCTTTCCAGCCCCATCTGCAGCACCTGCTGTTGTCAGGACCCACTCTCATTTCATCCCCTGCTGATGTCTGCAGGAGCTCATGTCACTGCTCATCTTTGGCCAAGCCATCAGGGCAGCTGGTGGCTGTGCCCACAGATAGGCAAGACGTACTGCAATTTCCAGTACTGATTGCATCACTCAAAGGATTTCTTCCAAAAACTATGCTGGCCCAGGGGCAGCTGCCTTTCCCCATGAGGAAGGTGACAGTCGTGTGAGAGTGAGTGATGGAGAAGCAGCAGATTTCCACCCAAGGTGGAGCTTTCTCCACACATGGCCATCCCACTCTGCCCATGAGTTTGAACTTGCAGCTTTTCTGTCCCAAAAGAAAGTAGATCCACTTTTTTATGTACTTACTGCCTGCTCCTCTGTGACTCCCTGCTTGCCCCCTCTCACAGCAACTGCTCATCTTCAGTGCCCTGAATATCCCAGACCTGCTGTCAGTGTGGAGAGGAGTGGGGCAGGGAGGGAAGGATCATCTCTGGGTGGCATAAGAGATAAGGGCAGAGGAGCAGCAGTGAAAGACCACTCCAGCAGGACAGCAGGTCTCAGCCCAACCCACAGAGTTCAGGTTTCCAGCCTAGGATCAGCTGTCTTTGAGGGCTACTACTCAGGTGTCTCTGCAAGATCAGATAACCCTTCAGATAACAGCAGGCTTTAGTCCCAAGGCACAGCCCGCACTCCTGGAAGTACCTTAAGGATGTGCAAGCTGAAACCCCCTGTGCTGGATGAGAGCAGCTCCTGCTCAGGCAGACGTTGTGAGGCGAGGCGATGCCCTGGGCTCCCTGCAGGCCACGCGGAGCCATCGGGGCTGCGGGATCCTCCATCCCCCAGCTGCAGCTGCCCATCCCTAGGGGGGTCCTGAACACAGAGCCCAGAAGCTTCGTGGGGTGACCCCAACTCCTCTGAGCCCACTTCAGCTCCACATCAGTAGTCGGTTCCTTTGTTTTGGGCTTCTGATGAAAACTCCTCTTTTTCCTTATTTAAAATCATATCCTCTTCCCACAGAAACAGCATCTTGAACTGAAAGGCATAAAAGACAAATGCTTTCTCTCACAACGTTTTAATTATTTAGTCAAAGGAGGGGCTGTATTTTGTCTTATTTTACTCACTTAGAGATGCAGGCAGTTTAAAGTGGACATGTGATTAATTAAAATTGAAAGCTCTACTTTTTCAGGAAGCATTATTTTTTTTAAATGTTGCTTTCACTAGTGTTTTGTTTTTACTACCTTCACCATCCCCTCCCTTATTTTTTTACCTTCGCTGCATCCGAGACACATTTTTCTTGTGAGAAAAGCAAAACAATTTTTGAAAAACAGAAAATTATGTGAGAGATGAGAAAAGGTGATCAAATTGCCTATTTCTTCTAGGTTGAAAGCACAGAATCAGTGTGCAAAGTTCTCCAGCATTCTTGCACAGCTCTAGGAAAGAGGCTTGTTCTGAAAAGGCTGTTCTGATGAAATCACATTTTCCATTACCAAAAAAAAATATAAAGTCTTTATCAAAGACATCTTGACAGCTTGACCTTGGCTTTGCTAGCTGGCTGGAGCAGGGATTCTCTTAGTTATTTACATAAGTGTTTACAGGGGCTGAAGTGCCTAAAGCGGAGGCTGCTCCTGTGCCTATATGTGTTGTGACCCTGCTCCCCAGCTGGACCCCTCCAGGCTGTAATGTCAGGCAGGGCCCAGTGGTCACCATCAACATCCCAGCCAGAGAGGAGCTGAAGCCTCGGCAGCCACAGAAGGAGGCCTCTCCTTTCTCCAGATGAAGCTTCTCCATTGCAAGAGACACACGGGCAGGAACCATGTGGTTGGAGCCTGACGAAGTGGGGCAAGCCATGGATCCATGAGGTCCTTGTGATGGACGGGGCCAGTGCGCATCCTTCTCAGAGCCTGTAGATGCAGCCCCAGCTGATGGCAGCAAGACCAGTCAGAAGCGTACAGCTCTGCTCGCTGCCTGTCCCTCAGCCTCGTCTAAGGCTGGTCCACCTCCCTGCCAGAGGCAGTTTGTGCGTCACGTACTGGTGGCTGAAACCAGTTTGGCAATGCCTTCGTGCAAAAATGAAGAACAAGCGGTGAGGGGTCTAAAACAGATCCTCTGGTGTCTTGCTTGTGTGTGCCTTTCCAAGTAACCTTTCCCCAACACATTTTTAACATCACTGACAAAAGAAGCTCATCTTGCATTTTCTGTATCTAATCATAAGAAAGGTCCCATCCTGGGAAGTTTTGCTCTTACTCCTGATCCTTCTGCAGCTTTCTGAAAGCCATTAATTATCCCATCTCCTGAAATTCACTTAGTCTTTGAGGACCAAAATTTATGAAGATGCATAAAAAGGACTGAAAACTTGTGTGCATGTGAGGACTGCCCCATTATGATAATGGACAGAAATGAGAAATACAGAAGGGGTGTTCAGGGTTTAAGTCAATATCATTTAAGCTGATCTTCAGAGATTAGATTGAGGCTTAATGCAGAAGGAAATGGCCTGCACCTCAGGGTTCCTGCACCTTCTGATCACTGTCACCTCAAGGAGCAGGGTCCAATTGTACAGCACTTGCTCTTTGTGAGCAGATCTGGTGTCCTTACAATCCTAGGAGAAAGGCTCAGGGACTGCTTGACTCAATTTCCTAGACACGCTGGTGTTCGCTGACAGAGAACATGGCTTTGATAGTGCAGTGTGGCCAGAGGTGACCTAAGTGGTTTGTCCATCTGTGCTGAAGCCCCCGGAGTTGTTCCCTGCAGGATCTAATCCCTGGGAGTTGCTCCTTGCCCTTCTACATGCTTACCGTACAGCTATTGCTTCTCAGCTCAGGGAGCCCATGAGCTTATGCTCAAACACAGGGGTGGGTCCCCAGGAGGGCATGGGACATGTTCAGCTCCCTCTTCACTGCCATTTAGGCTCCAGACATCTGTGTGCCAAGTGACATATCAAAATCCTTCACCTTCAGAAAAGCTTTTTCCACAATAGCTCAGCACACAGTGTGGCTTAGTACCATTTTAAACAGAACAGACACTAGTGTGAGTCGCTGCTCCCCTTGGTCCGATAAACTTCCTCCATCCCAGGCATGGTCTCGCATGGTCCTGCCCTCTATTGCTGCCTCTCCTGCGGGCCAAAATCAGCATTCTGGGGAGGAGGGTGGGTAGTGCTGAGGTTTGTAAGCAAAATAAATCAAGAGCCTGGAGCTCCCATCTGTCTCTCCCTGAACGCTGTGCAAGGCAGAAGCCCAGGCATCCCATTAGCCCCTCTGCTGCTGGCAGGACTCCCAGCTCCCTCCATTTGTGACCAGCCAACATGCCCTTCATTTTTTCCTCTCAACCTTTATTTAATGCATTTGGGAGTCCAATGTCAGCACTGCTTCCAGATAAAAGCATCTGCCTGAGATAAAAGCATCAGCTGGAGACATCAATGTGATTTCTAAGTACATGAAGAACAGAAGGCACCCTCACCGTGGGTCCAACCTTCACAGAAAGGAGCCAACAGGACCATCAGTGGGTATGATGTAGGACAAGGCTAGAGGAGGGGCTTGGTGGACCATGCTGGGGAGCAGGGAGGAGCAGGGCTGTTCCCTTTTGTCAGAACAGGTCTTCCATGCTTTAAGAGAGCTTGCTGAGGAACTGGTCACCATAGCAGCCCAGGGGTGAGAGGAGGTGAGGGGTATCAGGCAGGGAAGGGGCAGAGGGGTCTGTGATATGGCAGCTTTGGGGGTCAGTGATGAGCAGGGGATGGGGGAGGATGAGGGGAGAAAGCTGAGCAGGGAGCCTGACGGATGGCAGTGGTACCATGAGAACAGAGCTCCTCTGAGGAGGGCAGAGTGGAAGGGTGATCTCATGGCTTTCCCTACAGGCTCATCTGGATGAGGGACAGTGTCCAGTTTGAGCTATAGCAGGACAAAGCTGGAACAAAAGAGTTAGGAGGGGCCAGCCAGGTCTGGCAGTGTGTCGAGGATGATGCAGATCAGGATGGGAGTGCTCAACTTCCCGGCAAGCGGAATGCCTGTGCTGCGCTAGCATATGCAGAAAGATGTTCAGAAAGGCTAAAGCCCAGCACAAGCTCAGCCTAACCACTATGCTTAAAGATAACAAAAAATGTTTTTACAAATATATTAACAGTAAGAGGAGGGCCAAGGAGAATGAAACTCCATCCTTTACTGGATGTGGTGGGAAACATGACTACTGAGGGTAAGGAAAAGCCTGAGATTCTCAATGCCTTCATTACATCTGTCTTTAATAGTCAGATCAGTTATCCTCAGGCTTCTCAGCTTCCTGATCTGAAAGTCTGGGAAGGGGAGCAAAATAAACCCCTTGCAGTTCAGGTGGAAGCAGTTAGAGACCTGCTGCTCCACACCCAGACTGTCAGAAGTCCATGGGGCCAGGCAGGATCCAGCCAAGGGTACTGAGGGAGATGGTGGATGTGATTGCTGGGCTGCTTTCCATCATCTGTCAGTGGTCATGGTCATCCTGAGAGGTCCCAGATGACTGGAGACTTGCTAATGTGGCGCCCATCTATAAGAAGAGTCATAAGGAAGACATGGGGAACTACAGGTCTGTCAGCCTGACCTCGGTGCCAGGAAAGGTGATGGAACAGGTCATCTTAAGTGCTATCACAGAATGTGTGTGGGATAACCTGGGGATCAGGCCCAGTCAGCGCGGGTTCATGAGTGGCAAGTCCTGCCTGACCAACTTCATTTCCTTCAATGACCAGGCAACCTGCCTGGTGGATGAGGAAAAACCTGTTGACGTAGTCTACCTAGACTTCAGCAAGGCCTTTGACACGGTCTCCCATAGTATTCTCCTGGAGAAGTTGGCAGCCCATGGCTTGGACAGGTACACGCTTTGCTGGGTTGAAAACTGGCTGGATGGCCAGGTCCAGAGAGTGGTGGTGAACAGAGTGAAATCCAGCTGGCAACTGGTCACCAGTGGTGTTCCCCAGGGGTCAGTGTTGGGGCCCGTCCTCTTTAATATCTTTATTGATGATTTGGATGAGGGAATTGAGTGCACCCTCAGTACATTTGTAGAAAACACCAAGTTGGGGGGAAGTGTCAATCTGCTGGAGGGTAGGAAGGCCCCACAGAAGGACCTGGACAGGATGGGTTGATGGGCAGAGGCCAATGGGATGAGGTTCAACATGGCTAAGTGCCGGGTCCTGCACTTTGGCCACAACAACCCCATGCAGTGCTACAGGCTTGAGGCAGGGTGGCTGGAAAGCTGTGAAGAGGAAAAGGATCTGGGGGTGTTGGTTGATGCTCACCTGAACATGAGCCATCAGTGTGCCCAGGTGGCCAAGAAGGCCAACGGCATCCTGGCTTGTGTCAGGAATAGTGCAGCCAGCAGGAGCAGGGAGGTGATCGTCCTCTTGTATTCTGCTCTGGTGAGGCCGCACCTCAAGTGCTGTGTTCAGCTTTGGGCCCCCCACTACAAGAAGGACATCGAGGCCCTGGAGCCTTGTCCAGAGAAGGGCTGCAAAGCTGGTGAAGGGCCTGGAATACAAGTCCTATGGGAGCAGCTGAGGGCACTGGGGTTATTTAGTCTGGAGAAGAGGAGGCTCAGGGGAGACCTTATTGCTCTCTACAGGCACCTTAAAGGAAGTTGTGGAGAGCTGGGGGTCAGTCTCTTCTCGCAGATGACCAGTGATAGGACAAGAGGGAATGGCCTCAAGTTGCACCAGGGGAGGTTTGGGTTGGAAATTAGAATAAATTTCTTCTCAGAAAGCGTGATTAGACACTGGAACGGGTTGCCCATGGAGATGGTGGATTCACTGTCCCTGGGAGTGTTTAAGGAGAGGTTGGACATGGTGCTTAGGGACTTGGTTTAGTGGGTGACAGTGGTAGTACGGGTATGGTTGGATCAGATGATCTTGGAGGTCTTTTCCAACCTCAGTGATTCTATGATTCTATGATTCCCAGACTAATTTCAAGGCTAAAAGAAGAAGATGAGCCTCAAAGTCAAGTCCTAGCTATAAACATCCCATAGAAAGGCTCCTTGCTTGCCAGAGATGTGACTTCTCATTGTCATCGTGGTCCAGCTCTGGTGACTCCAAAGGGAGTGAAGAGCCCTGGGGCAACCCTCTTGTATGTCCTTGAGAAAGAAGTACTGCTTGGCTATGCCTCAGTTTCCCTACCAATAAAACAGGATGTGCCACACTGCAGGCTCTTGGGGGCGAGAGCAGCATCAGGCATGATCCCTGCATCCTATGGCCAGCTAGAGCTTCTCCTCAGCAGCCCACCTCCAGGGTCAGCTGCCTGCTTGGCCCTTCACAGAACCATTTTGGAAACAGTAAAGGAGACTCTGATGCTGCATGATGGAAGACCCCCACTTTTAAGAGGAAGGTGGGGGCTAGTGAGGCCTGGGTTTTTCACTTTCAGACCAATCCCACCCCTCTGCTGATGGTGACAGCTGCCCCCTGTGTGATGCCCCCTGAAGTGATGGGTCTCCCAAAGTGACAGTCACGTCACCACATCAGGCACCATGGCTCTCCAGAGCAGGCTGGACACAGGCTCAGAGCAGGAACACGAGCTGGCTGGAGTGGGATCTCGCACCTCCAGCCACAGGCTCACCCCATGGAGCAGAGAGCAGTAGGTACCAGAGTAAGGACATGCCACTGGAAGTGACTGACCATGAATCATTCCTACACTCACATTTTCTCCTGCATTATTATCCTTTTTAAAAATTGAAGATAGTAATAGGTAACTGCAGTTGAAAGTTAGATAATGGGAGATTTTAGGGAGATAAAATTCAAATGGTATCCAGGGAGAGAAAGGGATAGGGAGAGAAAATTGAAAGGGATTCATTATGAACTTAGCCTAGCTTATAAATATTCCCCCTGGTTAGGACCTTATGGTGTTAATAATTAACTAGAATCTTATGAAGGCTAAAATAACTGCAATACACACGAAGATCATCGCTTCAGCATTCAGCATGTGCACAAACCTTGCCTACCACTCGTCTCAGTTACTGTGGCAACAGTACATCTGCTTTCCACAATATCCTTCATTAATCATTTACACTCAGGAAAAATAATGTCCTGGAGGAATGATGCCACACGTGCTGTTTCTGCTCGCCTTCTGCCAAAGCATTGGACCAGCTTTTAATACAGCCTCTTGACCATTATTTACAGACAAAACCCTGCACCATGCAAGGTGTGGGCTGGGTGCTCCTCAGCTTCATCCATTCACAGCCTTGATGGGTTTGGGTTATTCACTCATTTTGGTGAGCATTTCCCAGCACAGCAGGACAAGTGTATTCCCACTGCAGCCAGGGTGATGGTGACCACCTTCGCCATCCCATCCTGGATGCTCATCTTAAGGCTGTACCTCACTGCTTCACACAGCTTCTTTTCAAACTGGAGCAGGTTATTTGAAGATTACAAATAATCTGAGTGTAAAATATCTCCTTTTATAATCTCTCCTGAGCTATCCAAAATAAAAGAAAATGCATATTCAGCAAGTAATCAATGCCAGACCCTCATATTATACTTCCTATATCAGAGTACAGTGGTGTTTTATAGTACTGCTCAGTAAACCTCCTGGGCCTGGGCAAATGTTATCTCCAATTTACTGATGGGAAAAGTGAGGAATAGGCAGGCCGAGTAATGCTCCCTGTACAGGTCATACATGCCAAGGACAAATAGATATCTGTTTTCTCCTGCTTAGTGCCCATGCACTGTGCAGTTGGGTCATTCCTAGACTTTCTTGAAAAACTAAACAAATTCAACTCTTTCAGACATTTTCCCCAGCTATCAGATAGTTTATATATCTTTTCTACACTCTCCCCAGCTAGGCAACATCTAGGTGTAAACATGTCTCACAGGTCTGTATGTTCACCCCAGATGGGCTCACTGCTGTACAGGTGTGACTTCTCCCCTCGATGCTTCCCACAGCTCTGTGCCACTGCCCTGCTCTCTGGCTCCTCACGTTTGCCCATGGTGCTCCCACACCTTGTCTTGCCCCTGCATGCCAGGACAAAAGCCTGGACAGAGCTCAGAGCAGAGTGGTGGGGGCAAGCAGAAGTAACACGGGGTGCAGCTCTTTCACCAAGGCTCTCCGGCCCACATATTGTCCCTCCCTCCAAAGCAGCATCCTCAGCTCCTGGCAGAGGAACCAAGTCAAGCCAGCACCAGCGTAGTGGTGTGTATCTGTTGGCACCATTGCCCTGAATGTGCCAAGGAGTATGTTCTGGTGGAACCCAACCCTGTAATCCTGGGTGTAGGAGCTGTCTCTGTGTCTCCTCCTCCCTGGGATTCCCTTATTTTGGGATTTTCAGGCTAGTTTAGTACAGTTAGCTGGTAGTCATTGCCTCTGAGATTTTGAATCTCACTGAAGCCCAACAGGTATTAAAGATGTGAAGCAAGCCAGATGCTGGGAAAAGCCCAGGACATATGTTAGAAGCAACCTGTTTCTGTGGGAGCAACTTCAGACACCAGCCATTTGTCAGAGCATTTTGATTTTACTGACTCTGAAATGCCAGTGTGAAACTTTACAACCTGTTAACCACAAATGAACCTGCCCTTGGACCTTGCTTCTCACTCTGGGTCATTCGACAGGGTCTCACAGGCCACAGTCCTAGGCAGTGGATATACATTTAAAGGTATGGGCATCACTTCTACCATTTAAAGGTAAAGGACATCACTTCTACCAACTGGAATAATCTATTTGGGTCCTGAAATAGTTTCCATTCCTTGTCCCAGGTAGCCTGCAGACTGTTCTGGTTCTAAAGTGTTAATCTATGAAGTACTAGAAAATGTCTCTGTGTGCTTTGGGACTGCAAACGCAGCTGGTCTTTCTCATCTGCATTTCTTTCCTGCTACTCCATGGTTCTCATCATAACAGTATTAATGAAAGAGGACCGCTGGAGGTCTCCAGTCACCTCCCACTCATGACTGTTACAAGCCACTCTGTGTTTCTGTCCTTTGGAGATACATGCCTAGCAGCCTTTTGCAAAAAGTCCTAGGAGTTAGCGGGAGGAGGGCCTGGCAGGATAAGAAAATTCCTTTGGCAGTTGCAGTACAATGGCCCTAGGGGATGTCCCTGCTATTAAAGCAGTGGAGCACTTGCCATTAACCAGAAGGTGAAGTGTCATGTGCACTGGGAGGCAATGGGCCGTCCTTCAAAAAAGCCTACCGCTGAGCTCTGCAGAGCAGCCTTTCATTACAGCAGTGTCTATTGCTGGAGAAAAGGCAGATGATATAAAAGAAAGTGACGACAGGTGCCTCCCAAAAGGGTTAATCTTTAGCCACTGATAAACATCGTGGCATAGATGAAACTGCAGGAGGTGAAGGAGGTTAGGTGGGATTGTGCACTGTGAGGCTGTGAGTATCCGTGCCCCACAGAAAGAGTCCCCCTAGATCTCACCACTACCTCCTGAGAGCACAGCAAGTCCAGCTCCTGGGACCAGTGCAACATCACCAGCAGTTCCCACATCAGCCTCAAACAGAAAAGACACAACCACTCTTCCCATGTACTGCTGTACTATAAGCCCTGGACAATATAGAGGTTGATGAAGGTAATTCATCAAAAGATTCTAAATGGGACATGACTGAGTTTCCTAGCCTTGAGAAGAGGGAACCCATCTCTGCAGCAAAGCACAGAAAACGTTGGTACTGAGTCACTTCTTTGCTCATAAAATCTGTGCCGTAAGGGAGTGAGATGAGGAGAGTTTGCTGCAGAGGACCCAGCAACTGAGGGTTACCTTGCAAGAGACCTCCAGGTTTTCCATTCTCAGCTGCAAGACTATGCCTGGGCCAGGGAGATTGTCAAGAACTGGGTGTTTAACTCCAAGAAATCAAAGGTAGAGAGTTCAAGTCTACTTATTCAGCAGAGACACAAAGGTGATGAGACCTAATGCAGAGGTATCAGGGAACAGGCAGAAGCATGCTTCCATTTCAGGAAGGCCTTGACTTCCTGGGAGCATCCCAGGACATCCTGCACTATTCAACCACATGTGCCCAAACCCCAGGAAGGATTTTAGATGCGAGGTGTCAGCAGGGACCCATGGTGGAATGGTTCAAGCACAGGTAGAGCCAGGCGTGCCTCCTTTGTGTTCCTGTCCTTTCGGTTCAGCCGTGCAGTGATAGCAGAGTGGGGGGACAGGCCTGGGACCACTGGGGCCGTGAGCAGGGAGGGCAGCAGAGGAAGGAGCAGCCCCAGGGTGAGAGCTGTGAGGTTTGTTGTGGCTGGCTTCAGAAGGTTGGGAAGGGTCAGTAGGGTTTGCAGGGCTGGGAGGTGGCAGGTAGTAAGGGTTAGACAGATTTGGGAAGGCTAGCAGGAGTCAGGGAGGTTTGGGGTTATTCTTTGAGGGTGGTTGGGGAATAGGTTAACAGGAAAGGTGTCCAGAGCTACCTGCCCTGCATCCCAGCAGAGCTCCATGCCAGTTGCTACAGGCAAGCATTTACCCTTAAGTATGGAACAGATGCAACAGCCAGCACAGAGGAAGCCCCTCTCTGCAGTTGCCACAGGCACTGGGATCAGTGGTCCTGGGTCTGGAAGTCTTACCTTGGGCAGATAAAGCCTGGGTCGGTGGGAGAGGGCAGGCACACAGAGCAGGTGCAGCTGAAGGAGCGCAGCATGGGCTCTGTACAGTATTTCCCAGCCCCTGGTAATGAGGACAGCAAATTACACTTCTTTAAATAACAAGGGTCTCTTCAGGAAAGAGAGTAAGATCCTCAGACGGCCTGATCTCCACCTAATCCCTGCAAACAGTCACCTCTGATTAGGAAGATTGGTCTCTTCTGGTGGGGGGGGGGGGGGGGGGGGGAGGGGGCAGACTGAGACTTTGCCTGGCAGGAGCAAAGAGCTGACATCTGCTGCTGTGTTTACTAAATCCAGAGCCCCTGACTTCTGTCCGCAGTTTACTTCTCAGCCTTCTCACTTTTTGTCATCATCCCAGTACCCTTCACTAGCACCCAGCCTGGAGCACAAGCCCCAGCACCTCTCCTTCCAGCGCATGTGGTGAGGGAGATGGCACACGAGTGCTGTGCCCTAGAAGGGGCAGGGTCACCCCCACGGACGCAGTGACAGTTTCATCTGCAAGGGCTCGGTGGCACCCCATGAACCGCTGACACAAAACAGAGAAGCCCCGTCAGTGCCACAGAGGTCTTGGTTGACGAGCAGGGACACTAATGAATCTGTGTGTTATCTCAATTTATCCTCTGCTTCTAGGACAGCCCTGGGGCACTTCAAGCAAACAGAAGAAGGAAACGTGTCTATTGGGACTTGCCATGCACCTGGGCCAGGCCCCCCAGGCCTGGAGCTGGCTGGCTGGAGGATAGCAGCAGTACATTCACAGGAACAATTTATATGGGCTCACAACAAATATTTTTGCTGATCACTTTCTGCCAGATTTGCCAGGGTTTTTATCAAAAGCAAAAATGAGGTGTATTTTTTTCCAGTCTCATTTTCTTAATGAGATTCTGAAATTTTGACCCTCCCCCAAGGTATGTTTTCTGTGTTGATGAAAATCAGTTTTGGCTGAAAGTAATTTTGATGGAAAAAGTTCATCTGTCTCTCCAGCAGGGTAAAGCCCTAACAGAGCCCTGAGATCCAAACGTGCTGGCATGAGCGAGTGCCTTTGCTTTAAGAGCAAAGAGAACAGCCCCCAGGCGAGGAGAGCAGAGCCACTTTAATCCTGACTGCATTCTTGGAGCAGCCTCCAACATGTAGGAGACCCACTGAAGTATCTCTAAGCACCAACAGCTTGTGATGAGGAGCATGCCATTTTCTGGCTATTTTCTTTCCATCCCAACCTGAGTGGCCCTGAAGTGGCCTTCCAACCTGGCAGCAGAGGAGAGAAGTGGGGCACACATTGACAAGACATGGGGCTGTGCTGGGTACTAAGATGTTCGGTACTTGCACAGGCTTGGGTGGACATCTAGGCACTCAGAAGTGTCCAAGGAGAAGGTGGGGACACCTGGGTCTATATATTACTAACACAAGTATAGGATGGCAGTTTTGTAATGGTTCATCCCCAAGGGTCTTTATAGAGAGCAGTAGCCCCAAAATAGGGTGCCACCAGGGAATTACACCACGTAAGTGGGATACTGGACCCATATGGGATGATGTCTGCTGGAGCTGCCAAAGGTGCCTATGGGAAGAGACCTCCTAAAGGCACTGGGGAGGTCTCACCACCTTGCAGTCCAGCATTCTTTTCAACCAGAGGGGCCCCAGAGCTGAAAATTATGGCTGTGGAGAGCATGAAGGCCATTGGCGGAGCAGCACAACTACAGGAACCAACGGTAGAAGAACAGTAGAGTAAGAACAGGATGGCTTTTTGGGAAACCCTGGTCTGAAACAACTGGGGACATGGGGTGGTATCTGCCAGTGGGCAGGACATCACAACGGCTGACATCACCTTGGGCCTATATCTGAACCATTAGGTTCAGGTGTAAAAAGATCTGGAAATACTCCTGGGCACTGGGACCAACCAGCATGGGCAGCCCACGCTATCTCATGGACTTTCCGAGTCTCTGCAGAAGAACAGATGCATCCAGAACAGTCCCAGGAGTGCTCTAGCTGCTGACTGAGGGCAGGAATCTCTTTGGAGAGAACTGTCTGGCACAGGCCAAAATTTGAGGCTCTTTCTGTCAGTTTAGCAGTGCAGACTATTGCACTTTGAGCCCTGGCAGCATTGTCAAACTCTGTTTAATGGGTCTGCCATGGTCTGCTGCTCTGTAGTAGAAATGAGGACTGAGGGTTTGGCGCCTGGCATTGGTTCATCCCAGACAGGAAGCAACAACTCATTTTCTGCCATTAAATTCTGCAAGAATGCTTTAAAAATTAGAGTTATGTGCTAAAATATCCTTTCTGCATGGAGTGGGTAGATAGATTCATTAATCAACCTGCTGAATGCTTAGATGGACAGAAAAACAGACCATTGTCACCCAAGGCTGAATGGAGATCAGTGAGATGCACAGTTGTAGCAATTTCACATTTGCCACCATGCCATGGGGCTCTCATTTGCCATTTTTATGATCATCTTTGCCACATTGGTCAATTTGTTAGCATCACACTCAATAGCATTATCAACCAGTTGAAGTAATTTTGAACAGTTTCAATTTTAAAACTTTGTCCCTGTGACAGGGTCACAGAGCTGCGCCAGGAACACTGGCTTCTGTAGCATGGCATGGATGGATGAGGTCCTTCGAGCTCTCCTCTGGGGAAGGACAGGGACAGCAGCAGTGCCTGCAATGGGAGAATGGAGACAAATGCTGGTGCAACACGTGGCGGGACCAAGAGACTAGTGAAGCCATTTTTCTCCCCTGGGAAGTATCCTGAACCCCTTCCCATGGAGCATTGCCCCTGTTGTAAGAGAAGGTGGAGATGGCTTTGTACTCTGTACCAGAAACAACTGCTTTTCATGCAGGAAATCCCCAGGCTAGACACAGCCTTCCCATCTCATCATCCTGTCCCTAGGGACACAAGGTGCAACCACCCCTAGCCCCTCCACCACTCACCAATTATCCCAAGCAGACTAGGAAAGGATTTATGGGATGTGATGCTATTTCAGGCAGTGGACACAACAGCCCAGCAGCTTTTCCCAGGTCTGGGTTCCTAATTAAGCCCTTGTCAATTCTAACACCTTCCAAATGGAAAAAGACATCTGCTATGTCACCCAGTACACAGCACTACAGATAATACGGTGGATGGAATTTAACGATCAGGAATCCCCAAATGGGGGTTATTTTATTGTACATTTCCCAGAGATTTTACTTCAGGACTGTTCAATGCCATGGCACAAGGAGTATGAAGTAAGCAAGCTAATTCAGGCCAAGCAACTTGCTGAACAAAGGAGCACAGCCATTTATATTCTTGTTTAGGCATGCCAAAGAAGACCCACTGTAAAGGCAAATATAATTTGCCCAAGGCTTAGCCTCTCTGCATTGAGCCGCCCCCAGGGCCAATATCTGCCAGTAAGTGAAGAAGAGGGTGGTGCTATCTGCATGTGCTGAAACACGCAGGTTGTGGAAGATGTAGGAAGAGAAATTTTTCCAGCCCCACTGCTCCCCAGCGAGGGAAGGGGCTGGTACCCTGCGCCTTGGGTCCAAAAGGGGGTCGAACTTCCCTGGGGGGGTCAGAGCAGGTGGGGGCTAGTGGCAGGTGGCCGCGGGCACCCACCCACCAGTGGGACTTTGACTGACAACTGCACAGGGCGAGATCCAGAGCAGTGACTCTGCCTCCATCCCCACGCAGCCCCGAGCGGGAGGGAGGGTGAGCTGTCTGTATGTGTATGTTACATGGAAACCTTTTGGGGTAGAAAATAGCTCTAAGCACCAAAGAGGAGAATTAAAGTGCATTCTAATGATATGTGTTTTATGTCTGTATGAGTCTCTCGGATTACAGTATTATTTGAGTCCATGTGATGAAATCCAGACAGTAAGAAATATGCCATTATCTCCTACATTAATAAACGTATTTACATTTTAGAGCTTAAATTTAACTGTTACATTCTTCAACAAGTAATTAAACTAAGCTTCAAATGAGGAAATAACTTCACCTACTCTCTGCCCCCCCCCAACCACGTATGAATATTAAACAAACCGGTTGGAAACATTTATTTGTGGGAAAAATAAATAAATAAATAAATAAATAAAAATTAATTAAATGCAGTTTTCTTTCCCAGCAGCTTCATTCAACCTTTGTATCAAAAATGACATGAAATGCATCTGTGTTCATTTGTTAAAAAAAAATAAATCCTCTGAACACATTTCCATCTCCATTTAAATTAAAAAATGACTTAGCACAAAGAATAACAAAAAGCCTTCTGTTCAGGAATACAATGAGTAATGAACTTCAAATCATATCTGCATGAAAGATTGTCAGGATGGATAGTGTTTTTCCATATGACCTGTTTTTTTCTAATTATTATATTTTTCCTGGCTCTGGTCTTATAAACGGTGGCACCTCTCCCCTTTGCTTGCTTAAGAAGAGGATTGTTTAATCTTTGACATTTCCTATTTCACAGTCGTCTTTGCAAGTGTCACACAATAGAGCCTTGTTGGTCTCAGTTTAATTAAACACAATTACTTTGCTTTAAGTAGCAGAGGCAGTGACACTTTTTAAAGTTCCAGCTCAGTCCCTTTTCTTCTTGAAAAATAATACAGTGTCAGTGAATAATTAAAATATACACATCATCAGAATTAATTAGCATCTTAACACTTTTAAGTACTTAAAAGTCTTTAGTTCTGGACTTTTTAGTTGAAATGATTTTGGAGACCACTAGAATTTGTAAGCAGCTTTCTGTGACATTCTCCAGGTCACAGACACCTTCACCTTTCTCAGCAGCTGGGCTACAAGTTAAATCCCCTTGGCATGCCACGGGGTCACCTGCGATGTGAAGTCCTCTGCTTCTGTTTCCCCTGAATGTGCCAAGTGGCTCTGGCACCAGAAGAAACCCCCTGCACCTGGATGCTCAGCGGCATCTGGAGTCCTGAAGGAACCAATGCAATTGAAATCAGGGCAATTTCAGATCCATGCTGCTATTCTGGTTTCTCCATGCAAAATACCCATTTCCAAGCAGTGCTGCATCAGTCATAGCTGGGAAGAGGCAGAGAGGCTTTCTCAGCACCTCACCTGCCCTGCATGGAGCGGAGACCACAGCTCACTGAGCTGTGCCAGGGCCAGCTCCAGCACTTGCAGCGGGATCCCAGCCACTTATTTCTATGCAGTTCACATACACTTGTATAGTAATCTGTCAATATCCCGTGTGGTCATTCCCATACACCAGCCCATCAATATTTATTGCAGTAATTTCCACTCATCTGAATAATAGAAATTGCTGGTCAGCAGTAGCGACAGGAAGGAAATTGGGTATCGCAGTCTCAGTCGAGTGCCTGGAAGAGGCTGCTCTCTACTTGAAATGTAGCTTTGTGCCTTTCATCCCATTATACATACTTGCTCCAAACCAGATCTTCTTCCTCTTTCATGAGTACACTTTTCAAATGATAATGGGCTGGTGTCATGACCTTGCTGAAGCAGAGACTGCCGTGCTAAAAATATTAACGCTTTTCATTTTTGCTTCCAAGTCCCAAATGGTTTTGCTGTTTTTCTCTGAACATTTCAAACATATTGATGTCATTATAGAAATGAACTTGCCCCAGTCTGACTGTAATATGATAATCCACAGCATATGCATGCGAATGTTGATTTCATAACAATTTTGGCTGTGTGGCACCCGAGCAGCCCCTCTGTGCCCTCAGACTGGTGCATCACATCACAGACATTATTCAGGGCCTCGTGGCAGAGCCAGCAACAGAGCCCTGGATGTTCACAACCCAGAGTGATCTTCAACATACTCACACTTCCACTGAACATATGGATGTAAGAACTGGATCTCGTAACCACCTCCTGTCCAAGACAGATCTTACCCTATTGCACTGGTTGGTCAGAAGTCCTGAATACCCAACCCACAACACCACACCTGGAAATCTGGCAGGGCCAAGACCATGATGCAGAGCCACCCCCAGGCACCCACATTTTTGATTCCCATTAACATGTTACCCCAGATTTCTGCTCCTTGGCTCACTGTTACTGGTTGATAGATTTATTGAGCCTCTGGCTCCAAGGCTACTTGCCCTCTGACAGAATTTCCTGGGTTATTCCGAAGTCTGCCTTTCTGCAGCAAAGCTGCATCTTCATGCAGTAGATCTGGCTTGTCATTACATCATAGTTTGCCAGCACTCCACTCTAAGTGCAGTCTACCCTCCAGTGCTGGCCTCATCCTTCACATGCCAGTCTCATTTGCAAGATGGACTTTCTGGCATTTGCGAGTCCTCTATGCACCTAGAGAAGGGATTTGGCCCATTAGGAGCTCAACACCACCTTGTAAAGCAAATTAAGGAACAGACCGCAAAAGATCCAATTGAAAGGTTGGTGATTTCAAGGGCTGGAGCTGTGAAGCTTACGGCTTCCATGGAAGCTACGGCAAGCACACATCTGATCTGGCTGAAAGGCTCTCCAGGGATTCATGGGGTGCAGCTCATTTCCAGTTTCAGTGTAAGGAGGACACTCCCAAGCACCAGGAAGGCTGGTGGTAAAAGGCCACCTGTGTGAGTCTTTCTCTGCTTCCCGCTATGGCAGATGCACTGTGACCTTGCCTAGATCCCCAAGGGCTCTGCTTTTGCATCCTTCACCTGCAGAGGAGGCCTGGCTGGTGGCACCTCTGTGGGAGCTGATAAAACAGCAGGGATTTGGAGGTACTTAGCACTGACTAGCCAGACGTGAGCTGATGGGGCTATTACTGGGACTGGCTGCTGCCACCTGGGCATGGATCCTGTGCTGGCTTCTGTGACTGCTGCCCTCCAAAGCCAACACACCTCCACAGGTTGGGACAACCTGGTCGCTTGTGGTGCCAACAGATGTGTCACAGCTGAACTGGGGGCAGCGAGCAGGCAGAGCCCGGTGACGAGTTGTGCTATATGTGTGAGCTTGAGCTGCATCTTGGTGCTGTGTGCTAAAGCTCTGCATGAACTGGAACACAGATCAAGCTCCAGGACCTGCTGATGCACCCATCATCCTCGGGTCCTGAAGCAATTAATGCCTTTTTTGTGTGGGACTGGACAGGCTCCTCAGAGCCAACAGAGCAAGTATGTGTGTCAGGGAATATCTCAGCCTACAAAAGCTCTGCAAACCTGCCTCTGAGACATTTTCCGCTCTGAGCATGGGAAGGGGCAGATTTGCTAGGATGATTTCATCCCCCGGGATGATGGCAGCACATGTGGTCCCCTATCAGAGGTAATCACAGCTGTGCAAGGGTCCTTTTTTGTGCTATTTTGGGAAAATCTCAGCTTTTCAGATGGAAAAGGTGGATGTTAGTGTCACAGTCGGTCAGGGTAAAGTTGGTGATACAGAACCAACAATGAAGTTCTTGTCTACCACAGACTCCAGCAAAAAGCTTTGTAAAGGACGCAATGTTTTCCTTAGATAACTGATAATGCTCTGGGTGTAATGTGCAGCCAATTTACTACTTAGCAGCTTTATGACTATAGCAGGTGTTTGTTTAAGAAAGATTTCACAGCACAGAGAGGTAAATAGCAGATTTCTTCCTTTAATGGGCCACAAGCTCATCAAATCACATTTCACTTTCTTGTGCATAACATTTTTGTTCATTAAATGGATTCATTCTATTTCCAAGTGTGTTTTCTTCTTCTTTATTGACAGTTTACCTAATGTGTTGAAAGTCACACATTGAACAAGGAACAGGCAGTCACTGCACCTCCTCTCCCAACCCAGATGTACTTTCTGCACCCAGGAGTGGCTCCTCTCACACTGAAAACATACAACTTGACAAATGTCTTGTTTTTGGATCTATTCTTCTCTGAAAGACAACTTTTGTCTTCAAAAGCCTGTGTTCATCCTGAAAGTAGGCATGTCATTACAACTGGCAGACCCAAAAAGACGTCTCAAATGCTTTTGACAGAAATCAGTTTATGAAATTCAAAAATCTGTGCAAAATCTTTTAATTCTGCTTCATTTTTTTCTTGCCACATTGATTATTTTTCTTCTCTTGCCTCTGATATCTGTGCATGACCCTCCTTATTTGGGACAGGACTTTGTAATGGGGCCAGCCTCCACTAGGCAGAGCCGCAAAATAAGGGAACCATGAAAGACTGAAGAAATTGGAGAAGGTAGTAAATACTCTCAGACACGTCACCTGAGTTGTTTCCATCCCGTAAACCAATGGTTTCTTCACTTGTGAGTGCTCTTTCCCACACTTGGTCAACAGGAACCTTTTTGTTGGAGCCAGCTCAGACCCGCAGGCTATCCCCTGTGTTTGCACATGCGTGACTGGACCATTGACATCACCAGTGCTGAAACCTTGCCGCTGGTCTGTGGGACACTCCAGAGAGTCCCAGCTTCTCTCCTCACAGGCCTGAGGCTGGAGGCATCGAGGCTCCCATTCATAGCCCTACTCAGAACATGGCCAGCAGCATCCCACAGCACCTGAGAGCAGCTTTCGTGCTGACAGCCTGGACCTGGAGCCAGCCTCGGTGTGTGAGGAGGGCATCCCCTCCCCAGCCCCATCACTCAGCAGGGAGCCTGCATGGCTGTAGGGTGGGTCACACAGCCCTTGGCTCCCCCCCACTGAAAGCATTCATTTGCAGCCACACACTGAGCACCAGACAGGGTTTGAACCAGCTGCCCTGGCAGGATTTGGCTGTCAGAAAACCCAGATGTTGTCCCTGCATGCTGGAGGCCCTCTCCTCTCTTCCCCTCTCTTCCTTCACCCTCCTTCGAACAGCTTCTGCTCCTCGAGGCTCATTTAGAGAGGGGCCAGGAAGACTCCTTGTTCCTGATCCCCTAATTCCCTCATGTTCATGAGGAATTGGTGGAACTTGCTGAACTGATTGGCAGCTGGAAGGTAGGAATTAAAAATAGCAAAAGGTAGATTTTTGCACTGGTTCACGCTGCCTGGGACTGCACTCAGGCCGAACGATAGGCAGCCTCTGGCCTGAGATGTGAGGAGGGGATGTACCAGCACACAGACCTTCACTTGTGTCTTATGGGGGCTCTTCCAGCCTCCATCCAGGAGCCTGCCAGCTCTTGCCAGCTCCAGAGACATGAGCTGCAGCAAACAGAGGCTGTTAGAAAATTGTGCATGTTTTGCTGCTCTCAGAATGAATGTTACTGTTCAAGCCCAAAGGATTTATTCCCCTGAGAGCTGTATCACATTTGTTGTTGTTTACTGGCTTGAGAGTTAGCAATAGCTCCAGATATATAACTCAAATCCAGTGTGGGAATTATCCAAGAGCTGAGGACAATTTGCACCTATCTGGGTTCAAATGTACAGCTCCTGAACCATTGAATATGGAAGCACTGATGTTCTGCTTGGAAGATGCTTTTGCTGAAGTCTCTAGATTCACATCATAATGTAGAAAAAAATCAGATGTAGCAGTTCACCCATATCTTCTACAACTCACTCCAGTGGGATAAGGGTGCTTCCTCTGAGAAAAAAACAGTGAACTATTAAGAGCTTTGGTCTCTTTAACGGCTATATAATTAATGGCTATATAATTTGGCAATGGGATTTGAAAGTTCCTGATCAAAGAGACATTAATGGTCCAGATAATATATATATATATTAAAAGAAACAGATGTTTCATCTTTGCACACTTGGCAGAGCTATGAAACAAGGCAGGAAGAGCCCTGTATCGGCTTCAGTACATGGCCTTGAAAGAGGACTGTGTCTACCACAAGCTTCACCACCAGCAAATCAACTGAATAATTTAATAAAAAGTTCAAGCAGCATTTGTTTAATGTCCTTTATAAAAGAATTCCTGATTAGTTTGCTGTTTTAAATTAGTCACAACTTCAGGCCTGGGGGAAGTAAATACATATTAGTGAAGACAAATTGTGATTGCGTCATCACTTTTGGTAGGATGCTCCGTTCTTTGCCACTAAATGCCAGGATCTCCCAGGCTCAGATTTCCTGAACTGAAGAGCTTTGAATTTCCTTTATGACAGGAAAAAGTAATAGAAATTTACCCCATCCTTTCTTCCTGAAGAAGAATGGCATGGAAGAAAGCCTGGTAAGAATGAAATCAAAACAGAAAAAGATTAAAAGGATAGCTGACTTAGCTCTTCCATAAGCACTTGCTTATTTAAACACATTCTAACTTCTCTTTTTCAAAGCTGAACAGAAACCACAACAACAAAGTTAAATGACTTGGGCACGGGTTGCCGGGGTGGGGGGGGGGTGGAAATAAACAATTTGTTTCCATTCACCCATGAGACTTTCAATTATGTGTCAAGCAGTTGACAGGGCTTCCAAATTGAGAAATGTTTATCTGAGAATAAAATGCTTAAACTTTTTTAAAACACAGATAACCCCTGCAACAACACAACCTCTGGGATAACCTCTTTCACTCTCTTCTGTGACTTTCACTCTCTTCTGTGACTGTGAGGCACTACTCATTCACTGCTAAGGGATAAGAATTCAGTCTCTACCTCACAGCCTGATGGAGCCCCAGTGGTTGCGCTCAGCTTGTGTCTTGATATAGCAACAAAACTCAAGGTCTCCAAGGCTTGTAAACTCTGAGCCAGGCTTTCAGTTGCAGGAAATGATGGAGTGTACTAAGCACATATCTGCATCAAGGTTTAACTTAGGCAAAAGGCACAGTCCACCAGGCAAAGATGAGTTGGAAGGGAGGCTAAGGGAGTTTTGACACTCCTCTGTGATCTTTTGCTTCTTGGCTGTCCCAAAATTACTCATAATCATGGTGCAATTCCTACAGTGGCCCCAGTGTCATCACCCAGCCTGGCTCCTTGGTTAGAGCTTCTTTTTAAAATTAATTGCTTTGCTTTTTTTTTTCCCTTTATTTTTGAATTTTTGCTTCATTTTCACTCAAAACAGATTTGTTTTCCTAAGTTTTGTAGCTCAGTCAAGAAAATGAATTTGTAAAGCTGTAATTATTTGCATCTCACAAAAAATCTTCAAGACAGAGCAGTAACCCTGAGCTACTGGATGCATGGAGAGTTAGTAAACTCTTGAAACAGTTCCCATGAAAGCTCCCTTGTTCACGGTGATCGACACAGGAGAGAGATCCATACAACAAAGAACATTCTCATCATTATACAACCCAAATGCTGGGAAACGTAATTCTCTTTCTGGAGGAACACCTGAGAGACAGGAGCCCTCTGCTTTGGAGGTGTGAAGCCAGCCTTGATACCAAACTCCCCCAGTCAGGGGACATGGCTGAGGTGGGCTGTGGGTTCTACAAGGCCAGAAATGCTTATGGCAGCTTCGGAGGTTCAATATCAGAAATCTGTTAGTAAAATCATAAAATAGATTGCAAATTCCCTCTGTATTTTCCCATGCCGGCCCCTACTAACTTCTGTAAAGAAAGCACCATGAGGCCTTGGCTATGCTGAGGAAATGCCCACACTGACAGCCTGGGGACACATCCACGATGGTAGTGTCACACTTGGAAAGATATTGCTTCACCTGGAAGTGCCTTCGCCTTGGAAGGACAGTACTTCATCATTTCTTCGTAATCACCAACATTAGACTCTTATTCCGATTTTAAAAGATTAAATGCTCAAATAATCAGGAATCAGAACTTTAAATAGACACAGAATGTCTGAATTGATGAAATCACAGTGAGAAACCCCAAATCACCCACTTTACCAGTGCTCCTGCACCTTGAATCCGAGTCAGGTAGCTCAAGGGACTAAAATGACTTCATATGTCTTCACCAGTCTATCTGAGACTGTCTTCACCAGTTAGCCTGACCAGTTAGCCTGACCTTCTGCTGGCACAAGTTCACAACATTGTCCTGGATTTATTTTCAGTAATTTAGAGAACTATTCTCACATAATTTACAGCTAAAGACCAGAGGTTCAGTGACCATCTATTTTGAATAACAACTTAGAGTCTGAATGGAGGTGAATCAGACGCAAACCATACTGTGCTCTTTAGCAGCCATACAAATTGTTAAAACAGAACATGCTATTTACAGCTCTGAGGTGTTTGAGCCTAAACATAGTATTTAGTGTTTTTAGGGGAAGTGCTTTTAGCTACAGCAGGGATTCTAAACTTTTATCTTTTAATTTCAGAATGCTTGTATTAATATTTTGTGACCCAGCCTGCGCTCCTGCAAATGACTCCTGCCCATGTGCTGTGCATACCTGTCTCAACCAAATGGTCAGAAGCTGAGGAAGCATGGCCAACTGTACACTGCAGCTGCCACCTCAATAATCTGCATTTTATAGGCCATCTGACCAGTTGTCTGTGTTGTTTACTAGCTTGTCATGCCATGTATTTGCTTCATCTTTGGGGGGGGGGGAGAAAAATAATTGAAGTGCAAACACTGCCTTAATGTCTATGTGACATCATCTCATGGAAGCAAAGCAATATTCGCAGCCTGACATAGAGCAATAAACCCGGGCTTTTCCTTGTGCCACATACACAGAGTGCCCAAATGCAGGAGTGCTACCCTGTGCATGAGGGATTTCACCCAGCGACAGCACCGGTGCCACAGCCCCCTCCTGGCACTGCTCAGCAGGGAAGGTCAGCAAGTCACTAATCCCTGGGCAAACGGGCAAAATGAGTCCAGGGCTGGTAAATGCAGCTTACCTCTGTTTGCGAAGAGGTGTCACCTTGCCAGTTGGGCTGTGTATCTACAGCAGATGCTGGATGTATTTGATATACTTCCCTCCTTTCTCTTTCTTGTTCATAAATGCATTTTTTAATGCAGAGGGCAAATGTCTCCAAATGCCACAGGCTGAGCAAGAGCTACTGCTGGCTGGGCAAAGCTGACCAAGTTACGGATGCCAGAGACTTCCAAAACGTTTCCCTATCATTCCCACTCTCCAGCAAGGGATATCAGTACACTGAGGTTTTTGGCAGAGTGATGCTGCAGTGCACATGGCTCAAAACCTCTCCACAGAATAGGGGTTGGATCAGGCATCTCAAACTGGCCCTAGTCCTGGACCATTGTACCCCCCAGCCTAAAGTCATTAATTTTGGCACAAGGGAGGGCAGGATGCACTGCGCTGAGATGACTGCAGCAGCAGCTGGGGAGGTACAAGCTCAGCTGGACCTTCTCCAGTCTCCAGTAGTATTTCTCGACTTTGGGTGCATAATACTGACCAAAAGGTGACTATGTCCCGTGTTATCCTGAGCAGAGTTGCTCAGGACCAGCCTGACTGCAGGTCTTCTGTAAGCGTCCCCTGGCTCTGATGCAACCTACAGAGCAGACTCTGGGTGACCATCACAGCTTGGAAAGACGTGCTGCTTGTGTAGCACTGAGGAGCCTGCCACTCAACTGGGATCATGCACACCTACAGCCTGGGCAGACTGCCTACATAAGATGCTATTTCTGTTAAGCTTCTCTGCTTAGCTGATTAACAGGGATCCGGTGTGGGTAGATATCTGATGGGCTGTGGGATGCCTGGGACTTACAGGGATGTCGTCCTTGCAGTAACTCAGGACAGCAATTGCCTAGAGACTTGCTGGATTGCAAAGACTTGCTCAGTCCCTCGCACCCTATAAACTCCTTTCCTGTCACCAGCAGCTGTGTACATGCTCCCTGGCCTCCTGTGCTCTCCCTGACAAAGCACACATAGCGGACACCCAGCATAAAACACCCATCTTGTGTTCACGGCCCCACAGACTTCTGCTTCTCCCTTTTGCCCTGAAAAGACTCTGTGAGGTCTGAAGCATAGGTTTGTCCAGTGAGAAGATCTGGGACAAAGCTACAAGCTGGGGCAGTCAGTGACCAGATGAATGGCAAAGGTTTGGGATAATAGTGCTAAGAGGACCTTGGTGGTGTCAGGGCCAGCTGTGGCCCTAGGTCACCACGTGTGCTCACGAGGTATGGCCACCACGTGGCATTAGTTAGGGTCACTGTACAGTGACTTGTGGTTGGATTAGTTCATGTAAGTAGGAACGTTCAGCTTTGTACCAAAAGTAAACGTTGGGAAAATTTTAAATGCTCGCTTAGTTTGTCAAGATTAAATATAGCTCAATTTCAACAATCAAAATTTGAATGACCAAAATTAATATTAAAATGAATTAAAATTAAAAATTTAAATTTCATTAAATTCATTCATCTTCACTAAAATGAAATTAAAATTAATATTAAAATGAATGACCAAAATTAATATTAAAATCCAATTTTCAAGACCTTTTCATGGCCAAGAAAGGCTTGCACAAACCCAGAATAACTGGCCACAAATTCACATATGAACTGGAAGCCCTTGGATTCCATGATTATCAGAAGCAATCTCAGCTGACTGCCTTCTTTCAGCCTGAATATTGGCAACACAGCTGTGTGAAAGCGTACTGTGGTCAGAAAATAAAATCCATGTTACAAATGTATTCAGTGGACTATAAAACAAATAAAAATCAAATAGCCACAAGGATAATGACTAGGAGGTGGAAATGTTAATGTATATTTGAAGCAAATATGTATTCTGAAAATCTCACAAGTTCTTTATTAGATGGAAATCACCAGGTTGATGCTAGCAGTGTACTGTGCTTTCCACAGCTCCAAGGAATTCTGTTAACTGTTTTGCTAGCATCTGCAAAGTGGGAGATACTTTCCTACTAAGCTGAGATAACACAGAAGTGTCTGCTCCGCCACTAAGAGAAGGAGGGTGTGAAGCTGTGATTGAGAAAAACAAAGTTTAACTGATTGCTTAAACACTTCAAAGTTAAACAGCTCCAATAACCTGCAACCAAGGGTTTGCAAGTGGATGCTGTCATAGGATGATGACATTTTAATAAATCTAGAGATGTCATGAAAGATGTACAAGATGGGGAAAAAAAAATAATAAAAAGAACAAGGTAATTAGAGAGCTGTTACCCTGCTATAAACTGAAGGAATGGCAGACATATACTGAAAGATGGCTGTGGAGGTCACACACCATCACTAACAGCACTCAGTAAATAGGCTTCTCAAAATAAGTTCTTGAAATTTGTCTCATGCTGAAAAAGGTGAGATGTTCAAAGTATTTGATTTATCTATGAACAGGCTAAAGAGTGAATTGAGGGGACTGCAAAGTGAGTTGCAGGTATTATGAGTGCATATAAGTAATCACAGGAGTACCTGATCTTGGCACGTGATGCACTCTCCAACATGTAAGATTTTTATTTAAAGACTGCAAGGCTTTAAAAGGCATGCCCAATTCATTGGGCTCAGGGATAGAATTGGGAGAATCCATGGGCTGATATTCAGCCAGTCGCAGAAGCAACAGGAGTCATCTCTTCTGATCGTGATATCTATGGAGATCTTCCAGAAATGTCCTGCACTGAAAGATTCAGCAGATCTCCAATAGATCTATTGCAGTATTTAAGTAAATGTTTGTACTCCGTATCTTAATACAGCACTATCTATAAAAAAGCATAATTTAGTCCTCCTCAAAGAACCACATTTATTATGACTTCTTATCTGTAATCCTTACAAAACCCAGAGAAAATAAACTGATCATAACAAGCTGATTACACAATGTATTTATTAGAAAAATAAATAAACTGTCAAGAAACTGGAGAAGTTTCCTAAAGCAGGCATAAACCTCAAACTGTGAAAATAAAAACAATTCTTACAGAAATTGCAATGCTTTCCAGCACAGAGTTAGCCAGTTTTGTTGTGGTGCCAATGGTGGGACCAGCCTGCCAGGCGTGCTGGGGGATGCTGGTGACAGGTGCGGGCAGGGCAATGTCCCCTTGTCCCTTTGGCACCGTGTGCACACCATGCCTAGGGCTAATACAAGACCTAAACTGTTTGTGGCAACCCCTCTTCATGAGGCACCTCTGGCTTCTCACAGCTGCAGTATTTGTGGTTTCTAGTTGCTCCCAACTTAGGGCCTCTTAGCAATGAAACTGCTGTTTGTTCTGTGTTGGAAAATACCAACTCACAAAGCCCCACTTTTTTTCCTGGAAATATCTTAGGCTGGGAAAATCTGCCTGGGATTCAGCTCAGCTGCCAGGCTGCCCCACGTGTGGACCTGGGATTCCCAAGGCTGCGGGTCTGGTGGGCAGCACTTGGTGACCAGCCCCATGCTGTCTTCTCTGCAAAGCCCCAGCACCCACCACCATTGAAACCAGCCAGCTGGGTCCATCTCTGACTGGGGACACTGGGAAGTGCTGGGAAACCAGGTCTAGCCAGAAGGTGCTCTGAGCAGTGACGCTGACTGTCAGCTGTTTGTCACACAGCCCTGGAAGCATCTGGAGAGTTCCCTGTTCAAAGGAAATGCAGAAAAGTTTCATTTTCAGCCCGGTTCAGATGAAAATCAAATTTCAACTACCCCATATATTCATTTTCTTGGAAATCACACTTTCTGATCAAGTTTCATTTTCTTTTTTCAGTTTGTCTCTTCAGTGGTCAGCAAATACAGCTCTCCTCATGGCTGCCCCAAATAGAGAAGCTGCCCATAAATGGGGACCATCTGGATTTCTGAGCAGGTGAAATGTAAAGGTAAGTTCAGGCTTCTATAAGCAAGAAACAAAATATTTGCATAAATCCTCTTCCTCTGCACCTGTGTTATTTCCGTCCTGAATGATGAAACATTGCCCTGTTGGTACCATAACAATCAGAATGCCTAGAGCTACTCAGGACTCTGAACCATTGTGACAGCACTGGCAGATCAGGACAGGCTCTCAGAAAACAAGCAATGGAGTTTTTCAACATATATGTTTATTTCTTTGTATGTTTTGCAGCATTTCTCCACTATCAGGACAGAGCTGTTAATCTTACTAAATCTTAAAATCTCAAAAAGGGAATATAAATCCTACCAATTACCTACTCCTGTGCAAAAAACATTGCAAAAGCATGGGGCATTTAGTAATTGCATGGTTTTCCTTCATATGTTATTAAAGCTCTGGGCCAAAATGATTTTCAAAATCACATAGCAAACAAGTATATAACAAGAGAAGAAGAACAACTCAGATTAAATCCACTTTCTCCAGGGCCACATAGCTGCTTGTAACTACAGAATAGCTGCTGTAATCCATGATTTGGGGAACTGTTATTTAATTATGTGTTACATTATTTTACTATTTATCAGGCCGCAGATCAGTGGAGGCACACTCAGTTGTGAACCTCAGGAGTGGGCTTAGTGTTGCCCTCAGTTTTTCTGCCTGCACTTGGTTTGCAGCAGCAGCTGCCCTGCCTGGTCTGCTGCTTCTTCCTTAACAGCTTTCAACATTTGTCCTCATGCCCTTTGCCTCCCTTCTCCAGAGCTATGTAAGGGATGAGAGTGCTAAATCAGCATTTTCAGATGCACAAAATAACATTAGTGATAGAACAGGGCACTGTGTTCAAGAAAAAAAAAATAAAGAAAAAACAAAAACAGTAAGCATGACACTGTTAGAGTGCAGAAACTCTCTGTTTCAGTTCAGCTGTCAGTGCACAACAAACTTCTACTTTCCAAGCGGATGGAAAATGTCCCTGTACAACTCATCTACAAAGATATTAACATGATGCTTCACCTCCTGAAGACCCTGTTTCTCTGGTCCTGAGTTGCCCCTGTCCCAGAAATATGACAAACCAAGTACAAGAGGAACAATAGGAAAGAAAATACGCTGCTTTAGCTGCTGCACAGCATGTTCCTGTCCAGCCTTGTAGATTGCCAACAAAATATGAATTAAGTACATTTACTGCTATTCCTGCAGCTGAGCAGAGGAGCTGGCAAACAGGTCCATCTGCTGCTATGCTCCCCTGCCCATACCAATGCCAACAGACTTCTCAGAAATGAGCACTGCATCAAGGCAGAGAAACTGTGGGTGAGAAGAGGAGGCACTGGTACATGGGCCATCAGTGCATCATAGAATCATTTAGGCTAGAAAAGACCTCTAAGATCATCAAGTCCAACTCAAGTCCAACATCAAGTCCATCAAGTCCAACCTAGCACTGCCAAGTCTACCACCAGACCAGGCCTCAAAGCACCACATTTACGCATCTTTTGAGTACCTCCAGGAATGGTGACTCAACTACTTCCCTGGGCAGTCTGCTCCAATGCTTCACAGCCCTTTCAGTGAAGATTTTTTTTCCTAATATTCAACCTAAAAATCCCCTGGAACGTGAGGACATTTCCTCTTGTCCTATTGCTTGCTGCTTGGGAGAAGAGACTAACCCCCCATCCCACTACAACCTCCTTTAAGGTAATTGTAAAGTACAGTAAGGTCTCCCCTGAGCCTCCTTTTCTCTAGACTAAATAACCCCAGTTTCCTCAGCTGCTTCTCATAAGACTTATTCTCTAGGTCCTTCACCAGCTTCGTTGCCCTTGTTTGGACATGCTCCAGCACCTCGATGTCCTTCTTGTAGTGAGGGGTCCAAAACTGAACACAATATTCGAGGTATGGTCTCACCAGAGCTGAGTACAGGGGACAATCATTTCACTAGTCCTGCTGACCACAATATTTATGATACAATCAGGATGCTGTTGGCCTTCTTGGTCACCTGAGCACACTGCTGGCTCATATTCAGCCAGCTATCCACCAATACACCCAGGTCCCTTTCCGCTGGTTTACTTTACAGACACTCTTCCCCCCAGCTTATAGCATTACATGGGGTTGTTGTGCCCCAAATGCAGGACCCGGCACTTGGCCTCATTGAACCTCATGCAGTTGGCCTCGGCCCATAAGTCCGGCCTATCCAGATTCCTCTGCAGAACCTTCCTACCCTCGAGCAGATCAACGCTTGCTCCTAACTTGGTGTTTGCAAAACTACAGGGTGCACTTGACCCCCTTTTCCAGATCACTGATAAAGATCTCAAAGAGAACTGGCCCCAGTACTGAGCCCTGGGGGACACCACTAATGACTGGCCTCCAACTGGATTTAAATCTATTCACCATGACTGGGCCCAGCCACCCAGACAGTTTTTATTCCAACAAAGCATACGCCAGTCCAAGCCATGAGCAGCCAGTTTCTTGAGGAGAATGCTGTTGGAAATGTTTTCAAAAGCCTTACTGAAGTCAAGGTAGACCACATCCACAGCCTTTCCCTCGTTCACTGAGCATGTCACCTTGCCGTAGAAGGCGATCAGGCTTGTCAAGCAGGACCTGCCTTTGACAAAGCCATGCTGACTGGGCCCAATCGCCTGGTTGCCCTGTAAATGCCACATGATGAGAATGTGCTCCATAACGTTCCCCAGCACTGAGGTCAGACTGACAGGCCTGTAGTTCCCTGTATCCTCCTTCCAGCACTTCTTGTAGATGGGCATCACATTTGCTAGCTGCCAGTCAACTGGGACCTGCCCTGACAGCCATGGCTGCTGATAAATGATGGAAAGCAGCTTGGTGAGCTGCTCCTTCCACCAGCTCCTTCATTACCCTCGGGTGGATCCCATCTGGCCCTGCAATGGAGAGGCTAGCACAGCCAGCGCAGCTTGGCCATGTCCATGGAGCTGCAGACCATGCTTTATGCTAGCGTGGCATGTGCCTGCGTGGCATACAACAGCATGGTACACGCCAGCGTGGTGCACAACTGTTGCACAGAGGTGACATGCAGGCATTGGGGATGAGGAGGAAATGCGCCCTAGAACAGGGGACGTCCAGGTAGCCAGCAGGAAAAGGACAAGTAGTGCCCAAATATCAGAGCTGAAGGATGTCTCATGCTGACTTTGGATCTTGTTGATTTTTCTACTTTTCCAAAATGCTTTAGTCTTGCATATTAGGGCAATGTTCAGGCCTGATCATATGGGAAAGACAGGGATCAGAAAGACCACAAGAGCAGGAAGCAAAATCACACACAGCACTCCCAGAGACGCAGAAGAGGTGGAAGGGCAGCCAGGAGCAGGACTTTGGGGTGTCGCGGTGATAGCACCCAAAGCGGGCGGAGCCAGCCCACACTGCGACCACGCAGGGTGCAGCGCTCCCTGCAAGCGGGGCGTGCAAGCTGTACTGCAAGGCGACGGCACAAGGGGGCACAGCTACGGCTGCGCATGCTGTTAGCACTGGGGCTGCCAGCCCACACGTTTGGCGTCCAATCTTGCTGTAGCAAACAGATGGCATTTTTCCTTATAACTACCTTTCCATCTTCTCTCTCCAATGTCCCAACTAAACACTCTTGCTTTAATGGCTGTTAGCACAGTCAATCACAGTCCTTGTGAATGTCTTACAAGGCCTAATTATTAATGCCTGCACTTTACTTTAGGTCTCAGATTGTTTGATCCCCACCTTCTGTTGTTGAATTTTCCTAATTTATTATCTATTATTGGGTTATCAGTGTTATTGATTTATGGTACCTCCTGGAACTTCTGGCTCTCTCTTGTGTATTCAGCCTATTTTGAGCATGGTCAGCAGGATGAGACCTGCAGCACAGTGTGACCAGCTCCTCCACCATCAGGTTATGCCTTCCCTTCTGGCATCAAGACAGAATCAGCAGAGCTGCTTGGGAACACCCTTCTATACAGTGCATATTAATGAAAGCAGACAATTGTTCAAGGACATCTATAATACCCCTCAAATGTACACCAGGGCATTCCTCAATGCAGATAGAGGTGGAGCATCCTTTATGGCACATTGCAGTCTTAGCCCCAGGGCCTGAGTTAGGTAGTGCTGGTTCTGTGGGGCCCTGGGCTGAAGTTTGGGTGGCAGACCCTCATGGGCAGATTGCAGCAGGGCTGGTGTGTCTTCCTTTGCCAGGTACCACATCTCCCCAGCGTGGATCACAGCAAGCCATTGCAGCTCACGGTGGGTAAAAATGGCAAGATGTGCCAGGGTATACCAGAAAAACCTTTGAACACCAACTCTGATGACTCTGACATCTGTACTATTTATATTCCATACACAGTCTCAGTACAGGGATATAACCTAAGGAACCAGCACCCATCTCCTCTGATATTAGCTTCTAAGAACAGGTGCCAGCTCCAAGATAGTCATCTTAGTTTTCTGCTAGCCAAGTACCACCTGAATGTATCATGTCCATCCTAGGGGAGGAGCGAGCCACAAGGTCAGGTGTGACAAAAATCATCTTTTCTTCATTTATGCTGCCAATTCTGTTCACAGTTTTGCAGCCAAGGGCACATGTTTTGCTTTCACTGCATCAGATATGAACATCACCTTAAACTCTTAGTCATGTGAACATGGATTATAGGATAATTCACATTGCAGGGGACCTCACAGGAGGCTTTCATATGAAAGGCAATGGTACTGTAGGCAAAACATCTGGGCACTTCTGTCTTTCCAAGGTTTGGGATTTGAGATGCTGGGTATGTCTAGGGCTGCCAGAACAAGGCAAATGGGTGCAGGCAGGAGGTGAAGCTTTTAAATCCTTAAATATCACAGTTGAAACAAGTTAGCTCTAAGCTAGTGAGTGGTATTAGCAGCATATCAAAGCCTGAAACACTGTCAGTGGAAAAACAGTTCATGTTCCTGGCATATCTAACTGCCAGCATAAAACTTCTGTTTCCCATGGACCCTTTTGTTTAAAGGAGGGGACAATCTGGTTCAGTGCCTTGTAAATTAACTGGAGTGAAAAAATAATAATAGCTCCAAAACAAACCCAGCTCCAGGTTCTAGCTCCAATCTCCGTATCATATCTCTAGCGAGAAAACTTGCCACTGCTGTGCAACCTGGGAATGTCATGGCTGGATGGGACTGTGGGATGCATAGCTTTCCTTAGGAGAAGGGCAGTGGACCAGATCACGAGGTACCTGACATATACAGTACATACCCCACAACCCAAACAGGACACGTTGGTCTGCGTTTTCCTGAGGGAAACCAAACTGGGTTTGGTAAAACTTGGCAAAACTTGGAGCAAATGTGTATTTTGCATACAGCAATTTGGGTTTAAGCAATCAAGCCCCACTACGGAGCACTTCAGTAGAAGATTCCTGAATAAATACATGAGTAAAAATGTTTATTTATCAGGGACAACCCTTCTGTGAGATAGGCATATCCCACATGGTGCTGGCCCCTAGTATTGATCATCCTCTGGTCTTTGCAGCTGTAGGCACAAGTCAAGGCCACCAGACAGTACTGAGTGTGTACATACCCTCAAAGCAGTTCAACCTCATCTCCTCCCTTTCCTTCCTTCTAACTAATTAATTTGGGAAATTTACAGTATTTAGAGCTTGGCTCTGCTCTGTTGTTTGTGAGGATGCAAATGAAACGTTGTTGAAGCTTGTCTGGTGCTGGAATACACAAAGCCTTTGTGATATGCTGATTTCTCACACCAGGCTCATCCTCCTGCCAGGCGGCTGATTGAGTTGCCACCTTACTACTCTTTTCCCAGGCAGCTGGAGGGTGTGGTGCCACCAACATTTTTTTTAGTGGCAAAGCCAGTTTAAGAAATTCCTTCCCCCACCCCTTCGGTTGTGTCAATACAGCTGTCTGGGGAGCTGTGGCAATTTGGATGGCTGACTTGGTCACATAAAAAGAATAATTGGAGGAGAATTTTTTAAAACTGACTGAAGTCAGATGTGACCCTACACTGAAGGGGGGGGGGGGGGGTGGAGGGTTACCAAGCAAAAGCAGGAATGGGTAGCTGAGGGGTGGGAAATCCTTAAGCCAACTTTGCCACCAGAGAAAACACCATCAGCTCACACAGTGATGACCTCCCAGCCTCCATGGCTTCATAGTAACCTACAACTCACATACTAGATGAGCATTACCTATGCAACAGTCCCAGTATATCTCACAGTTGGAGACTGATCACAAGGTTTCCACAAGCAGCCCACCTGAGACACTGGCAGCATGTTTTCATGCAGTTCTCTTTTCACCAGAGAGCTGGGTGAAGGCTTCTCATCGGTGCGTGGAGACCCTGCAGGCCTCCAGGACGGGCTGCCACTCCATGGGATTTATAAAAGAGAGGATCCTGGGAGGTGTGAATCCCATGGGAAATCAATAGATGGAGTTTGATGCACGTTCAGGAAGAAGGTTCAATCCTAGAGCTGCAAGGAAACCTTCCTTCTGAAAATGCCTGGTCAGGTGAAGCTACAGCTCATTTGAAACCTGAGGCTTGGTACTCTAAGCAAGAGCAAGCACTGTCCCTGGCAAACCCACAAGACCTGTGCCCTAGAATGAAATGGATAACTCACATTGCTTACACAGCACAGTAACTTAACTCTCTGTCTTGACCTGGAGAACTTGGAAATGGGGGATAGAAAGTCTTAGTGAATACTGAAGTTGGCCAAAGCCACAGGGTCCTGGAAAGGCACAGGGTCCTCCCCTGTGAGGACCTGTTGGTGTGTTGGGGGCCTGATCCTTCCCTGGGGGCACCAAGCAGACAGGTGGGAAGCGGGTAGTCCCATCCAAGGTACTCCCATCCTCATCTCTGAGCAGCTGGTTGGTTCTTATCTCAAAGATGCTGAGATTTCCCTGTGTGACACCAACGAGTGATTCAGAATATACAGGATTAATGGATTTCTAAGTTAAGCAGGTGCTTTCAGAGAGGCTGAGGCTTACAAGGGGCTTTTTATGCTGAATCTTTGTAAGCTGGGGGAGGTGAGCATGCAGTTGTGTCAGACGTGGCTGCCACAAACATGAGCACACTTACACTGGGGGCAGAGGTTAGCTTTTGTAGCTGAGGGTGACATGCACACAGGAAGTCTTCTGCCTTCTTTTTAGGCCAGCCTCACTGGGTTTTCTTATTCTTGTGGAAAAAAAATTCTGTTATGAAATGCTTGGAGATCAGAAGAATTTTGTCTTTTATTTCCTCCTGGATTTGGAGAAATTCATAATTATATCAGAAGAGACAATTGTCTCCCAAAAGCTGCTGCTCCTAAGATAATGATGAGCACAGGGTGATGAAGACCACCTGCCTCATGCCCCTAGGAGGAAGGAGCTGTGATAGTTGGAGGCTGGAAGTATGCAGGGATGACAGTATAGCAGCTTTAAAATAGTTTTGCAGGCTCACCCACCTGAAGTCCCACACCCTGACTCTTTACTCTGCAATATCACTGACACAAAGAACAGCTTTGGTCTCAAATGGGTGATTTACAGGTATCATTTACTAGACCTAATTCTCCAGAGAGTGACTTGAAAATAGATTAGAACACAGAACAGAATGAGTTATCCACCTTTCAGATTTTACTATTGGTGAAAGTAAGCCAAATTCCATTGCTGGTGGTCAAGCATTCAAGAGCTTGGACCCTGGGGCTAGCAAACCATTGACTCCACCCTGCCCCACCTGAGCAATTGCTGTCTCCTCTCTTCTGCACCCATTCCCACTCCTCCCTGCCCACGTGGCCGGTAGCATGGGAAAGGTGCTGAGACTCCCAGCATTTCCCACACTTGAGCACCTTTCCAGCAGCATTTTTGTTAGTGGCCCTGCTGGTCTATGGAGAAAATATGTGAAAGCAATAGGAAGCACAGGTGAACAACATGGAATGAGAAAAACAGTAGTTATTAACAGTGACTTTTGAGAAACATGGTATAGTGTTGGCCCATTTTGAACAAGAGGCTGGACTAGAGATCCCCAGAGGTCCCTCACAACCACCACTACCACAATTCTGAGTTACTGATTTCAAAGAAGATTTCAGAAAATTCCTGTGTTTTTTTGAGAGCAAGTGTCCTCCAAACCTGTTACCCTGGACTCCATCAAAAAAAAAAAAAAAAAAAAAAAAAGGTAAATGTGTTTATGTGTTTCTACATTGAATATGTGGCACCACTACAAGTAATGAAGGTCCATCACCACTTCAGCAGTAAAGCCAGAAAAACAAACTTCTGATTCTGTCATAGGTCATTTAATTTTAATCTGAAACCATGAGAACCATTTAGAGGCATCGGTGGAATTCCCTGATGCCACTGAGATAATCAATCCACAGCTGTCAGTGAAATATGGGGAAATGAGAAGGTAGAAACACCAGCTTGGGGAACAGCAGTGGCTTCATGAGAAGACAAGATGGCCAGGAGATTCAGGCCTGGCAAGAAAACTGACTAGCACAACAGCTGAGTCTTGTAGACTCTATTGAGACTGTACTTGTACTAAATTCTGCCTAAGAAAAGCAGTTATGAAAGAAAAACACACTGCATTAGGTTGGGTGTCTGCACACAAGCGAGGGCTGGAATTCTGGGTTGGTAGCACTGCCCTGATTTTTTTTTATTTTCATTTTTTCTTTCTGTAGAATTCATGAAATGCACCAAACTAAACAGATATCTAAACAGGAGCATTGGACCTGACATCAAAATCAATTTCTAATTTTTTTTGGCATGGTTCAGGTAAATGCTAATGAAGATCTGGGAAAGGAGCTTGAAACCAAGTTGCAAACACATTGTTTAGTGTCAAATGCATATGTCCAAAGGGGAACCAGCAGGGATCAGCACAGAGCAATAGGTTAAAAAACTATTTGTTTTTTCCAGGGACCAAGAAAATGGTTCCAGGAGTTTTGAAATTAGCACTGAAGATAAAAAGGGAAAGATGAGTAAAGATGAGAGTATACAGCAGGCATGCAAAAAGCCTCTTCAAAGGAGTCATCGAAAGGAACTGGTTAAAATGTGAGTGTAACCAAGATGTTTGTCGACGAGCTTTGGGCTTCTGCTACTCACTTAGTGGTCGATTAAAGATAGGTAGTAATGAATACTTCAGCAACAATGCGTACCATTTTATTTCAGGGGAAGGCTGTAATTCACGTTCCTTGCGCTTCATTTCTTTCAAATATTGCCTTTTCAGACTGTAGATCTGGCAAAAAGGAAGGTTGTATTTCCAGCACACAGCCACAAAGCAGCAGCCATTCATTCTTGACTACAGCTGAAAGTGCCAAAAATCTGCCAAATCGGTCCTTGTTTGGTTCTGGGGACATCCCCCACCCCTAAGCAAGGCTCATCATAAACTCATCCCGCCAGTGCCACATGAAATTGCAACAAATTTCAGTTCTTAGCAGCCAAGTCTGGATCTGAACAAGTTGTTCTCCGTTTTGCATGACAACTGCTTCCAAAGCAAACACTCTGATCATTAATGTGTGTCCTGTAGTCTCTAGGGCATGACAAACCTTTCTGGTTCTTATGGCATGTGCTGATAGCTTTACTACCTGTCTTCACACACCATGAGACACACTGAAAATTAATATGAATACATATTTTGTTGCAACCCCAGATGAGGACTAAATGTTTTGTGGATCAGGTTTTTGAGACACAAACATAATGACAATTTTGGAATTGTATTTTCAGTCAAGATAAAAAGCATTTTAGTCCCTCGTCTTCCAGAACTTCCTAACAGCATCCACATCTGGTCCCTATACAGTTAGAGAAACCAGGCCAGATTGGAAAACACAGACAAGCGTTGTAATCACTGAGTCCTACAGAAACATCTCCCGAACAGCTCTCACTGCACGGAGTGACATTTGCTACCACACTAATTTTCCATTACCACTGCTTGCTGCATTGATGGATTATTGTCTCTGTTGCTGGTTGTTTTGTTTGGTTATTTTTTTCCCCCATGGAAACCACAAGAGCACTACCCTCTTGCCCTGTGGGAAGGGCAAGCATGGCCAGTTTCCTGAGGGCCAGTGGGCCAGGAGAGCCCAGAGGCTCAGAGGATGGTCCACTCTGCCCTTGTGAGGCCCGACTTGGAGTACTGTGTTCAGCCAGGTCTGGGGCCCCCAGCACAAGAAGGATGTTGATCTGTTAGAGCGGGTCCAGAGGAGGGCCACGAAGATGATCAAGGAGCTGGAGCACCTCTCCTACGAAGAAAGGCTGAGAGAGCTGGGGCTGTTCAGCCCACAGAAGAGAAGGCTCCGGGGTGACCTCATTGCAACCTTTCAGGACTTAAAGGTGACATAAAAAAGATGGAGAGCAACTCTTTGCTCAATCAAATAATGACAGGACAAGGGGAAATGGTTTTAAACTAAAAGAGGGGAGATTTAGATTAGAGGTTAGTAGGAAATACTTCACTCAGAGGGTGGCGAGGCACTGGAACAGGTTGCCCAGAGTGGTTGTGGCTGTCCCATCCCTGGAGGTGTTCAAGACCAGGTTGGATGAGGCCCTGGGCAACCTGATCTGGTGGGTGGCATCCCTGCCTATGGCAGGGGAGTTGGAACTAGGTGATCTTTGAGGTGCCCTTCCAACCCAAGCCATTCTATGATTCTACAATTCTATGATTCTATGCAGAGCCTTGATGGGCTGCACTGCACAGAGTATGGCCTTCACCCTCCAGTACCTCTGAATCCTCCACCCCATCTAGCTGCTGTGACGGGAGGGGAGATGGAGAGCTCAGCCTAACCCTTGCCCCTGAGAGATGAAGAGGGGAAGTCAAATATGGGAGAGTGGCTGGAGGTTCTGCTGCTATCCTCCTGCTGCCCTGCCTGACATAGGCACCACAGCCAGGGCTCCTAAAACCACTGTCATGCCATGCAGTTGGCTAACAGCACCATTCTTCAAGGGAATGCTCAGCTACCCCCACAGTAACTGGAGGGAACAGCCTCTTCCAGCCTGCTGTGAATGGGGCATCCCCCTGGGACACAGCAGGCTGCTCCTCAGCACCAGCTTTTACCAACTGGCCTATTGTTTTGGGGACTAATCTGATGGAGGGAAAGGACATTGGTAACATCAGTGCTGAATGCTGCTTTCTGGCAGAAAAGGTTATTGAATGGTTATTGAAGGGTGAATGCACTGAACAAAAAGGCCCACCCGGCATCGAGCCCATGTCTGTGTCTGCCGACCTCCACTCCAGTAGCTGCTGCCCAGCAAAGCTTTTCTGAGCTGAGCTCAGGCTGCCTGGCTCATCGTCGCGGGCTGGGCCAGCAGTGCTGCTGCCTGCCTGGCACAGCTCCACCACTGCCAGCAGAGGAGCATGAACAGCTCTGGTGCTGGTCCTTCCCCAGCTGCCCGCACACCTTCAGCAGGTGATGGGACTGAGATGGGTCAGCCCAAAGCAAGTGCAGTGCTAAGTTTTCTCCAGGTCAGTCACAAATTGTTTGACGGGAGCCTGAAAATACTGGTTTTACTTACAGCTGTGTGGTGGGCTGAGATGGAAATGTGCACAAACCAATCCATGGCTACCCACACAACCAGCTGCCTGGGGTTGTTTGCAGAACCACTGCCCATAGCTCCACCCTCCCTAACCTATCTCACTTCCAAATCTGTCTTCTAAAAGCCCACACAGTAGGCTCCAGGCACACACAGAGCAACCTCAAGTACTGGAGTGGCCAGTGTCAGCCCAACCCTCTCTCTCCAAGAAGCCCCAGTCATCTTTCTTTCCTGCCCTAACATGCTGCAGGCTGATCATTCATGAATGGTGACCTACTGAAGCCCTGTCAGAGGCTGAGGAGGTTCCACAAGAGCCATTTTGACTTGTGGTGGTTACAAGATGCTGCCCTCTCCTAGCCCCCTGCTTCACACCTGAGACACCTTTGTCCTTCCTTGACGTAGATGGCAAAGAAATGTCATGGTTCCACCAACTGGGGAGCAGGGAAAGCTGAAGGTGAAAGTTTCACATTTGCACGTTCACAAGCAGCTTGATACAGTTTTCAGCCCCACCAGTTGCAAAGCGCTTTATGGTAAAAGACTAAAGTAATGGATTGATAGTCTCAATCCAGTGAGGTAGCTCCAGTCAGAGCGTTGTGCTCAGTGGTGCAGTCTAGTCAGAGGCCTGTGGCTAGCGGTGTCCCCCAGAGGTCAGTACTGGGTCCAGTCTTGTTCAACTAATACAGCAATAACCTGGATGATGGAATATAGTCCACCGTCAGCAAGTTTGAGGATGACACAAAACCAGGAGGAGTATCTGATACACCAGAGAGAGGGCTGTGCTACCATTTAGACAGACCTGGACGGGCTGGAGAGCTGGGTGGTGAGAAACCTCATGAAGTTCAACATTAAAATTGGAAAAGATCTCCAAGATCATCTGGTCTAACCATCACCAATGTCACCCACTAAACCATGCACCTAAGCATCAAGTCCAACCTTTCCTTAAACACCCCCAGGGATGGCGAGGCCACCACCTCCCTGGGTAACCCATTCCAATGTCTGACTGCTCTTTCTGAGAAGAAATTTATCCTAATTTCCAACCTGAACCTCCCCTGGCACAACTTGAGGCCATTATCTCTAGTCCTGTCACTGGTTATCTGTGAGAAGAGGCCAACCCCCAGCTCCCCACAGCTTCCTTTCAGGCAGTTGTAGAAAGCAATAAGGTCTCCCCAGAGAGAGAGAGCTCTCTCCTACCACCACATCTCCCACCAGTCCTTCTCTGTTTGTGAACAGCAGGTCCAGCGGGACACCCCCTCTGGTAGGCTCACTAACCAGCTGAGTCAGGAAGCTATCTTCCACACACTCCAGGAACCTCCTAGACTGCTTCCTCAGGGCTGTATTGTATTTCCAGCACATGTCCGGGAATTTAAAGTCCCCCATGAGAACAAGTGCTGGTGACTGAGTGACTTCCACCAGCTGCTTACAGAACACCTCATCCGTCTCTTCATCCTGGTTTGGGGGTCTATAACAGACCCCCACCAGGATGTCTGCCTTGTTGGCCAGCCCCCTGATCCTTAACCACAGGGACTCTACCTTGTCATTTCCAATCCCGAGCTCAACAACATCGAAACACTCTCTAATATACAGAGCCACTCCACCACCCCTCCTTAGTTGCCTGTCCCTTCTGAAGAGCTTGTAGCCATCCATTGCAGCACTCCAGTCATGGGAGTGGTCCCACCATGTTTCGGTGATGGCAACTATGGCACAGTTTGCCAGCTGCACAATGGCTTCCAGCTCCTCCTGTTTGTTGCCTGTGCTGTGTGCATTGGTGTAGATGCACTTCAGTTGTGCCTGTGCCATTGCCCTCACCCCTAACCCTGGGACTACTCCCCCAGGCTCATCTCTATTGAGCCTCATTTCATCCCCATTGCCCTCCATACCTAGTTTAAAGCCCTCTTGATGAGCCCTGCCAGCTCCTGGGCTAGAATCTGTTCCCCCCTTTGAGACTATTACATTATCCCTTCTATAAAAGAGGGAAATACAAAAGGCATTGTACAAGACATCAGCAAGACCATATCTGCTCAGTGAAACATGAACTCAAGAGAACTGATGCACAGAAGGAACTGTAGTGATGGGGAAATAAACCCTTTCCTTAGAGCAGATGCTATATGGGCTTGACCTGTTTAGCCTGGTAAAATAAAAACTGCAAGGGACTGCAGTTTTCTGGGGAACATTATGGGGTCTGGAAGGGAAGAATTCGGGTCACACTTCAGCTACTGACCAGATAAAGGTTCTCAGCAGTGCTCTGCAGCACCGAAGTCTTGCCCATGAATTTGCTGTGCCCATCTGCCTCATCAGGAGGGTTTGCATCAAAAATTGCCTGGGATAAGCTAGCAGTTGATACCTGTAATTTGCTGTCCTCAGGTATTTCTCCATTGATTAGAGAGGGATGCAAGACAGCCATCTTGGACCAGCTGCCTGATGTCTTCACAGCTAGAGTCAGGTGAGCTGAATTTCCCCTAGCGTGTGCTCTGCAGCACAAGTTGGTTTAACCCGTTTAACAAAACCACCCAGCATGTCAGTGTTGGAACATGCAGGTGCATCCAGGCTGATAATAGTCATTTCTATTAAGCAGACAGAGGAAGTCAGGCAACAAGCCTTAATGGGTTGCTGGGTGCAACCACACTGCAGCAAATCCCAGCCAAGCTGTGGAATCTGGCACGGGCAGTACTACAGCTCTTCAGGCCTGAGTCCCGGCACACCCAGCAGTGTACAAGGGCACGCACGTAGCAAGCAGTTTTCTTAGCAGTGACCTTCTTAGTGTGTAAACATGAATGAGAAAGCATACATGCCTTTTAGCTGGCAGCCTGGTAATAACCAAAGCACACTGCCTGCTGAAAAAATGAAGCCATGGAAGAACTGTTGTTTTGGACTGTGTTTCCATGTCTTGTAAGATTTCAATGTGAGTATCCCTTGGAATGCATTGTTCGAGCCATTAGCTGTGCTTTGCTGCCCCAGTCTTGATGTTAGTATCTCTCAGCGTCAGCCTAAGCAGACGTGCCTGCTCTTGTTTTACCAGGAATCCTTCTGGGGCTTTGGCTGAGATGAGATTTTACAATGAATGGATCCTTGCCAATGTTTAGCCTGTGAAGGCACTTTGCCCACCTTCAGCAAAGCTGAACAGCACATTAGTGTTTGCAATGTGAACCAGCCATCAAGCATGAGTTACATCTCCTGCCCTGAAGGGAATGGGAAGAGATGAGGCAGGGAACATCTATCCAAACAAGTTTGTACACACATATGATTTTGTAATATGCTGCCTAGAAGAAACTTGAAGCCATGGTGCGGGAGAGTGTGGAGACTACTGTAAGGATCACAGCCCTGTCCCTCCAGGAGGATGGGATAAGCATGTGCAATGTGCTCTCCTAGCATTTGGCCACAGGCACTCCTTGGTTTAGCTCTGTGGATGGCTTTGAGAGCAGCACAGCCATGAAGTCCTGTGAGGACACAGTACAGTTCAAACATGGCAAGTTGGTGTCTCTTGGTTTACCTGGCTCTGCATGAAATTCCTCATGTGTTAACAAGGAAGCTGCCTGCACTGCACATGGAAGCTGTTTCATACGTATCTAGCAAGGCCAGAGATGATTTCAGAGTGAAGACAGTGTTTTAAGGTTCCATGTTCCCATGGTCTTTTGCCAAAAGAGAAACAGTGGGTTTTACTAGCACCAGGAATAAACAAAATATTTGTAATGATCATGGTTAGGGCCCAGGTGGATGTTACTTGCAGATATGCTACTGGCTCCTGAATCATGCTGGGGAAAAATTAACTAAGTACTAGACACCTCACCAGAAATCACAGCAGAACTTCCCTGAAGCATCTCACTCTCCCTGACCAAGCCACACTGCTTCAGGAGTGTAAGCAGAAATATAATCTCTCAAATAAAGTGCTGGGGAATAATAAGGTTCTGAAGAAAATTCTACCACTGAAATTTCTGCAGAATTTATTTTTTACCCTAAAAAATATTCCCAGACCATAAGGGTATCACAGAATCATAGAGTAATAGAATGGTTTGCGTTTTAATTGGCCTCAAAGATCAAGTTCCAACATCCCTGCCATGGGCAGGGACACGTCCCACTAGACCAGGTTGTTGAAAGCCCCATCCAGAAAAGCCTTTAGCACTGCCAGGGATGAAGTAGAACAGCCTCATAAAGAAACTAGGAGCATCCTTTCTATTTGATAAGGGGAAAGAGAGGGAGAGATCCATCCCACTGGTGCATTCCTCATCCTAGTCACTGCATGACTGAGAGCACCAAAGAACAGGACAGGTTCAGAGTTTTTTATGGACTACACCAGTTCAGAGAGGGGAGTGATCCAGCCCACAGATGATGCCAAGTCTTGAACCCCTCCTGGCATAGTCACTGGTGCGTGGATGGACTTTCCTCACAGTCTGCCACAGCAGACAGCTGCTGGCATCAGCCTAGCTTGGATTGAATCTCCCAAGGAGCATGGGTTTGCACAGGGTACCTGTGTGCTCCTGCTCTCCTGCTTGACCCCATTAAGATCCTGGCACACCTTGTTCACTTGACGCATCCACTCTAGAGCCACAATGTAGGTAAGTCCTGGGGAAGGGAGACACAAGCTGACTGATGGTGTTTACCCCCAGGGCAGTTAAATTCAAGGTGGGCATTGAGCCTGCAGTCCAGAGGGTGTGGGCAAGCACTTCCCTCCACCTCTCACACTGAGGCATCCTTGCTCAAGCACGCTGATCAGGACAGGGAAACACCTGCATGTGGTGGCACTTAAAGAAGCAGCTTGCTACTGGCGTTCAAAGGGTTCCCTAAGACAAAATGAGTTTCTTTGTTGTCATGAGCTGTATCTCTATCATGTGCTCTGCCCCACCATGGCCCTGGCTCGTGCCCTCCAGCAACACCTTTATTCGGTCTTTCCAGCTGACTTGCAGGCTGATGGAAAGCGTGCTGGCTCCTAGGACTCCTGGCCTTGTACATGCCATAAACTGCTCCTGGGAACCCCTACAATGTTACTAATGTTTAAACTGGGAGACAAATGCATTGAAGCTAATCAATGAGTTGATTGTGTAATCAGAAACAATTCATAAAAGAAAGCACAAGTTCTGAAGGTACCTGACTCCAGGCTCAATTTTCAGCTCCTGAGCAGATTTCTCTCTGGCCATGCATGGGCACAAGCTCCACACAGCAAAGATCACGGAGCTTTCTGGAGTCATCCTCAGGGGCTTGGCTCAGCCACAAGTCAGTTCTTGTCTCCTAGATGCCATATTCTGCCAAGCTGTCCAAAGGCAGTAATGTGAGGGCTGCCCAGTCTTACAGGAATGTTCCCTTCACTGGGTCAGAGACTGTTCTGCCTGAAAGTAAATCTGAAAAAAGCCTTGAATATTGGACATGTCCCCTGTCTGACCCCACAGGACAGCCCATGGGGAGCTGCACGCACCCAGCGGGTGGTCAAGAGACATGGGTATAACTGAGTCTGGTTGGTGCCACAGCCTCAGCCACAACTTCTCACTATATTTTCTTCACAGTGGGATCTCTTGCTCTGTGATTTCTGAGCTCTCTTCCTACTCTATTCCCCAACAGCAGAAGGCTTCTTGATTTCTACCCTGGCACGTTGGGGCAGCTTGGTTTCCTCTCCCCTCTTTTCAGAGCTTCACATGAAGGTACCAATTGCAGGCATTTCAAATATACTTCCCTGCCTCATTGCCCAGCCCAAGCATGGCCTCATGGATTTTCCAAACTTTATCAACATTTTCTATATAGAATCATAGAATCATAGAATATCCCGAGTTAGAAGGGACCCATAAGGATCATCAAGTCCAACTCCAGGCACCACACAGGTCTACCCAAAAGTTTAGGCCATGTGACTAAGTGCACAGTCCAATCGCTTCTTAAATTCAGACAGGCTTGGTGCAGTGACTACGTCCCTGGGGAGCCTGTTCCAGTGTGCAACCACCCTCTTGGTGAAGAACCTCTTCCTGATGTCCAGTCTAAACCTCCCCTGCCTCAGCTTAACACCGTTCCTGCGGGTCTTGTCGCTGGTGATAACGGAGAATAGGTCACCTGCCTCTCCACTCCCCCTCGTGCCCCTCGTGAGGAAGTTGTAGACCGCGATGAGGTCCCCCCTCAGCCTCCTCTTCTCCAGGCTGAACAGGCCCAGTGACCTCAGCCACTCCTCATATGTCTTCCCCTCTAGGCCCTTCACCATCTTCGTCACCCTCCTCTGGACACTCTCCAACAGTTTAATGTCCTTTTTGTACTGTGGTGCCCAGAACTGCACACAGTACTCAAGGTGAGGCCGCACCAGTGCAGAGTAGAGCGGGACAATCACTTCCCTCGACCGACTAGCAATGCCGTGCTTGATGCACCCCAGGATATGGTTGGCCCTCCTGGCTGCCAGGGCACAATGCTGGCTCATATTCAACTTGCTGTCAACCACAACCCCCAGATCCCTCTCTGCAGGGCTGCTCTCCAGCATCTCATCGCCCAGTCTGTACGTATAGCCAGGGTTGCTCTGTCCCAGGTGCAGGACCCGGCACTTGCTTTTGTTAAACTTCATGTGGTTGGTGATCACCCAGCTCTCCAATCACACATATTTGAGAAGAATGTCACATATCACACAATTTGAGAAGAAGTCACTGCACACTGCATGTTGTCACATGCTTGTAGCTCTCTTCTACCATCTCCAGCGCAGGAACTGCTGCCTGCTCCCGATGGTTGCAATGTCTCAACACAACAGGGCCCCATGGCTGGCTATGGTCATTGGCTCATAACGGCAACAGGAGGAGAAGAGGACACAAAGGACCCCGAATAAGGAGGATGTGGACAAAGCCATCCCGCCAGCTGGCACAGGGCCGAGCACAGTCAGCTTTCTGCTGCAGTCCAGCACAATTCACAGCCCCACAAGTCCGACTCCCTGGAGAAATCAGCTCAATTGGAAGCTCTCGCCTCTAGGACTGGCTTCAGCACAAACGGCTGCTGCCGGATTAATTTCACTCTGGGCTGTGATCTGCATGAGCTGCCCTGTCCAGGGCTGTGGAACGGATTTGTTCTGCTGACAGGTAGCCCTGGCAGGAGGACATTCCCGAGCAGCTTCTGGCACGGAATGTTGTTTTTACTCCTTTCCACACTGGTGTAGAGCAGAGTAAATCCTCTTTGATCAATGCAAAATCAGGTGTAAAACAAGAGAATCTGGCCTGGGCCATTTAATTCTTCTAGATCTAAGCAGGCTCATAATCTTCATCAGTGTTGCTTCCTGCTTGAAATGCTTTTCATTAGCTGCTCATTCAGTGAACACAACCTCTTCTGCTACCTCAGCAAAACACATGCCACACTTCTCGCTCAGCAGCAGAAGGCAAACATTTTATTGCATTTTAATCACTGGCAGTTTCAGCAGTTGCTTCCTGGTCTATTTCTTCCACCCATCCTACTGAGAAGCCTCTATGAATGATTGCAGGGATGTGCTTGACCAAAGACCTCAGTACCTCCTCAGGCTCCAAGTAGCTGCAGGGCTGATGCAGTTCCTGGGGAAGCTGGAGGCTGAATGCCTGGTTATTTCAGTGGCCTTTTGATGCAGTGTTGGAAGAAGTGGGATGAGAGCACAGCTGCTTGCTAGCAAAGGTGCGCAGCCCTGCCAAGACCTCTGCCATACCGCAAATCTTGCAGGACCTAGCTGCAAAATTTCATACATTTTTTTTCTTCTGACAACGATTTCTTGAAGCTGAAACCTTTCAGTGTAACAGACCATTTCAATGACAAAAGAAAAAAAAAAAAAAAAAAAAGGTTTGTGTTGCAAGATGTCCCTTTTGGAGGAAACACACTGACAGAGTGACCTACCTCAACCCTGCCATCAAAGAACTAGAAGAAGCAGACCAGAAACCCTATGTGACAGGGGTGCAGCCCACTGTCAGGACAAGGTTACATCTTACTCTGCTGTTGACACTGCAGTTTCAAGCCAAAAACTTCTGTATGACTAGAGAAAGGTACGTCCCAGCCCTGGCTGATAAGGTTGAGCCCAGCTACCCAGGACGCATTTGCTGGTCAGTTTCCCTTGCCCTGGGCAGCTCCAGCACAGGCTCTACTGGATGATGCTCAGGGACGGGCTCTGCCAAGTTCTCACCTGCCATCTGCAGGGCCTCTTTACTCTGGGCAGACTGTGCTCTGCGGAGTGCGCTCTGCTGCTCCTCTCCAAAGCCCAGGCTGCCTGTGCCTCTGACTCACACCAACTGCTTAAAGGAAAATGTTGGTGCCTCATTTCTTCATTTTCCTGTGTCTGGGTTTTTTTCCAGCCCCTGATCCACGCCCTTCATGCTGCTGAGGTGGAACTGGTTCTCCTCGCTTGGGCATGCTCCTTAATGTGCCCATAATTCACTCACAGTCCCTGTGCTAAGGTTGACATCCCTCTTCCTTTGTTCCATAGCTTCTTCTATGGCACAATATAAGCATGCAGGAAAATGGGGCAAGGAGTGTGTTTTAGAGCCCTGCCAGCTGCTGATGGGCCACTGACAAGCAGCCATAAGCTGGTTTGGGACCCACGGTGGCCTGTGGCAGTGGGACCACAGCAACCCTCCACTGCACCGTTCCTGCTAGGGCAGTGCACTTAATTTCATTGCCATCCTCCCCCTTTAATCTCCTTGAGAATGAGTGGGAGGATCAGGCCCAGCACAAACATCAGCCTGTGGCTGTCAACTGTTGTTCACCACGTACACTGCCCTATAGAGGAGGGTAAATGCCATGCAGAGACTTCAGCGGAACAAGAACAAAGGCAGATCCCTTCTCCTTCCTCCAGTGCTATCTAGAATCGATCCCTGCCTGGTAACACAATCCCCTGCTCTGCTGCCTGTCTCTGCCATGCAGAGTCATGTTCAAATAATTTTGTTCCACATTAACACTGAGTTGAGTTAATTTGTGTGAAGCCCCGTGGGACTTCCAGGCAGCCCTTCCTAGCAGGGAGATTTTGCTGAGTTTGCAAAATAATTCAGCCAGGGGAGGGGGGGCATTCGTGGTCCCCAGGTTCTCCAGTTCTCCTCCAGCTCTGATCTCTGGATCACAGAGGTCTCAGGTTGCCCCTGGACAGACCTCACTGAAACAGCTGGATTTCAGCATTTTCTCCACTGCAAAAATTACACAGTGTTGCCCACTCCTCCCACCATCCTCAAGGTCAGATGGGGAAGTTTTGTGATCTGATGAAAGGGAACAGGGAGGAAAAAAAGCCCAGCAAGATGAAATCTGATCCCGACCTCTGGCTCCAGCCAGCACTGCCAGCCCAGTCCCTTCAGCCCCTGTTGGCTTGCTCTGTGCTGCCCTGGGACGCTCATTCCCTGCAACCAGGATGCACTTTTGAAGTGATTATGAAAGGAATTATGCATTCAGGTATTCTAAGAACTGGCTGAGTCTTTTGTCCAGAGAACGTCTGAGAAAGCCGATGCCTTATTGCCTGCTCCTTAAGCAAAGTATTGTGCAACTCTGCCATGCTGCAGTGCTCTTGCTAGCAGGTGATGAGAAGCTGGGTAAAGCAGCCTCTGAAATTCCCGGCTGGAGAGGGAAGGGTCTTGCTGGGCAGCCCTGACCCTCCCTCACCCCGCTCTTAACCTCATGGCTGCTTCTCTGCACAGGAGAAGCTCAGAGATTTACCAGCAGCCACAGTGCTTGCATTTGTACCGATAATTTAAACATGCCTGGCACTGTTTTCTGGCCCTGAAGCCACCAACACAGAATAATCTATTAAACTTGCTTATCCTCCAAGCCAAGTTTGTCGGCATCTAAACACATGGGGCAATAATCCCAGCAGTCCATTCTGCCCTCAAGCTTTTTCCAGGAATTGTTTCAAAGAGCACTATCTGGCTTGCCCCAAAATCATGTCAGAGGCCAGCCTGAGCAACCACCATGAGACCTGGGAATATTCCTCATAGCCTTCTAGCCCAGGTCCCTCTGGTGCAGCCCTCTGCCATCCCTGGATTTGGCACAGCTGGTGCAGGATGTGTCAGGATAGACATCCCCAGCAGGAAGCAGTGGCTTGCAAATACTTACCTGGATAGCACAGACCAGATATATCTGGCTGAAGTTGCGTCCCGGTCTGCTCAGTCCTTGAATTTTCACTGCCCTGAACCAATGGGTGTTTTGTATCCCACCAGCAGAGACCTGCAGCTTTCTTTGCACTGCTGTTACCTGCAGCACATTGCTGATGCCCCAGCCTGGTCAGGGACATGAGGCAGCACAAGTATTTTCCCTTCCAATGCTGTCACGGACCCAGCTGCTTGAAGAGTATTTGGTTTTGGTGTGTCCATCTCTGGCCATATCCACCAGTGCATGTGTATGGGCTGTGCACAGTGTGAGAGGGGAATAAATAGACAGAAAAGGGAGAAAAAACTTTTGCTGAAACTATGTGGGAGAGATGCAATGGGAAATGAATGTTTAAAAGCAGATAAAGACAGGAGCGCAAGCTGTGCTCTAAGCCAGCTGGCATCAGGAAAGGCACAAGGGGTGGGACACAAGGCTGCCTCCCACCCCAGCTCCTCACCACAGGCAAGCAGCATTGCTTGGCTCTGCCTGCTCAGGAGGCAGTCACAACAGATTTCACATGAAGGGGTGAGGTTAGGGCTTCTGCAGCACAAAAGTCACTGGCAAGTCTGTACATTTCTCTGAAAATCCCTGCTATTGTTCGAAGCTCTCTTCAGCACCGGTGGGTTTTTCTGCCGTAAGATCCGCACCAGGGTTCTCGGTGCCAATGAGGTGGAAAGGCAGAGTACTTGTGCACATGAGGCAAACACAGGGCAGCAGGACAGGGAAGGTTCAGGAGCTGTGGCTTCACTGCTCTTCCTCCTGCTGATGGCAACGGCACTGCAGGCTCCAGCGAGGTCATGTGAAGGGCATTTCCCCTGGCAGTGAGGAATCGTGGAGCTGAGCTGTCCCAGTGGGACAGTGTGCCCAGCTCCTACCACTGGATGAACCGGCCCAAGGTTAAGCTCTGCCCTGGGTGACATGCCCCATCCTAAGGCAAAGAATATGGAAGGAGCCTCTGCACAGATGCAAGCTGTCTCCTCCCAGGAAAACCTTTCCTGATGCCCTGTGTCCATGCAGAGAGTCTGAGCTTCCCAGAGGCTGGTGCACAGCAGGATTCTTTGGGTGTTTGGACCAGGACCATCAGTCCAGACTGTCATCCATCCTAGAAAGCTAGGCAGTGGTTAACCTACACTAAGTCTCTCTTTCAGCCTGGACAGTTACATCCACAACCTGAATTTATCTTACTTGTGGATAGGGCTGTGCAGGTCCCTAGATACAAGGTACCTGGCTTTCTTTTGCCCAGGAGTACATTAAGCAGCTCTCTCCCCTTTCTCCCTTATATTTTCCATCTGCACCTATTTTTTCCAATGCACCAAGCACAAGTGTTTTGCACCGGTGCCATGCTCCTCTGCCTAAATTGCTCAGATGGTCTACCTGATATGCTCCTACTCCTTAGCTGGGGGGGTGCCAGAGTGCTTTCTGCAGAACCGCAGGACTCTTTTCTAGCAAACATCCTGTCAGTAGCTGGATTGTTTGAATATCCAGGGAAATCAAGCACAAACTGCAGATTGGCGAGGCATGTTCCCAAGAAACAATCTTATCAGAACTTCTGGCAGAAAAAAAAGTGCCTGGTTTGACAGAGGCTTTTCAGGGCTAGGTGTGGAAAACAGAGATTCAAGCATCTTTGTTTGAGTGAAGTCAGAAGCTTGGCTCGTACCTCTCAATCCCAGTGCATGCCCTGGGCTCAGGCTGGAGAAACAACCACTTTCATCCAGGGCATGTAATTAAATGTTCCTTGCGCCAGAAGGCTGTCTCTCATGAGTGCTATGTGGTGCAGAAAACTCATTCAAGTACCTGAGCTGTTCCTTTCCAAGGTGATGTACTAACCACAGGACTGTCTTAGGCTGCCAGGACCCAACTCACATCTTCACAAGGATGATTTCAGAGGTCTTAGTTTCTTTCTGTCTCAAAAATCAGTCATTTTGGGAAGCTCCGTCTTTTGCCACCTTTTCACAAAACCGAGCTTTCATTTCCTATAAGCAGAGAGCACAAGTTTGGCCATTCAAGCCTGCTGAGAATGTCTTCGCATTTCTGGTTTCTGTTTTCAGCAAGACATCACCAAATACCAGCTGGAGCAACACAGAAGTGCCCAAGTGGCCATCACATGCCACCGCACGGAGCCAGCAGAGAGATGTGTAGCTGAACCAAGAGGATCTTTTGCAGCATGGAACATCACAGTGCCCAGTATCGGAAAAATCACACCTCTTCCTGAGTGTTTTATATGCTATTGTTAGCAGCAGTAATCCTACAGTATGAGGGATTAGGAGGAAGAGCTTTTTCCCTGTGTCGTGGTGATTGCACAGTAAATTTCCACAGACTAGAGTGCAGTGAGTTGAGGGTTTCTCAGATACAGCAGTCCTGTAATTGCTGTTACTCTTGTGGCTTTTTAAACAATAAAACAGTGAAGAAAAAAGTTGTACCAAAAGCATATAACTGAAACCTCAACAATGGATGGTTGTTTGTGTTTCTGTTTTGCTTTGTTTTGTTTTTCAGGACACTTACAGGGTTTGAATCTGCTTTTATAATAACTGTTGCTTTTGCCTAGATTTTGGTCAGGTATGCACCTTCAGGACTGCTTTGCTAGGAGCACAAAAAGGACAGTTTATTTATCAATGAGTTTCACTGCTGCTAGTCACTGTCAAGCCTCAAAATTATGAAATCAGGTTAAAAGAAAGAGACTTTAGCACTAAAAATGCACATTGAATCCCATTAGTTTCTTACCTACTGCATTCTGACCTTGTCTGTGTTTTCAAGATTTTGTCTACTTCAGGTAAGCTGAAAATAAAGAAGAGGCTCAGTTGGCCTCCCCATGTGGTTCTGTGGTGGGAAACCTGTAGGTACCCACGCTCTCTGTTCTCCATGCAGTCCCCTGCCAGTAGACATGCCCCTGTCCTCTGTAAGGACACAGCCCCAGCTCTCCCACTGGCCCCAGGCAGCTGCAGCCATCCAGGTCTGCCATGCTGGCACCTACAGGGAGAAGAATAACATGCTCACTGTCTGTGTGCCTGGCTCCCACTTATTTAGGTTATGTTGGAAATCTGGGTTTGTCAAAGAGCAGTTGCCCATCCATCACCCAGGGAGGGTCCAGCATAGGCTGAGAGTGCAGTTTCTTCATTTGGAAGTAAAATCTAGCAGGAAGGGTTGTTGTTTTGTTTTGTTTTGTTTTTAATGTTTTGTTTTGTTTGGTTTGTTGTTGTTGTTGTTTGATTTCTCTTACTTAAATGACATTAAAACAGTTTGTCTTTACATGGGCACAAAGGAGGTACATGTGTTTGCACCCATCCTGTGCCATGGTGCATATTCCCCATTCACATGGGTGTCAACAACAGCCTTGTCCAAGCTTCCCCAGTGTGACCGGAGCTATTTTCTGTGGTCTGCAACACTCTTATTTTCCATGGGGCTATAACAGGTATGGTGCAGTGACATGTAACAGACTGATTTAGGCCCTGGTGAGAGGATGTTTACAGAACTGGGACACCAGCAACGTAATACAGACAAGCAGGATGGCTTTGCTCCTCTAACTCTGTGGATCAGCTGAGCTTAACCTGTTTGCTCCTTCCGTAAAAGCCTCAAAAGGAACAGAGAGCATCTCCACACATTTCTCACCAATATTCAGTTACTGTTGTTGTTATCAGGGGTTTACAGAAATGCTCTGTTATGGGCCAGTGCCATGCCTGGTATGACCCTGATGGCAAAGAACAAAATCCAGAGATTGAGACGGATACAGCAAAAGCTGAATTCCCATTTATTTGGGTAATTTCAGCAACAGTGATGGCGATGTGTCTTTTCAGAGCTGCTTGCAGCTGTGGGTGCTTCTCTCTCTTGCCTTGGCAAAAACACAGGCCCTCTGGTGGGGAGTACACACCCCTGGTTGTAATGTCCTTGGTCATCCTCATGCCGCAGCGTGAGAGTCGGAAACTTTTCCCCATGACTGTATGTGTGGATGGTCCAATCAGTGCTAATGTAAACAGAAAGAGAGGAGATATGGCAGCTGGGGAACCTAGAATACCTCTAGAAACAAGTGGCCTTTCCAACGGTGTCTGGTTGCTCCATCAAAAGCCCAGAAAAAGGCAAGCTGCCAAGTGGCTCCTGAATGGACCCTGGAGCCTGTCAGTGTGTGGCCACCACAGTGTGCCAGAGAGGAGCTGGGCTACCAGGTGCATAGCAGCACCCTTCCCAAGTGAAATCGTTGCAGGAGGATTTGGAAGCTCCCAAACTTAGTGCTAGGGTTGGGTCAATTGGACAAGGCATAGGTCAGGTTCTTTGTCGCCGTAGTGAGCAGGAAGGCTTTGAGATCACTTTCGCATACAACTGCTCTTCATTGTGTAGCAAAGATTATATCCACAGACCATTTAGGTTCTCTACAACAATGTCCATGTGTCCTGAAAACCACCTTCCTTGACACTTGTCTTGTCCCTGGCACTCCTATGACATCTTGAGTCTTGCAACTATTTGTTTCAGATCATCTAGCCAATAAAGGTCCATTCATCCCCCCTCAGATTTATCTGCTGCCTGTGAGCTGCACAAGGTGGGAAGAAAGCGCCCAGTTCCCCCCCCGCCCCCCCCCCCCCCCGACCCGAGTCCTTAACTGCATGACTGCATGACCCTTCAGGTCAGGCACACACAGGCAGTTTGGCCACACATGCTCTTTTCTAGACCTTGCTTTTTTCACAGGATCATAGAATATCCTGAGGTAGAAGGGACCCACCAGGATCACCAAGTTCAACTCCTGGCTCCACACAGAACCACCCAAAAATCAAATCCTGTCTCTGAGAGCACTGTCCAAACGCTTCCTGAACTCATGGCAGGCTCAGTGCCATAACCACATCACTGGGGAGCCTGTGCCAGTGCCCAACCACTCTCTTGGTGAAGAGCCTTTTCTTGATATCCAGGCTGACCCTCCCCTGTCCCAGCTCCATGCCGTTCCCTGGGGTCCTGTCACTGTCCCCAGAGAGCAGAGCTCAGCGCCTGCCCCTCCGCTCCCCTCGTGAGGGAGCTGCAGGCCGCCATGAAGCCTCCCCTTGGCCTGCTCTGCTCTGGGCTGAACAAACCAAGGGACTTGAGCCGCTCCTCACATGTCTTGTCTTCCAGACCTTTCACCATCTTTGTAGCTGTCTTTCGTATGTTCTCTAATAATTATTATTACTATTATTATGTATACTCTCCAGCCTCACATCCCCCAGTTTTTATGTATAGCCAGGGTTGCCCCTTCCCAGGTGTACAATCCAGCACTTGCTCTTGTTAAACTTCATACAGTAGTGATTGCCAAGCACTCTAGTTCACCAGGGTCTCTCTGTGAGGCCTCTTTGCTGATATGAATGCCTAAAAGACAGGAAATGGAAAAATTCAAGAACTGTTAGTGAGAGAAACTCCCCTAACGTTGCTTATGCAGAGCATTTCAAGAATCCAACCAAGTACTACGGTCTAAGAACATCTACATGGCACAGGACTTAGTGTGCTGCAGTAGAGAATGTGAAACATTCACATGCTGAGTCCAGTGACTTTGCAACGAGCCTTGAGCCTAAGTACCAGAGTGCACATTGCATATAAATAAGCTGTTTCCTAAATGACCTGTGATATGGACGTGCCTGGTTTTCAACAGTCTTGTCTGCTTTAAAGAAGCACAAGACACTGCAGGTCCATCTCCATCTTTATAGCTCAGCCTGCAAGGATGGATTCAAACTCATATCATGTTTATGTCACACATAAACAGACAAAAGCACACATGGACATAGACACACAGGTGTGTGCACCAACAGAAACACACACATGTTTATGAAAGCTTAGTGAGTGTATTGGCTTTGAGTCTCACAGATTCCCAGGTTCTCTGACAGGTCAGAAAGACACCTGCAAGACACCGAGGACACCTTCACCTTTTCCTGGGCTGAGCATAACTCAGTCAGTGGAAATATTCATCACTACAGAAGGACAATTTCTCCACAGAAAGCAAGCAAGATGAGAACATTGTTTAAAGGGAAATTTCAGTCTGAGAAACCTCATTAGTGAATCCGAAGTGGTGAACAGAGGAGGGTAAGCTGAACTGAAGCAAAACAAGTCTTGCCAGCAAACAGGGGAGCCAGGCAGGATTGAGTGCCATTCCTGATACACCCAGACCAGACTGACAGAGCATATGCTGATGCCAAGATTTGGACTCAAAGATCCTTGTGGGTCCCTTCCAACTCAGGATATTCTATGATTCTATGAAAAATTGGCTCTTATCTAGGCCTTATCTTGGTCCCTAACCCAATATAAACACCATTCAGCCAAGGAACACAAAATTTAACAGATACACCAAATTTACCTTGGTGTTACTTATTGGGATTGTGGATACTAATGTTTTTCTATACATAGCCAATGTCATTTCAAAGCTCCCTAAATTGCTAACCCCAGCCTCATGAATCCCACAGGCAAATGACAGATACTCAGTTCTTATTTGAACACACTTTGAGTTGCATTGGTGACATCTTTGTTCTAAGAGATATGGTCCTCACCCTCCTGAGCCAGACCTTTTAAATCTGAGCTGGGAAGGTGAGGAAATACCATGCCCCCTTGCAGACATTCAGTGCCCAGCACCTGGCACTTCCCCTCTTACCCTAAACATATCTTTTTCCTAGGCCTATCCTCCACCTGCCCTTCCCCACTGGGAATTTTCCTGAAACCAGCAGGACCTGAAAAGTGGGAGCTGCTGCAGTGTGGAGGTATACCAGGATCCATACGAGTTGTGGCAGAGCAGAGCCAGCAGCAGGCCAACGGGCAGAAGGCTGGGAAATAACAGCTTGAAGGAGATGAAGGCATTGAACAGGATGCCCTGTGTGATGCTGAGGACTATAGCTGTGTTTTCAGAGGTGGTACCATATTTCTGAGTGTAAAGACACTCAAAAAGGAATTACTGGTCAGGCTGCATTATAGGAGCTCACTGGCTATGAGTGATGGTGAAAGAAGAAGATCTGGCTGCATTAGTTACAAAATGATTACAAGCTGCTTGTAAGGTATGCCCATAAAAAGGCAAATGAATGGTAAGAAAAAAGGGCTGGAAGACACCACAAGATGCCAACTAATCCACTTTTAACACAGTGGTGCCTCTGTCATTTATGAGAGGAATGTGTCTGACCTGAATTTAAAATCCTCTCATGCTGGAGACACAAGATTTTCCTCAGACAATTTCTCCAGCATTAGCCTGTCCTGGTAGTCTCTCACAGTTGCTCTCACAGAAGTGAGACAACTCTCCAGGAATCTGCCTTGTGAGGAATCATCTCCATGTCCAAGCTGAGGCCATGATCCAGCAGGAAAATCCCTTGGGCTCTGTTCCCCCATTCTTTGGCCACTCCAGTGTTTAATCAATGGCCCATGGGGCTGGGCAATTCCTCAGAACAGATTTTTAATCAGGAGTGTGGGCAGGTCTACACTGGCCAGCAAACACCAGAGCTGTTCTCAGGCAAGGACCCATCAAGACTAAGAGAGCCATACCCCGAGGTAGTGGGGTCTGCCTCAGGATGTGTCCAGGCTGAGTTCCTGTTCTCAAAGGCTGTTTCGCTCAGACCAGGGTCTGGCAGGACTTCTCCTGGTGGGGCTAGCATAGTGCTGGCGGGGGGGGAGGAGGGGTTGAGATGAGAGGATGTACGAGCAGGCTGTGCCAGAGCCACCTACACCATGCTGTCCCTTGGGGAATGGGGAACTTCTTCCTGCTTTTGTCCTGATCTTGCAATTGACTGGTGTGTCTCTGCTCCCCATGGCTCAGTGCTGGGGCAGTGACTTTGTCTATCAGCCTTTCATGGCTGAATGTTGGCAATTTCTTTTCTGTAGATTCAAAATGTGTGGGTTTCTGATGTCAAGTCCTGTGTCAGTTCTTAGTTAGTGGTGTTTGAAGCACCAGCGTGAAGACAGAGCAGAGCACACACCAGGCACAGGCTCTTGGAGCCAGATAATCTCATTTCATTCACTAATGAGCAGGCTTAACCCCATCCTGATTGGCAGGAAAAGCTTAGAAACATGGATTAAGTGAGATGGAAGCATGGCCTGGATTCCAGCCAGGCAGGGTTGCACCTTTGGAAAAGAGAGACCCTCCAGCATGATTTCAACAAGACCTTTTCCAGGAGTAACACTTGCTACCCAAAAACCAGAGGCTGCGGGAATTACCCAGCAGGATGCACTGACCAGTAATGCCCCAGTGGTTACTTTCTTCAGACAAAGGGCTCAGGGCTATTCTAGAGGTTTGCCTTGTCTGTTCCAGAGCGAGGCTGACGAGCATCATACAAGGCCATGGCCATCCAAGGTCCTGGCCATGCAGGATTCACCTTCTGTACAGCTCAGGAGGATTTGGATGGTGGATACTCCGGGTGCTTGGAATGAGAGCAGATGTGCAGTGTTTGGGCTGAGAAATAAGTAGGAACAAAACATCAGGGGTAATCTGCCATGAGAAGGCAGTGCATAGGACCAGTCAGACAGCCAGAATTGCTTCTGAGACTTGCAGAGTAGCCCCCCAGAATGAGCATTTAAAAAGCAGATTTTGTAAGTAGCTTGAGTCCAAATTACAGATCAACAAACACAGGCAGATGGACACTGCTGCTTTCTGGACATCTGCATCATTTATTGATACTATCAGGAACCAGCCACGGTGCCAAAACTGGAGGCAGAAAGTGCTCTTTGCCAAGTCAATATCCAGCACATCCTTGTGCTCTGCCACAAGGGCAGAGAAAACTAACCAGGACTCAAACTGTGAACACGAACATGTCTCAACTGTCCAGTTGTGAAATCCTGTCCCAAAAGCCACGCTTCAGTGAAACACTGTCCTGCCAGTTGAAGCATCTGTCTTGCTCCAATTTATTAATGAGCCACAGTTTTACTTCTGCTGATGGAGTTTTTGAGCTCTGCTAGTTTTTTTCAAGTATTTTAGTTTTACGTAGACAATACAATCCTTGCAATCTGTTAGTGCAAAAGATACTCACATGCGCAATCTTTTCAGGTCTCTATGACTGAATTAAATGTTCACCAAACCACTGGCAAGAGGTGAAGCACTCCAGACGCTCCCACATCCATACTATTAAACTCTCTGAGACTCCAGAACAACGTGGTAGATCCAGCCTGGATAACAAGACTGGAATCTGCGCTACAAGGAGTCTTGAACTATGCCCAGAAATAATTTGGAAAATCATCAGCTGGCCCAAGCAAGCCATGCCCACAGTGGCATGGGCTGTTTCTTGGCATTGTTACTCCACCACCATTATGGTGCAGAAATGTTTTTTCATTATTAACAGCAGCACTCTGCAGTGTTAACAGCAGCACATTAACATCATGCACTCTGATTTAATCCATGTAAGACTGCCGCAGAAGACAGGAATGTAGAGCCTGCTGCCTTCAGAAACCTTCTGGAGTGCTTGCTGGAGCACAGTGATCTCCAATACCTACATAACTTTAGTGATCTCATACAGCTCAATATATTTATATTTATATTTTTAAAAAGAAAAAGAAATAATTTTAAGCCTGTAGCACAGTGAAGAAGGCTGCCTTTATGCAAATGTAGCCAGAAGATCCTCAAATTGTATTCCTGGAGGCACTGCAAAATGTGACTGCACATAAAAGCTCTGGCTGCCTTCTTCCCCCTGTCCAGCAGTTGGTTTTGTGTGGTCCGGATTAGCACAGCATTGAACCCGTCAGTTAGTACAAAGTCGTTGTCAGCACTAGGAAAATCACTCACCCTGTGTACAGGCTTAGTGCACAATAAGCTGCTCTGGAGAGGGCACAGATGCAGCACGTTTGAACATGGAAAGTGAACCAAAGAGCAGTATTGCTTGTCTCTCTGCTGAATGAACTGCAATGGCCAGATTCCTTGTTCAAATGCCAAAGGAATCTTCATTTCTTAGTATAAACAGAGATTTATACAAATAAAAGCATGGCACCAAGTCTGTACAGAGCCCCAGGACAATGTCAGCCAGTCTCCCAGTCGATGCTCAGCACCGTTACTGCCGCACTAGTGCTGCACACAGAGAAGTGGTAACCTGCTTGAAAAGGAGAAAGGGCAGCAGCAAAAAGCTGCTGTCTGCCACAGAGCTGACCCTGAGCCCCTCCACCATGAAATGGTGACTCTGATATCAACAGCAAAGCTTTGCTTCCGAGTGTGAAACACAGAGCAATCGACCTTTTGGTGACAGTTTGCAGAGTGCCAGCTCAAATGACACTGTGGGGAGGGGTGTGGGTATTATTAAGGTATATGATATCACCCACAAGAAGAGAAATAGGAAAATGTCCCCTGGGAACAAAGCCTGGGATTTCTACCAGTGTTAGACTTCTTAGCTCACTGATTTGCAGATCCTCTGCTGGAGAGCTTATCACCAGGGTACCTGTATTTCCCATAAAACGTAAATTGCCTTTTAACTTCTCTCCACTGCTTTATAACCATCCTACTTAGATCTAATGATGTGCAAAAGTTTACAAAGCATTTTCAGATGACCTGGAATGCCTGCCAGCTTGTAAGTAGAGCGAATAGCTTAGTCAGGATAATAGAGAGGAAATCCACTGAATAGCTCAAGTCATTAAGATGTTTGCATTTGATGAGACAACCACTACCAAGGGCCAGGGAAAAAGAAATGAGCCAGTGCTGCTCATGCAAGGTGCTGTCAGGCATGCCCACATTCATCTCTGCCCTCTGCAGCATTCAGGGGCAGGAGTGAGGTTTGTTAGGCTCCAGCCTTCTCCCAGTGTGCCAACATGATTGCTTCCTGCACAAGATCTTGAAAAGCTCAAATGCACAATTCAGCAATTCCACACACAAGTAAATAAATAACAAATTTAACTCCACACTAACCACAACTGCAACCCTCCAAAAAGCTGCAAGGAGAAGGGCTGAGGCAGTGGCTGTACCTCACTTGCGCTTACTTCAGGAGGCATCATCAACCTGAAATTGTAAGGTGGATTAAGGCCTCTTCCCATCCATCCCCATTCTTGTAGCTTTCAACTATATTTTACAGCTCTAAGGAAACTTTCCCCCCCTCTATTGATGAGTAAAATGTGCTGCCCAGAGGACAGGGAGGACCGTCAGAGGACAACCAAGTGCTGACCACTGTGAACTGGGGCACCAGGGAGGAGACAAACGGTGTGCAGAGGTAGGGGCCCTCAGGCTCCATTTGCGGATATCCCTTCACTGCACCCCAGCTTGGAAAGTGAAACTGAGACAATCACAAAGGTCTTAGAGCAGATGTGAAAGAGAATTTTATCTTTATCATTCAGCCTCAGGGACAAATGCAAAGGGGAGGCAGAAGGGATCAGGACAGCCAGCAAATGAAAGCTGTTTTGCACTGATAGCCTCTGTGAAGGGGGCTAGGGGTCAGACACCTTCAGGCAATGTGCTATGATGACAAGGGCCCTTGTCCCTACCCACATCTCAGCTCTGCTGGAGGAGAGACTGTGACACCATTAGCTTGACCTTCCTCCTGTTCTCTCTCTCAGTATTTTGTTTTCTCACTCTAGACACCAGTTCCTAAAAAAAAAAAAAAAAAAAAAAAAGGGTGGGTTAGAGGAAAATGCTGGTGTTCAGGTGGGCAATATTGTACGAGGGCTTGTCTTTTATCCTGAAATGTCAAAACACGATTTGAGAGATAATTCTGGGTGGTTATAACAGAAAAAAAAAAAAAAAAGTCCAGGCTAACTCTTCTTCAACTGGCTGTGGCAACTCAGCATGTCCAAATGGGTATCTGGAAGGACAGTGGAGAATGCATGCCCTTCCAGCAGGACATTCAAGTCATTCCTAATTGGGCTCATTATGTGCTGACTCCATATGTGCCGTTTCAACAGCTCTTGGTCCCCTTAAGAGAAATTAATGAATTTAGAGCAATGTACATTGCACGCACTTATATAGAATTCTTTCCCAAGTCTTGTTTTCCTCTGTAGGAGTCACAACATCTCTGGATTTTTTATTACTAGATAAACACTGTGACAACAGCAATTGTCTGTGATTTAAAACATAAAATAAAATAAAAATCCCAATGCAAATTAGATTAATCAGAGGTATAGTGCTGAAGTCTTCAAAATCTTTTCTGCACCAGGGAAGCAGTGTCCTTTGCAAAGCCATTGCCTTCTGATGTGATCCTCTTCTGAATCAACACAGGTGCTGTCCCAGGGCTACAGAGAGGCACCTACTCCTTCACGCCGGCAAGAGCTGTGCTCTTCTCTTCCCCTTGGCTTTCTCTTAGCACAGAGAAGCCAACATTTGAACAAAACCTCAGTCACCACTGGCTCCTTGCGTGATTGCCTTGCAGTGACAGACAGATGTGTCTGCCCCAGAATATTCTTGCAGTTCTTTGGCCCATGGCTTTGTCCACCAAGAGGGGCTATGAGTCCGTGGTAAAGACAGCCTAAATGTAGCAGGACCAAACAAGCCAGGCAGGCTCTTCACAAACCCCACATCAGTCTCAGTCCCCTTTCCAGTACTGGTAGGAATGTTTGACTTCAAGCAAACAGATAAGGCAACACCACTGACCCCAACTCTGTAGGAAATGTTCCTCTTTCTGCAACTAGAACGCATGAAGTTTTCAGACAGTTGCTGGAAGTCTGAAAAAAGTGCATTAGGAGCAGTTTCATGGGCACTTAGTGGATACTGGATTTGCACATATCCCATTCCTCACCATTCATAAATATATGCACAAGCATCTTCTATTCACAGAGATTTTGGCAAAAGGCCCACTGAATTCATCAGAGAGAAGTCCATTGACTTTGGTAGACTTTGCACATTGTGGGTGAGAACAGATGGAGGCTCCATTCACCAGTTGCCACTCATTACTTAAAGCTTATTATTGTCAAAGAGTTTTGTTAATACATTCACAAATGAAGTGCGATCCAAAGGTCTACAGCAGAACGTGTAACTGCCGCTGAGTGCTGGTGAATGGCAGACGTGCCATTCACTGTCAGACAAGGATGGTGTGAACAAAGGACACCTTATATACACAGAGCTTACAAACAGGAGTTTACTGACCCACGTTATCTCCCAGCTTGCAGAAGGCAGTAGGTATGTAGCTAGTTCTATGTGGAAGGAAAATGCAGTTTTCACAGACCCCAGTGTGAGACACTGTAGACCTACCCCAAGAGAAAGCAAAAACAACCATGTGTGAGCTCAGGTCTTCTCTGTCCCTTGCCAAAAGGAAGGTCCAACGAGCTTCTGCAGGAGCTGTACTGAGCCTTTTCAAAAGCTATAGTCACCCAGAGTGGAAATCCTCTCCTTGCGCCCTGGGGTAACAAGGAATCACACTTCCTGAGCTCAGTAAGGGGAAGTCTTCCAGAGCAAAAGATCTCCCTTTACATTGGGTGCTGAGGCTTTGGTGAAGGAGATCTTTCCTCCAGGGTCCCCATCCATTGTGTCTCTCAAAGCTAGATCCCACCCCACTTCAGTGGAGCTCCACAAATGCATGTAGCAAAGAAAGTATCACAGGGACTGCCTAGGAGCTCATGGACATGCAGTGTTCAGCAATTAGCTTTTGTAAAAGGCAGTTTACATTGGCTATGGGGCTACAGTAGACTTAATAAATGTGCCTGTAGTTCAGAAATCTCTGGCATTAATAAAGCAGAAGGGCAAATGGCTCTAACAATCATGAATTGATGCAAGCTGGAAAGAGCAGTTAAGAATCCCTGTTGAGTTTATACTGTAAAATAAACTTAAAAAAAAAAATGCTTAAAACAGTGACTCATAGGGCTAGCCTAGAGGAAGCACAAACAGCTCTGAAACAGGAATAGCAAGAGGGAAAAGAATGGCTTACTCCAAAATGAGAATGCAACCAACAAAAACAGGCCAGTAAAGAATGAGGAGATTTTCTCTTGCTGGAAGCCAGAGGTCTAAGCCTTTGGGACTGTTTCTCCAGTAAGCTTTGGGAGAAACACACCTGGCACACTTAACACAAAATCCATTCTCTGCTGCAGGTAAACATCTTGAGCAGGTCTGAGCCATTACCAGGCAAAACACCCTCTGAGACAGATACAAATAACTAGCATTGATCTATGCAAATATCCCAAAAGATAGCACTGCACACACATGTAGCAAGAGCTAATTAAATTCAGCTCCCAAATATCTGATAAAGATGACATCAGTACAGCCTCCTAAAAGAGTGACATGTTCCTGGTTGTTAATTACTGGAACGACACAGTGGGGGAACATCTTCACCTAGCAATTGGGGAACCTTGACACTGGGCAGCCTCACATCTGCTTTGGGTTTTAATTATAAAGTAGCAAAGGTTAGCAACAGATGAGTTTGGGGACTACCCCTGTCCCAGCTGCATTGCCTACAACTGAAAACTAAACTTAGGTTTCCTGATTTTGTCTTCTTTTGTGGATTAACAAATGTGCCATAGGACAGTGGGATGGTGTGAAAGTGTCAACGACTGCCTGGGGCTCACTCTCACAACCACAGAAAAGCACATTTCTGATCCTGGGAAAGAGAAATTCTCCCTAGAAACACAGAAATAACTTGGTAGGCTTTCATTTCTTGGGCTGTTGTCTGTGGTTTGGGGTTTCCAACACGGGAAGCTGTTCCCAGAGTCAAGTGTTTCACAGAATCTCAGGTATTCACAGAACTGCGTGCAGTGTTCTGCTTTCCTTCAGAGAAAGGTCTTGAACCTCTTTTCAGGTTCTACGTCATTGCTCAGAGCTGGAAAACCAGGGACATGTTGGGTGCAATTCCCCTGAGAAGACCTCTGTTGCCTGTGCAAGAGGCTATCAGGGAAGCCAAGAGAAATTTGCTTTTTTTTTGGTGTGATGGTGACTCAGTTTGTGCCAGGGCCAGGAAAGAGCTAGCTAAGCCTTGGGATGGGACAGAACAAACAGACCACTGAGAAATGGATGTATGGGGAAATGAACCTATCCTTCATGTGCTAGGAAACCATCTCAGTTCAGGCAGCAGTCACATCGACTGCTCAAGTGCTTCAGGTCCTCCTGTTGCTCCCAAAAACTCTAGATATGGTCTTGTGCCCTGTCAGCTGCGTGGATGGCTGCACATTTCTGTATGAGCTGCAAGGACAGACCAACAGCCTGAACAGCAGAGCAAACAGGGTGTCACATTCTTTTGGAAGAGGTCCTCTTGATGCTTGCTTACTGCCCACCTCCTCACACTGCCTACACAATGGGAAAGAACATGGGGCAGTGCAGCATCCCTCCTGGTAACTCCGTTCTGACCACTGAAAAGGGACTTCATACCATGTCCTCACAAGACAGGGTCACAGGTGACAGTGAAGTCTATATGGGAAATGCAAGTGTGTCCCCAGAGGACATGAGACACCCACGGTTTCCAAGCAGACAGTCTGAGGGATCATCTGCTTGCAAACTTCCTCATGAGATTTGTCATTGTGGACACGGCTGCAGTGTACATACTGGTCTGGACCTGAGACACAGATCTTTGAGGTAATTTCTGCATAATCACAACCACTTTCAAACACCATGAAGTATAACACCATGACTTCCTCAAAGTGAGCTGCAGGCTGGAGTGATCTTCAGTTTGAGAAGAGTTAGCGTCCAGCTACTTCGTTCGGTTTTCAGTTACTCTGTGCACCAGGGCAGCACCACCTAAGCCAAAGACAGCCCAGAAGCAGACCCTTATCATACTGCAATCTGTCAGCAGCAGCACAGAAGCTCATTTGCCTAGATGTAAGCTCACATACCTTACCAACCACCAGAATCAGACAAAATATCCTTTATGGTAGCCAATGGGATTTTCCATTGTAAAATGTCATTTTGTTCTGTTTGAAATAAAAACGTCTAAATAAAAGTACTATTTCTGTACTTGGAAAAAAAAAATCAAAGTTTTATTCTAGACCTTTTGCAAAGATTTTTCCATTGTCCTGGCTCCCATTGAAAGTTCACACTAAGGAGCAATAGGAGACAGCAGAGGAGCTAGAGGAAATATTTTTCACATTTTGTTTTCCCCAGGAAGCTGAAAATGGAGACGTAGTCCAGTGGGAAGTCATTCGTGCTGGCATACCTCAGCATCAGGATGTGTCCTGCCCATAGGCAGAGTGGCTCTGAAACCTGTGCAAGGCCACCAGACTGGGGCTGCTGTAGCATTGTGGACTTCTTGAGTCTGAATCCTAGCAGCTAACGTGCTTTGAAAAACACTTTGCCTTCTACGTGGAGACTGTTTAGAAAGTAATGTGCTGCATTCACTGTTGAAGAGTGAACACCAGAATTATGTAAGGTGAATGAACACTGCTCTTTCTTAAAATGGTTCAGGGAAGAAAGTGAATATATATGAGTTACAGAGGAACTGAGTTCCTCCAGACCCTGCTTTCTCTTTCTGCTTTTTTTTTTTTTTTTTTTTTCCTCTCTCTAGAGCACAGGAACAGCATCTCTTTGGTCAGAACATGCTTGGCTTTTTTTTTCCATCTAATGCATTTCTGTCTCATCCATCTCTCATGCCTCTTTTAGGGCTGGACATGTTCTTGTGGTGATTTTAGCAGTGTTTAGTTAGCACACTGCTGTGTAGCTGATAGTATGCAGTAGTAATTTGTAGCTAGCCGAAGAAAGGGAGATTTACATGTCTCTCAGACAGACTGCAACTAACCTCATCATAAAACAAAAGCTGCTTGTTCCAGACAGGTTGCCTACAGCTCAACTCTCTACAGCTCAACACTGGCAAGCTATTTTTACAGCATCTTTTCTTTAACCATTTGGGTTGACCACATACCTGCTGCCTTCCTCTTTGTGCTAACCCACGCATCACACAGCCTACAGAAACACATCTACACGGCATCTTGTTTCCCCATACAGAACCACCCTGCTACGCTGTGGAAGTCTCTCTCCTGCCTGATTGATAACTATGGGCAAATCCAAGAGTTTAACTGAGAAAGTCATTTTTTTTTCCATCCAGAATTAGCTCTCTCTCTCACACACACACACAAAATAAAATAAAAAGTGCTGAGTTTCTGTAGACTGTTGCTGCTTGTGAACTAGCTTTTCTTCCCCAGACTACGAGACACAGCATCTCCCAGCCATCTTTCCAGGAATTTGGCCACTCCAACCCGAGTGTCTGCAAGGCCATGTCAGGCCCAAGACAGGTCACTTTCCAATCACCTGTGCTCATTGGCTTCTAGCGGAGATACTTAAAAGCTTTCTACTTTCTACTCCAAGCTTTCTACTACAAACAGTTGCCTTAAAAAATAAATAAATAAATAAATAAACACACACAGTAAAATAAAACCCTTACATTTCCAGGGAAAAATGACACGAGCCGAATGTTACTGCTACTCCCTCTGCAGTACCGGCCCTCCTTGCCCAGCCACCCTCCTGCTCCGGCACACAGGGCATGTCAGGAAGGGACAACTGCCCTCACAGCCACAGTGGCTGTCACCAAGGGAATGTGAGAGGCTCTGCTGCCCCACTCCCAGGCTGGGCAAGACGGGTCAGCACAGCTGTGTCCTCCTTTCTATGATGGTGCCACTCCATGCACCCAGACCTGGACCCACTCCATGTTGGTGTCGAGGTTTCGCAACAGTAAGCTGGTGCTGAAGAGCAGCTTGGCCCTGTAGCTGGTATCAGTTAGTGTGTGCAGAGACTAAAAATAGAGGCCCACCACTCTCGCAATGACTCAGAGATGCAGAAGGGAAACCCGCAGGCTCTGTGCTTGGCTGTCCCTTGAGCTGATTGAAAAGTTTTCATCTAAAACTTTGTTTTGACACAAAACGGCTTTTTGAAAAACAAGCCAGCCAAAAAAAAAAAAAAAAAAAAAAACACCATCTCTCATCACCAAATCTGCTGGGAAGACTTCTCATTTTGTCTGAGTTTGGAAGAGGTCTTGGCCAGAAACGTATTACTCTTTTTTTTTTTTTTCTTTAATTCTAATTGGCAAACCACACCAAACTATTTGTCTGCTAAGCTTTTTCTTGGAGACTTGTGAGAGCACATGGAATGGTAGTGCAGGTGAAAGATACGCAAGTCCTCTGAAACTTTTGTGGGAAATACGGTAAATTTACCAGAAAGCTTTAACTCTACATGAAGAAACCTTATCCACCAGTTGGCCTTGATAAACACCCACAGGGCAGTGATCTTTTAGTCTTTTAAATCCCTCTCCTTTTCCCATGGCTCAGGGGCACCAGCCAGCACCACTCAGGTTTTGGCCATGCCACAGGTGACGGTGGTCTGGAAGCTGAGGCTCCTGATGGGAAAAAAAAAAAAAAGAATAGCTGGGATCATGTGCGGAAGTGCATTGCTGCCTTCAGCACTATCCCGTCCATGAGGAGAGCCCATCCTTCCTCCCAGGCCCTCTGTTTACCTGCCCCACAGTTCCAGGTCATTTGGTCAAGTGGTTGAGCAGTGGGGCAGGTGGTCGAGTCTCCATCCCTGGAGATTTTCAAAACTCAGCTGGATTTGAGCAACCTGTTCTAGCTTTGACATTTGGAGGTTGGACTAAAGACCTCCAGAGTTCCTTTCCAGACAAAATTTTTCTTAGATAGTTCTGTAACCTCTTCTAGGCTTTCATGCCTAGTAGAGCTGGGCAGGTACAACGTGGACTCTTGAAAGCACTGGCAAGCCCGCTAGCTGAGCAGCAGAGCGGGCCACAGCAGCCAGGCACTAACCCAGCCAGCTCCTGGAGCCTCTTTTGCTCTCTCTCAAGCTCCAGCTAGGCTCATTTCATCCCTCTTTGTCTGGAGGGAGTGGCAGCGCTGCAGCAGTCTACACAGGAGTCACAACTCCAGGACAAAAGCACATTGTTCACAAGGCAGCCCCATGTCCATGCTGCCAGCTCCACCTCCGCAGAGGACCTGGGCACCAAGCCAGGCTCTTCATTTCCCTACAGAGTCCCCAGCAACAGGGATGGGACAGCCCAGGCTAGCTCTGTGCTGGTGCCTGTGCTGGACCATGGCTGTACAAGTGTTTCCTTTTTGCATGCACAGGGCTTTGAAGGTCAACTGACTTGTGAAGGATTGGGTGCTCAAAGGTAAGAAAGCCAGGCTTCAGCTGAGAGAAAACAAAACTGCAGCTGAAATTGCTTCATTCTGTGTTAGCAATTAAGCACATAGTGGAGTAAGAGCTGTGTCATGGGTCCATCTTGCACTCAGAGTAGCAAGAGCATCCTCACTGCTTCTCTCTGCTCTCTTGTAGCTCCATGCTTAAGGTCCAGCACAGAGACATAAAGCCCATCTCTAGACCATGAGGGAGCAGGAAGACATGAGCAGATGCACTTTAAGGAGTGTTTAAATGCTCAGGCTTGCTGCATTAAATCCCCACAGGCCTGAGGAAAGAGTTGATCTGTAAGGATGATTATAGCAGAAGCCTGGCTCAGTCCCTGGCTCAGCCCTCTGCAGGGGCTGCCCAGAGCAGAGTGCTCTGCACCAGAGCTGGTGGGACCCTGTAGCCGGGGAGGAGCCTCAGCACAGCCCTGGTGTCCCTGCACGGGGCTGCCTGGCTGCAGCCACAGCTGGAGCACATCCCCAGCTCCCACGGGATCACCAGCACATCTGTGTGCCTCAGCTCCCTGCAACACAGGGCAAGACAAGCCAGTGAAAATGAGATCAACATAATGCCAGTAATTCCCACAGACAGCTGGGATGAGAAAGACCTCAGGAGGCCTCCCTCCCCGGTTAGGCAGGATCAACCCTACCTAAATGACCTGACCATCTGCCTGCTGCCACGGCCTGTGGCCCCTGCAGGACAGAGCCATTGGTAGCAAGGATTGCGACTGCATGTGTAGATGGCTCCTCCAGCTTCATGCAAGCTCCTCTGCTTGGTGCTAAGAGTGGAGATCCACCATCCATTGTGCACTCCTGGCTGGGCCATTCTCATTCCAAAACCCACCATCACTTTACCCACCCCTTGCTCATGTCCAAGAGCAGGTCACTGAGACAGCGTGTTGCCCCTTGTTACTGCATGCAGGTTACACATGGCCCCTGCATGGCAGTGGTCACCGCTCCCATGACCTTGGTGTGGGCTTTGTCATCTCCTGCTAACAACCCCCTTAAGCTTTAAGTCCTTCAGCTTATAAGTCCTTCAGGAAGTGATGGACCATCCTTATCCTCATCCATGAGCTTATCTTGGAGCTGGTTCTGCCACAAACACAGCCAAATGGGGCACGTGAAGAAATGTTGTGTGGTGGCCTCTGCTCACAGGGGAGGCTGCTGGCTCTTGGGCATAGAAGTGGGTGCCAGATCCAGGCCCACCTTTCAGCTTGTTTGTGCCAAGGTCTTGCAGCCAGACTCTGGCCAGGACACCATGCTGTTATCAGTTTTCTGACTCTGAGAAACTCAGATAACAATTTCTCCTGCAAGAACTGAATTTTCAGTTAAATCATTGAACCAGAAATTTATTTTATAATCAGTTCAGGTCAAGATGCTTTTATTTTCCTTCTTTCTCTACCATCCACGTATTATGTTTGGGATTAGCAGGAACATTTTGTTCCCACTGAAACAAAGTTTTTGCTTTTATCACAGCCCTCTGTAGCACAATCAGGTCCCTGGCCCCTGGGAGGAACGATTCACTTCTATCTCAGGCCCCAGCGCCAAGTCCCAACCAGGACATCAAGTGCTTGGCCCAAGTCCTGCATCCATCAGTGGACATCTCCGACACCAGCAGGTTAGAAGATCTCCCTGGGTCCCTCACTCCTTTCCCTACGGGTCAGCTGTCACACACAGGAGCAAGACCCCTGTCCTGCCCTATGGGAAAGACCATAAACCCCAGGCTAGCAAGATGTTCTCACTCACTGGACCGATAAATATTTCATTATTCTTCACAAAGCAGAGAGGACTGAGACAGACTTTCACCCCCTGGCTGTGCACACTCACAACAGGACAAAGGCACTCCACAGCTCTGCAGCCGTGGGAGTACCAGCCCCCAAACATTTTATTCAGACCAAAAACTCTTGTCCGATTTCCTATGGCCATCACTGGCATTTCCACGAATACCATATTCACTATGAGAAAAGCCACTCTCTGTTAATAATGATACTTGAGTTGGTGGAAAACACTGGGAGTTTTTCCCCACATGAGATGAAACAACATTTTGTTTTGATCTGAATCAAGATTTTCTTTTAACTTTATTCTTCAAAATTTTGGAACTGTTTTTTTGTTGTTGTTGTTGTTGTTGTTGTTTGTTTGTTTATATTTTCTATCCCAAATCTGATCTGTTTCTCCTCTGAAGCTTCCAGCCCCCAGGGTGACCTGGTTAGTTTTAAGAAAATTGTTGATATAAGGCAGAGTTTGATCCCCCATGAAATTGCCAGCAGCATTTTAAATGCCATATTTTTGCTGTGTTACAAATAACCAGAGTAGATTTGTGAGAGTCTTCTCTGAAATAAGGCACTGGGACAAATTGAGAAGCCCAGTGGGCCCAAAATGCTCCTGATGAATAGGAACACAGAAATGTCACAGCTCCCACACACCAGCCCATCATTAAATACTTCCACTTTCTTTAGTGAAATGACAGAAAATTAATTGATGCTTTCAACACAGCACAAAACACTATCCACGTCTGCCTTAAAGTGTCAGATTCATGCAGGAAGCAGAAGTGCTCCTGTGAGATTAGCATCTCTGTCTATAAACATGTTTGTGAAAGGTGAGAACACAATACTAGTACAGTGCATTGTTCCCCTCTGCATCTCTTTTTTATTAATGATAACGTTGTTAAAATGAGATTATATGCTCTTATGCTCTTTAGTTCACTCTTTGGATTTTTAATTTATTTTTTTTAAGTAACTAACTCAAAGGAGAACTTGCTCAGAAAAGCATTTTTCCTGGACTTTAAAATTAACATTCCAGCTCACTCCTCCAAGACTGCAGCAGAACTCCACTGTATAATGGCTAACACTTTGCTCTTTGCTAGTACTCAATGCATTTAATTTTGCCACCACTGGTTTTCTAAATTTCCATGAACAAACAGTGGTACCATCCCTGAGCAGTGCACAGTATGAAAGCTCCAAGCATCAAAGAATCAGCTTATTTTTAAAAGGAGCTGATCCATGTTTCCCAATCTCAGGAAGAGGAATCAAAGGTGATGATGAAGAACATCATCAAAGCAAGAAGGTCTTCTTCCTACTGATGTGGTCAGTGTGGCAGTTCTGCCTCTCCTCCCTTCTCCGTTGGTTGAGGTCAGGACTGGACCCCTGGGGACCAGTGATGTCCCTTCAAAAGGTGTAAGTCAGCCTCTCACCATTCTACCATGGCATAAGTCTCCTCCATCTCAGCTATGTGGTTGAGAGGCTAAGTTTGGATGTCCAGAATTGGGAATTACTGAAGAAATACTCTTTTCTGAAGAGCTGCTTCAGTGTTTAGCGAAGCTTAGTACCCTGTGTCTCACGGTTCAGATCTCCCTCACAGTGGTGTGTGTGGACATGTCACAACCAAGAATGTATTTGGTAGGGCTGACTCCATCTACAGTAGCCAGAAAGGCAAGTTCAAGATCAGATTATCTGTTTAACCGTATTAGTGGTCGAGGGGAGTGCCCCAGGGACTGGCTTTGGGGCTCCTTGTCTTGCTTTCCTCGGGGATACCTTCATGTCTCCAGGCATGATGACCTCCAACATCAGGGTAGTGCCCAGCTACCTGGCCTGTCAAACCCAAGTCCAGCTCAGTCTTTACAGATGCCTGGCATGAAGCATCATGACAGGCCCTGGATTCACAGTCAAACATGACTATACATGCAGCACAAGAAAAGCCAAATGAATCTTTCTGGGTATTCAATAGTGCAAATTATCCTTTTTCTCCTTCCTTCCTCAATCACTTCATGAGAAAGAAAAGAGGAGAACAATGAGTAAAACACCTATTGAAGATCTTCTAGGTTTAGATTAGGAGGCATAAACATTTTTATCAACAGGAAATCAAGTGGGTTTAGGGAGGTATTTCAGTTTTGTAGACAGCATTCAGGTCAGGGACAGTACTGCCAGTTACAGTTTTTACCCTACACACACACACACACACACAAAAAAAAAAAAAAAAAAAAAAGGGGGGGCAGATTAGTAGTCTACTGGGATTGTTAGATTTCCTGGAAAACCTGCAGCAAAAGTCTGAAAGATATCTTTTGTTCTTTACATGGAAGAAAAAAAGAAAACATAATTTGAAATGGTAACCTCTGCCAAGCAGCTGACAATCTGCTGCTTCTTGTGGCTCTTCTCCAGATCCGCAAGTGACTCCAGAAGTTCCACGTAAGCAGCATCCCCTTTAGAGATGTCCAGGAAGGACGGATAGCTCTGAAGTCTGTGCTGTGCATGGCTTCCCTGTTAGCCCATTGAGCTTGCAATGCTGGGAACCTTTGAGAGCTGCTCACCCACACCAAAGCAATAGTGATGATCCCTCTATTCTGCTCTTTCCATCCCAGTGCCACAGAGAAGAAATGTGATTGCATCAGCACAAAGAAGATGAGATGGAGCGGCTTGTGGCCACACAAACAGGGCTGAACTGGCCAAGCAACAGTATTATTTGGCAATGGTCACATTCTGGCATGGTCTTACTGGCTCTGCCATTTCCAAGACCTGCGCTTCCATCCATAGGCAACTCCTATATTTAGTGATTGTGCTGGTGGCAAAGGCCCAGCCTCCAGGATGTTGATTCAGACACTCAGACACTCAGCCACTTCCTGTTTGGATGCACTAAAATTATTTGCATCACTGAAAGAGTGGTGTTGGTTAAGGGAAACAAAGCGTTATTGTAGAGGAGGCTGAGAGTTGGGTTACGTACCCATGAACAATGGAAAAAAGCAGAACAAGTTGTCTCCACCTCCACATCCCAAAAGCAACACGCACACACAGCATGTTCCCAGGAGCCACTTTCACCACTCCTCCTACACACTGTGGCACTGTATGGCCAGGGACAAAGCAACAGCAAAGCAGCAAAGAAATGTGATCCTTTACTAAGCCTCCTCCCAGGGCTGCTTTGCCAGTCCAGGGTGATTCAATACAAATTTTAGCTACGGATCAGGAGCAGACACATACCAAGGAGATGTGGTTTGCTGGTTGCAATGGATGATAGCAAAACAAGCTCTAGCATCTGCTCCTTCTCTGCCACCCAGACAGTTACGGCCTGTCTTAAGTTTTTCATAGCAAAATGCATCTTTCCACTGTCACAAAGTCTTTGCAACCCCATTGTGGGCATAAATGTGGCACCTGAAATATGCAGAAGCTTACGGTGACAACACGTCCAGGGCATGGATCTCTACCCTGAAGGCAGTGGGTGCTGACTGTCTGCAAGCTGGACCGAGCCTCTGTCTCATCACCTCTCTGTATGTAATGTCTTGCCCTTAATCTGCAAAAGCCAATGCTGCTGCTGAGTGAAAGGGCAGATATGATTCATTTTGGGCTGGTTGCTTCTGGGGAGAGTGGTGATGGAGGTGCCACCTGCCAGCACTGCTGGTTTCTGAGGTCACTGGTGTGCAAAATCACCAACACTGGTTGTGCCCCAGGACCATCTGCTGCGACTGGTACCCAGAGGGGCGGTCAGGAGCTGTGGATTCTCAGAGACATTGTTTGCCCAGTCAGCTGTACTAGGCTGTGCATGTGGCCAATGCTTCTGTGGCTTCTCCCTTTCCAGAAGAGAGATGAAGAAAAATATTTAAAGTATTTTTGGGGAATCATCACCTCCATCCACAGGACCTGGACGTCTGAAAATGCCCAGCTACTCAGTATCCAGCTCCCAAAAACACACACACACACAAATCAGACCCAGACACTTCAAGGACAAAGTTGCCCTGGAAGCTTCACAACCCACCTCCAAAATATGATCAATTTGGCTTTTCTTCTGTTTTTTTCAAAGCCTTACTAATCTATTCCCAATGTCTAGGAAGGCTGGTGAGTCAATAGCACTTCCCCACAATGTCTGGACAAGCCATCTCTGGAAAAAGGCTGTTCATGACTGAGTTGCAGATGGATTTACCTAGACTCTGCCTTCTTTCAGCTGAGATGCAAATAGCCATGTGGACCAGGAGCTTAGAAAGTGACTGGAAATCCTTAACTCTTCATGTCCACCAAAACAAAAGAAAACAAAACAATAGATAAATAAATAAATAAATAAACACAAACTAACAAAAAAACAGCTGAGCACCTAAAAACGAAGGCAGACACATTTCACTGTTCATCTGAAAAGTCTTTGCCAAAGGGCATTTTCCAAGCCCGAATTAGGTGAGTGTATTGCTTAAGCTAAGGAGTAAAAGGCAAATTACTAATAACAAATCAAAAAAAGTAGGCTTTGAGTCATCCACAGTCAATGACAGGAGCTCTGCAGTCAGAATTTAGGTCATAACTGCATTGCTTTAGTATGTGCAAGAATGTAATCTGGCACCCACCTTGGTAGCTGTGTTGAGTCAGCAAGACAAACTAGAGTCAAAAACAGTTAAAGTCTTATATTTTGTCACTCCATTTAGCAGATCCGTTTCTGGATATCTGTCACAGCGGAGAAAACCTGCAAAGTCACAGGCTAGGCATGTCTGCCCTAGAATTTCTCAGAATAAAGTTCCAATTTGATTCTTGCAATGTATTTTAAACCTCAAGTTGAAAGTTCCCAGCTTATGGTATCCCAGAGTTCTTCATGTTTGAATATATTTTCTGATTTTATCATGTGATAGTAACTTGCCAGGAAAGCTGTGATCATAAAGGAAACCACAAGTCTGAGGAGACAAGGATCTCACCCTAGCGGTCTAATTATGGAGCATGCTGTGCATGCTCAGAGCCAGTCTGGAGACCTTGAGCAAGGTGCTCCATCCATGTGCCTCCTGATGCAACTTCAGCTGGCAGCAACCAGAAGTGTCATTTAGCCATCGTAATTGAGTCACAGAGAGTAGGCGCAAGCTCTGGGTGTTCCTGCACATTTCCCTCTGCATTGATCCATTCCTTTTGAAGAAAGATGAAGCCTCATATTTTCAGCTTCAATCTGCCTTCCCTTCTCCCACTGCACAACGAATCTGAGAGCAAGCAAGTTTATCACCGTGTTGTACAAAACCAAGCCTTGATTACAGAGTTGAGAAGGGGAGGTGGGGGTTGGCGGGAATGACACAATGCAGGCTTGGAGCAAAAATCATTCCTGGTGACTGCCTAGACTGCTTTCTGGGGGATATCTAACAGCCACACACTGGATGCTGGCTGCAGGATCTTTAACTGGCTGAGCTAGGAGCTACATTACCAAGGCTGGGCCATGCACTGGTGCCTCATATATCTTGTATATCTCCTCCTTTACTACCACCTCTCTTTCATCTATTTTTTTCTCCCTCTGGCTCATGTTGGTATTTTGTGCAAGTGTGCAAGTTTTTGTCCCCACCCAAGGCTCCCTGCACTTGTAGAACTCCCTTCTTCTCTGTTGAGCTCACTCCTTTTTGAGCTTGAAATGCTTTCCTGTTGTTTGCAGGATAGTCATAGCATTTAGTTACTGTGAAGAAGCCCGCATTGCTCTTAACACATCTGCAGTTTTCTTTGCAGCTTTTATCTGCATCCACAAAATAATATCAAGGGCAGCTATACCAGCTATGAGCCTTTCTTCAACCAACTTCCCTCTTCCTTCCTTCAGCTTGGGTGCTGCACTGTCACCCTGAGCACTAACCCATCGCTACTTAACAGGTTCAAAATGGAGGAGCAATGGGTGTTCCCAGTGCTCTCAAGCAGTTAAGCTGAATATTGGCTTTGCAGGACTCCTTGGCTCAAGGCATCAGTGAGAAGTCAACAGGGATCACAGCTCCTCATGGCTTGCCATTGTTGCCATCCAGTGCCAGAACTTGTCTGTTTGTATGAGAGTGAAAGGAAATTCAAGAAACAGGGACAAGGCAAATCAGGCCTGGAAGGAACAGCTCACAAACAGCAAACTCTCTGAAGGGCATTCAGTTTGTTTTCAGCTCTGCTTTAATGTACATGGGACCCACTGGCACTGAGCTGCCTGGCAGCTCAGGCCGAAAAAAGTTCAGGGAAGGAACTGGGTTTGGACAGGAGGTCCAAACGCTTGGAGTTGCTTGTTGAAAGAATTTGCAAACAACTGTAATTGATTAAAAAATGTGGCAATTATGAAATCTGCTGATTACAGCAAAAGGGGTAATCCATTAGACAGGGTCAGCAAAGGCTCTATTAAAGCACCAGGGGGAAGAAGAAAGGCTGCACAAACAGCTTCTCTGCTATCCAGCAAGTCAGCTCCCCTCTGGGCTAAGGAGCTCTGGGACACCTTTGATCCTGCTCCAGCCCAAGTGCCACGTGCAGGACTGTGCAGTGCCTGTCATGCTAATTAGAGCACACCTGATTGACAGCTGCATCTGCTGCACCCTGAATTAAACATATTCTGCCTCTGATTTGATCCCAACATCCCCTGGAGACCCCTGTTGTGAGATTCATCTGGCCATGGGGGGACTCAGTCACCTGAGGGTCCCTTTACAAACCACAGTAGGGTCCAACTCACCTGTATGTAGGGCTGGGATTCAGTCTGAGGTGTCATCACCAGTCAGTGGTGTTTAGGGGGAAGCACAAGGTGCCTACTTCAGGGTGAACTGACCTGCTCTCAAGTCTCTGCCGGATCTGAATCAAACAGCTATCCCACAGCTATCTCTGGAGCCTGGACTGGCTGGTGGGAAGAGACCTACCTGGCTCCTGGAGGCAGGTGTCCTGATCACAAACTGGTTCAATCCCAGATGTTAAGGGAGAGGAAAGCTCCTGAGCGCACAGTCTCCCTTCCCAACCTATGAACTCTACTACTTCTTCTACACTTCTGTCTTGCACAGACATTATTCACCGCAAAGCTCCTGTTCACACCATGAGGCATAAGCTTAGAACAAAGGCACAATCCCACTGCTGCCATCCACCAAGACTTTTGGCCATTTGCTCCCCTTCATTTGACCAGCATCTCCAGATGGGAGCAGGGATGCTCACCCAGAGCTCCACATCCACAGTCTGGCTGGGCACAGACGGGGCACCCCCAAGGCCCCCTGCCAGAAGGGCTCCCCACACAAGGATCACAGCACTGCCCACTCACAGGGACCAAATGTCACATGAAGATAAAAAGAAAACCCAGGCTCACCATGAGAACATACTGAGTGGCTGAGGCATCTCCAAGTCTTCGCTATGACAAGTACTGAAGCATTATCCCCCACTTGTCCAGAGCTGCACAGGCTGCAGAGCCCGCAGAACACAGGCAGATTACCTGGTCCCAGGCCTGTCCAGTTAATCCATACTCAGTTTCTTTATCCTGCCTGTCTAAAAATAACCTCCCTCCTGACCACCTGCACCCACCAGCAGGGGGGTGCTGGCAGAGGCCGATGGAGGGCAGCCTGGCCAGGTGTCACCGCGGCCCTCCACGCCTGCAGAAGGGCCGTGAGGCCTCCATGGCCCAGCTGCTGCCAGGCCTGGCTTGGTTCGTGTGTGGGCATGTGGTGGGGCAGAAGCGTCCCTCTTTGCCTGGTTCCACAGGGAGGCACCACAGCCTCCTCTGCCTCCTCGGCATCGGGTCTTTCACACAGCCATGGCCAAGTTGGCCCTGACATTCAGTGTTAGATCAGGCTGGAGAAATGAGAAATGAGAGATGAAGAGCACAGGGGAATGGAATACCTGACCGGTGGCTAGGTCCCATTCACTTGAAAGGGTAAGAAATCAATGCAATCAAGGGGTTTGTCTCTCTCGGAATAAGCTGGGGGTGACAGCCCTGGGTAGAAATGGAGGAGGCGAAGAGGTGGCAGGCAGGAGCGGTGGACGGACCTGCAATGGAGTGCAGGATGGAGGGGCATGGGTGCCATGCACGATGTTGGGAGGGCTGCCAGCAGAGATGTGCTTCTGGGCTGGTACAGAGGAAGAGTCAGGGTCCTGCAGCCAGCTCCCAACCCTCCTCACATTTGGAAGTTCTTTATCCGATGCAGAGCAATTTCTGTCCCTCGCACCCAGCCAAAGCCCTGGGTGATGCTGTTCACCAAAGACATCATGTCAAGCACTGCCACTGCAGGGAAGTGGCAGGTGGGTGCTGAGCCTGTGGAGAAAAGCTGGAGAAGAGCCCCTACTCACAGAATGGTTTTCTGCTGGAACAGGAGGAATCCCAGTTCTCTGTGCCATCAAGATGCTATCTTGGGAAACTCTCCTTCAGCTTCCCAGGTCTGTAGTCCACTTAAATAGTGATCCTTCTCCTTTGTATGTGCTCTGTACCCACTTGGGCTTATCATTCAATTTGCTCCTCTGATGGAGCTGAGATAATACTCTAATGGCTCACATCTTCATGTGCTTAAGAAAAAATACCACAGCGTCACTTCCTCTGCATTTTTCAGGAGAAGCAAATGTAAAGCAGCTCTGTACTTCACAGTTCTGGAGCATGCTGTCCCATGGAGAGTCACCCCATCCTGCAAACACCGCATTGCTGCGGGTGGATAGGAAAGGCCTCCCTGGAGCAAGGCACCACACTGGCATCCAACAGCCCTTGTCACAGCCCCAGTACAGACCACAGTGGCAGCAGGGACAACGCCATCAAATCCTGTGTTTTTTTGTTTGTTTGTTTGTTCGTTTTTGTGTTGTTTGTTTGTTTGTTTTTCCCACCAGAATTCATGCAGAATTTGTGCCACTAATGAAAATAACTTTCCAAAATATAGAAAGCACGGAAGTGGGGGGGCAGGGAACGACACGGACATGACCTGGGTGTGCCCATTCTGACAGCCCCATTTGAAGTAAAACAGGTCAAGGTTACCCTTAGTAATGGGATAATCACTCAAAACACAGAAAAACAACCAAAACTAAAACACTAAAAAAATGGGCATTCAGACTCTCTAGAAATCAAAATTTTGGAGCCTTCTCTCTAAGAATTACTTCCTGGATTAGTTTTCAGGTGCAAGCAGGCAGCTTTCCTCAAGCAATAATAAAATCCATGTGTATCAAATTCAAAAAGATAATAACCTATTAGGCTGAGCAAAATAAATCAAAATCCTATAACAAAACTCTTGCAGTTTCTCCAGAACATTCTCATCTTTCATTTCTTTTTCATCTAGTTACAGAAATGTGACATTCTACAAAAATAACAACAACAAAATCCTGTCCACTCAAATTTGCATTTTTGTCTTTGCTTAAATAAAGTATTCGATGAAAGGAAACAACACAGGTTTACAAGTGGTTAGTGGAGGCTGTGTTTGTTGCAGTGATTTCATTTCAAGCCATTTCACATGGGCTATTCACACATCCTCTCCTCTCTCAAGAACATTTTAATTTTGTTCTTTCTCACTCTTTTCTTCTTGGCTTCCAAAGCCAAGCCCATCCAGCTTGACAGTATGCAGCTGGTCTTTGTATTAAGGTAAACCTAAAGAAAATCCTATTTAGCTTATGATCAGGGACAACCAGAGCTTCTAGTGCCAAGGGTTTATTTCAGGGGGATTTGTGCAGTTTGACACAGAGAAGAGCTCAATTTGAGCTTCCAGAAATATGTCAATTAGAGAAAGACAAACAGGGAAACAGCTGGAAGTCCCAATTCCTGCCCTTGTGCATCTGCTGGGAGACAATCCAGTGTGTGCATGGGACAAGCAGACCCTGCTCCTGTGGGAGCTCATGTCCAAAGCTCCTCTGGGGAAGAAAAAGGCTAGAACGGGACATGAAGAACTCTGGCGTGAGAGGTCAGGAGAGGCAAACCTGCTCCAGGGAGAAGAAACTAGAACAGGGAATGGGAGATAACCAGGAGGGCAAGAATAACCAGGGCTTCTGCACCAGCAGCTGAGCCTTGCAAGCATGCAGTGAGCACTGAGCCCAGAGACGACTTAGAAATAACAAGACAGTGCTGGCTGCTCACAGCTCTGGCAGTGTGGGGTGTGGTTTGCTGTTATGTCTGCTCCTGGGAAAGCCTGGTGGAGAAACCTGCTCCCTGCAAAGCAGTGGGAATGCGCTCTGCCTCGAGTCTTGAGTGCTCCCAAACACCACGGAGAACGTAGGGTATGCATGGTGCTGCACCTCTCTGAATGCTCCTTACCAGTCTCAGCCAAATCAGAGAGGACTGAACCATCACCTGGTCTGAGAAATAAATGTCCCTGGGGCTCTCCCACGATCACCACATCGAAGGTGTGGGGCTGTTAGAGCTGGTCCAGTGGAGGGCCACAAAGATGATCAAGGGGCTGGAGCACCTGTCCTATGCAGAAAGGCTGAGAGAGCTGGGGCTGTTCAGCCTACAGAAGAAAAGGCTCCGGAGTGACCTCATTGCGGTTTTTCAGTACTTGAAGGGGGCTTATGAAAAAGATGGAGAGTGACTCTTTGCTCAATCAGATGTTGACAGGATGAGGGGGAATGGTTTTAAACTAAAAGAGGGGAGACTTAGATTAGAGGTTAGAAGGAAATTTTTCACTCAGAGGGTGGTGAGGCACTGGAACAAGTTGCCCAGAGAGGTTGTGGATGCCCCATCCCTGGAGGTGTTCAAGACCAGGTTGGATGAGGCCCTGAGCAACCTGATCTAGTGGGTGGCATCCCTGCCTATGGCAGGGGAATTAGAACTAGATGATCTATGAGGTTCCTTCCAACCCTAGCCATTCTATGATTCTATGAGCACCTCCTCTTTTAATGGTGGGGAGAGACAGTGGTGGAAATGGTTGGAGAAAGGCAAGGGATGGTGCTTTCTTACAACACATCCCTTTTCCTTTTTTTCAAGACCTGCACATAAGACACTGCCTCTGCCACTCATCCTCTGTGACATAAATGGCTTTGCTGATGTGCTTCAAAACACTTTGAAGCTTATGTGTCCTGATCCAGTTCGTCCCAGGACAGCTGTCCTGCTAGGCTCCCTGCTGGCAGAGTAAAGTTAGAAAAGCAATGTGGGAGCTCAGAGAGCAAAATGGCCTCATGATCCTGTCCTCCCCCAGGGCTGCCGCGATCGGAGCGTAGCAGGGTGGCTGTGTGCCCCTTCCACCTCCTGAATGCACTGGATCCATTTCCTGCCTTTCTTCTCTAGAAGCAAGAAAGTCACACGCTGACCTATGAGCAAGTGCTGTGTGAGGGTTGAGCAACACATATTGACTGCGTCTGTCTGGGAGCCAGCTAGTAAGTCAAGAATTTCCTCAGAACATGCCTCACACCTTGGAGTGGAGTATACCACTGTGTTGCAACACCTCCTACAAGCTCAGAAGATGCATTAAAGAAGTTCACAGGATAGAAGCATTTCTTCTAGGCCTGTTGCATAATCCAGATAAGTAGATAAGCCTGTAAAATTTACACAACACTGTGTCCCTTTATTGGCCTTGTTACTGGTCTCGTTTTGCAGGGCTTAATACAGAAGATCTGTTGGATTGAGGACACTTTTCAGGTCATCTATTCCCTGGGAGGTAACTGTGACCCAGCTCTAATGTTGTGCTACTCAGAGCATTAAAATGATGGGGACACCTCACTGACAGCTGTACTTAATGCATTGCAAAGCAAATCCAAAGACATTTTAGAAATAGTGCTATGACACCTGCAGAGGGTACCTGGAAAGTTATTCTTGAAAGGACTGTGGCAACACAAAACCACCGTGGGAGAAGAATCATGACCTGCCAGACCAAACAGTCTTTGCACAAACACAGATACACATGGCTTGGGTACATTCCTGTTCAACTATTTACTTGACCCAAAGGGCACATGATGTGGGGACTGAATAGTGGCAGGACTCAGGTGTCAGGGAAAAAGACAGGCTACAAGCAAATGCATTTACAGGGCACAGATGTGATCTAGAGTCTGCTGGAAGATGTCCTAGTAACTGCCCTCTCTGGCGTTTACCAGGCACCCTGAGGGGAGGCCTCTGCAGCATCTTCCCAGCAAAGAGATGGCATCACCTGGTATTCCCTTTTGGCAGTGGGCACAGGCTGGACCCTGCCAGCAGGCTCCAGAGATGTCTCCCACGCAGGGGCACAGAGCAGACCCATTGTCTCTGTCTTTGGGGCATGGGCAGAGCCCTTTGCCCAGCCAGCATGCAGGGAACCCTGCTGTACCAACTGCTGGCCTTGTCCTGGGTGCTTTCTGCAAGCAGGTCCCACACCTCACAGCACAGGTCCCATGGGATCGGCAGGTCTGAGAGCAGGAAGCACTGGGAGTCAGTTGCTCTCTCTCTCCCAGGTTGCTTTGACTTGTTCCCAGGCCACAGCCCTTTGGCCACATCCATTCAAAAATCCCCTCTGGGGTGTTCACAGCCAGTGTGTGGGACTTGCATGGAAAATATGCATCGCTGGTAGGAACATGGGGTCAGGAGACATGGGACAGGGCAAGCACAGCCAGCTCAGCCCCGCTTCACGGGTGAGTCACTGCTGTGCTCTTTATACCAGCGCTGAGAGGACACAGGGATGCCAGGCCCCGAGGAAGGGTTTTCTGTGCTGTGCTCCATGCCCCTGCCAGGGATAGGGACCTTACACCTGCCCATAAAGCCTGCCCCTTCCTCAACCATTAACCACCACTTCTACTTGCCCTGCCCTCCCCACAGCTCTGCTGAGCTGCAGGCCTGGCTGGTGCATGCGTTGGCTCTGAAAGGTGAGTGGTTACAGCCTGGGCAAGCAACCCCAGGGCTCTGTCCTGCCTCAGGGCTTCCCCCGTCACCTCCTCATCCTCATCCACCCTCCATGGATACAGCCCAGTCCCAGAGAGATGCTTTGTCCTCTTCACCCAGCCTGGGGCAGCACCAGCAGGAACCTGCAGAGGTGAAGAAGGAAGCCAGGGCAGCCTGACCCCATTTCTCAGGCTGAGGATAGGAAGCAGAGCAGAGCTAGTTCATGGTATGGGTACAGATTGCTCCCTGACCTTCCCCAAAATCTCCTCTTCTAGGAGTGCCAAGTGGCCAAGCAAAGACTGGCCAGGGAAGAAAGGGAGGAGTTGCTATAAATGATGGTAAAAGACTTTCCATTCATCGCTCTTCCTTTTTGGTGAGGATTGCAGTGCAACAGCAAGATTGCAAAATCCATGCCTGGGTTGTGGTTTTTTTTTGTTTTGTTTTTTTTTTCTTAAATGTTTAAATGCTAATTCTGAATTTCCAGTCTTGAGCTGGCCAAAGAGGACCATGCTGGAATAACAAAGACCTTTTGTTTTCCTGAAGGGGAAATTAGAGTCTTGCTTGTTTTCTTTCAACATCAGAAAGTCAGATCTTGTATACCTCACTTGCTGTATGTTTGGATGGAAAAGAGCAGGTGGTTTCGTATCATCAGATGCACTAAGAAAGCATAGTCCCATTGGCTCAGTTGCATCAAAATAGTTAAAAAGTTAAAGATGTTTGTTTCAATTCAATCAGTTAAAAACAAAAAAAAAAAAAAAAAAGCAGGGAGAAAATGTTTAGTCCTTAAAGTTTCAGTGCTCAGCAGTGAGGGTCAGATGAAGCTCATACTCTGCACATGGGTCTTCTAACAAGTTCTGCAGGAAAACCAAGAAATGTCAGTTGTGACCTTCCTGGCAAATCAAATGTGAAAAACAAGGAAGCCACACTAGGCAGGCTTTTTAAGGAAGTGAAAAAGGGCACAGCCCATTTATTTTTCCTCAGCAGATCCTCTCTGAGGTCATTGTACTGTTGTAAACTACATCTCAGTTTGGCTGATAACAGAGTTTATTTCTGGCACTCTGCAGTATTATTCCTGTGTAGGTCTAAATTCACCCAAAGGAGGAGCAGAGCCTCGGAAGACAATCGATGAACCTGCACTGTGGTTAGCTGTGATGGGGAGTCTGAGCAGGTAATCACACTCTCCTTGTCCTAGCCCCGTTCAGACCTGAAAGGCAATGTTCCTGGCAAACCCCAGGGGCTGAACCGAGAAAAAAGCCCAGCTATGCTCAAATAAGCCAGAGGTTTCTTAATGCTCTCCTTTATGAGGATCCAGTTTCCAGCAAGCAAGTGTAGAGAGCTACGAAAATATGTGCCCTGGTAACTGTTCACATTGTCTCACCTCCTAGGGCACGTTCCCTTCCAAAGACCCTCCAACACATTGAGCTATTTCATGTTTTATGGGCTTCTATCTGCTAATCCAAGCTGTGCAAGATCCATCCCAGAAGAGAAATCCAGGAGGGCATGTCTGAGTCACCTGCATGAACCACAGAGCACACCAAAGCAAGATGGTCATGGAGGACCTCTGGAATCTCAACGCTGGTGCCTGTATCTCAGTGGTTACTTGTCACAAGATAGTGTGGGCTTTTTTCATTGCTTGCTGGACCAAAAAGAGGGATCTAGCTAGGAAGAGATAGAGTGTGTCCTGGACTTTCCTGTTGATAAGGTCAGTGTAGCCTCCAGGCCTACAGAAACTTAAAATGATCCTCACTTTGCAAGTGAACTTCATGCCTTGTGTGATCTGCACTCAGCCTTTGCTGCCAGGCTGTAGGGTGGCCATGGCACAGACACCTTCATTTGCCCTCTTGAATTCTCCAAGTGTTGGTCTCATTTTCTCCAGTTGTTGGTGCTTAGTAAGAACATCTGTGAGGACTGAAACTAGAACTCTTACAATTGGAGGGGCTGTTGTGATGGACAAGCAGTAGCAATACTCACATGGCTCAATTCAAGGGGACCAGAAAGCTGCAACAGGGGCACCATGGACATGAAGTTTCACCATGGAAAGGTTTGGATCCCTACTGGAAAAAAAAAAACAGTATCCTGTTTGCTGTCCAGGCTGATTAAATACAAACCATAAATGGACAAATAGAAGGAAAAGATAATGCAGTGACAACGGTGCTCTGAGATCCAGTAGATGACATTGAGGGTTTTTCTTACACCATGGAGGACCTACCTCTTCTTCCTGTGACCATGGCCATATTTTCCAGCAGAAGCCAACCCATACTAAGCCAAGCCAAGACATAGCTCCCCTATGGCCAGAGGGGATGTCCAGAGCTGCCTGCAGAAGCCCAGCAACATTTTTCACCACTGCCACTGCAGAGTGAAGAGTTAAATTCTCTCTCTGCAAGAGCACAAGAGGCAGCTCCCAGTCGCTGCCATCTGCTCTCATTCACACGTGAGCTGTGTGCAGGCACTATTCAGTTCTCCGTTTATTCTCTCTGACAAAACCAGATCATGTATAATGAAGGAGAAGAATGACTGAGTCGTGCTGGTGTGCACAGGAAGCCGGGCTGGCTGAGGGCTCGTGGGGAGGGAGACATCCAATCCAAGGAGCAGGATGCAGCAGCATCCTTCCCTCTGTGCAGCGGGAGGGTGCTCCTCCTGGAAATGTCTCGCTCAGCTATGGGTGGCTGCTGGCCTCACCCAGCCAGGCCAGCCCATGTGTTCATGGCTTTGGACAGGGCAGCCTTGCCTGGGCTCCCATACACGCAGGGGTGTTTATCCACAAAGAAAATCCCCTGTTTGCTGCATGTTAAGACTCTCCTCAGCAAACTTTCACTGTCCTGAAGACAAGAAGCCACACTCTGTCGTTTAGCAATCAATCACATCACAAATAACAACAAGCCAGTAGCTGTCACTAGAAGCCCCAAAAGTGTGTCTGCCTGTCTGCACTGAACCTGGATAGATGTTGCCCAGCTGAAATGTGTTGTTGTGAATGGGCACGAACAAAAATTACAACTGCTGGTGGGAAACAACCCAATCCTCATTCAGGGGGGCTATTGAAAAAAAAAAAAAACTACCGTAAGAAAATAAACTGTTCCATAGTTCAAAAATCACTTTTCAAATAGAAATTTCTGGCAATTTTTACATTGGCTTTTTTTTTTCCTAGATCATTCAAATTAAATGTTTGATTAATTCAAATCAAGTATTTTTAAATGGCCTCTTCCATTAAATTTTCCACAATTTTTCCTAATTCAATCAGGAAATGCTTTCAGATACTCATAACCACATGGGATGAGAAGTGAGATCTACTGAAAATCAGCTGATAATCGCTCGCCTAAATCACTTGGCAAGCATTCATGAAAAAACAACTCACGCCAAAGAGAATCAAGAGGGGAAAAGCAAGCTAAATGCATACCAATAAGCTCAGCTAGTACAGAACTGCCTGGTCTGCACAGGCCAGAAGCTTTAGTGAGTCATGGGCTTTTCTGAAAGAGGGTGTTTTCTTCCTTGTCTCCCCTTTTTTGATTCATGCAAATACAGCCTGTGTGCCTTTCCCCAGCCTACAGTTTGCTTTCTGGAAGTCCTGTCTGTGCACAGTGGCAGCTCTGCAGTGCTCCTGTCTGTCAGATGTCTCACACTCTGCAGACCAGAAGGAGCTCTGAGGCAGGTGGTGGCAGCAGGGACAGGTAAGGCTTAGAAAGCTGAAGCACACAAACAGGAAGAGATGGGGGCAGGGGACTCTTGCGCTGCCATTTTCCTCCCATGTCTCCTCAAGCAGTGCATGGTGCTATTGGGGCACAGGCAACCACTGGTGGTCTGCTCGGAGCCAGGAGGCTCCTGGCTGAGGGGGCCACCTCTGCTCATCCCACCTGCTTCGCAGCACAGCTGGCCCTTCACAATCCTGGGGTCCCCCGGCTGCTCCCTCTCAAATTGCTTTCCCCATTTGCTAAAGCCACCAGCAGCCTGCAATCGCTTTCACGCACATTTTGGAGGGCAGATTGGGGATGAATCGCCTCTTAAATAAATTGCCCAATGCAACACCTTGGGAGCAACATTTCCCAGATATCCCAGAAACCCAGATAACTTCCCTGCAGCCAATGAACAAATGCTTTAGAAATTCCCCTGACAAGGTTACCCAGTAGCCTGCAAAGCTGTAACTGTTGCCCCGTTTTTGATATCCCTTGCAGGATAAATCTCTTTCCTAATTGCTGGGACCCCTCCAACTCTGTGCTGTGTTTGCAGCCCAGCTATTCCAGCAGGACACTTGTCCCCGGAGGCAGCATCTGTGCCAGGCAGCCAATGCAGCTCACTAAGTGCCCTTGTCTACCTTAATTCAAAACAAAGCAGAAAGGGAGCCACAGTGGGTGTTGGGGTCTTCACTACAGCCTGTCAGCTCCTGGAGAAGAAGTTTCATTCCCTACCTCTTTGCTGGAGCTCTGCAATGACATTTGAAACAATGCCAGGTGCTGGCTCAGGGGAGGGGTACAGGAGCCTTTCAGAGGCATTGTCCAGCAGGAGCTGGACAATGTAGGTTTCTCTGACACTGACTGAGACCCACCTCCCTCAAATACTTTCATTCTAAGTAAAACCAACCACAGCAAGAGCTTAAAAAGTGGCTGACAGGATGTCCAGGTAAGAGGGCCAGAGCACAGCTGAAGGACCATCAGGAGTGCTGATATCATGGCTGAGAGCAATGAAGATGAACAAAGCCCAGAGGGGATTGTTCCTGTGCACCTCATGGTTTCAATGTTTTTTCAGTTAGCTCTGGCAGGAGAGGGTATGAAACTGTAGAGACATCTGAGCACTACATTCCACGTAAAAATGAAACTAATCAGCCTTTTTTTTTTTTTTTTTTTAGAGGCTACAAACAAAGGGTGAAAACAAAATAGCTTGCAACTCCTTTGAGGCTGAGGAGCCAATCTTAAAACACTGACACCCAAGGAGACCAGAGATGCTGGCTGGCATCCAGCAACCCCCATGCTGGGGGATGCAGAGCTGAACAAGAAGCTCTGGTGGCCCTAACACACAGGCCAGCACCAAATGATCCCACATCACTCCCAACTGATGGATACTCATGAAGTCGTCCAGTCTTTCAAGGAGAGGCAGTAAGCCATGCCTTACCCTCCACTGTCTTCTCACATACGCTGGGCTGGTGGTCTGCTACTGATTGTTGGCACCAGTGATGCTCTGGACCACTTCTGGATGAACATGTAGTGCTTTCTGTCACTGACAGCCCAAGGCCATAGGTATAAAAAAACCCTGCATTTGTCATCATCCGTGCTGGGACAGACTCTCCCAGCTGATCCTACTCTCCTGCACTGCACTAACTGTGGGATGGGTAGTATGTAGTGCCTTTCTTTTTTCTGCATTAAGCAACCTTGGGTAGGGAACATCTTCCATGTTCTGCCAAGGGAGTTTTCAGCTCTCCTGGGTAGGCAAATCAGTCAGAAGGAAAGGGGAAACTCAAGTCAGGCAGTGCCATGTTATTTTACCATATCACTGCAAGTTACTAATGGACAGAGGGAAACACTGTAAGCAAGCAACCAGCAAAGGAGAAACTGCTTAGCCTGCCCTGTGAAGAGTATCCAGTGTGTTACAGGGAGATAGGAGTCAAAACAGGCAGGCAACTCAGAACAGAACATACTGAGCTGTACTGTGTAAGACAAACAAGACAAGATCAAGCTCTGCACTTGGAAACAGCTGCAGGAACCACAGCAGATGACACTGCTTTGCAACAGTTTGTAACTGCCAATGGAGCATGCATGGCACAAAGAAAGTGCTAGCAGCACCGTCAGTGCACAGACACCCCTGAGAGCAACTGGCCTCAGCACTGAAGGAGGGGAAAATATTGTTGGCTGGAGAGCAGAGACCATCTCATGTTTCAGGTGGATGCGGATGCTGGAGCTGGGTGGCTCCATAACCAGCAGCATTCGGAGAGGAGCTGGGTAGCCCAAGGCCACAAGGCCAAACTCAGGGTTAGAGGGGCAAGTTGTCACTGTAAAAGGAGGATGAAAACTAAGCTTCTGGGTCTACGATGTGCCTGATTAGAAAACACACTGTTTGTGTTGGTATCAAGAAAACCCATGGCATAGCACCCCTCTGTGAGAAGCTGGGGACCAGCACACGCAGAGGTTCAGGACGTTGTCCTTGGGATGGAGAAGTTCCTAGCAGTTACAGAAAGACAAGGAAGCAACAAGTCACCTGACACTTTGCAAAAAAAGCTTGATTTCAAAGAAGTTCCAAGAACTAATTAGGACTCTTCTCCCCACTGCTGGCGTAAAGGGACAGCCTGGCTCCGTGCATCAGCGATCCTGCTGATGCTGCTACATCTCCTGCTGGCCTTGCCCTTTCCTCTATTTCAAGCATTGCATATGACTCAAAAGATTAAGTAAATGCATAATAAAAGCAGGATTTTGGTCACAGAGAGAGGGCTGTGGGGCACAGCCAGTACCAAATATTTTTCTGTCTGGTGCGTCACTGGGAGTTGGGGCAGGTGCACTTAGAAAAACAAAGCCCATGTTTGTGCACTCTTAAGGCTGTTATCAAGCCGTGTTTAGGACCCAGCAGGAAAGTGAAACTCTTTTTTATGGTGTTGAGGCTACTAATGTGTAAGCAGATCACATTTTGTCTAGTTAATAACAGCAGAACCTGGCCAAGAGACTCCAGGCAGCTCTGGGTTAAAGTTAAACAACTCAAACTGCAACAGCCTTATAATGACTGTAACATTTGCTAATGTAAAGTCAGCAAAAGGTGCAGAGTGGTCACATGTGGATGAGAGCTGCTCTCGGACTAAAGAGGGCACGAAGGTGACTTGGACTGCAGAAAAACGCAGCCAACCACCCCAGGAACTTGAGAGACTGGCAGTGAGGGCAAACCAAAGGGGTGAAGCTGGGAGGGGGGACCCTGAAGGCCCCCAACCTGAAGCACCCCAACAGCAAGAACAGACAGACACTGCAGGTGGATTGGCTTGGTTCAGTGTCCCCATAGTGTACCTCAGCTCACAGACTAGTGGCTAACACCAGCTCCATGCTAGCAGAGGAGAGTTCATGCACATAGCTAGGTTCTGACTTACATATACACACACACATTTTTATTACAGGAAGCCATGGCCAATTGAAACTGGCTATAAGCCATTTAATTTATATGCTCAAGGGTTAATGCCTCTATCCTGGGAGTTCTGGGACAGTGGGAAAACACCCCCATTGCACAAATCCTTTGTAACTTACCATGCCCCCGTAAGCTGCTAGAAGATGCAGCTGTCATTTGTGGCTGCAGAGATCCAGCCCAGAACTAGACCAACAAAGCCGACACTGCAAGGCATGGAAAAGGCCATGCTACAGTGTGCCTGTGTGCACAGGTTTAAGCAGTGTGCAGTGCTGTTTGGCTTTAGCTGTTATCTCTACTAATCCCTGCTGTGCCCTACTCTCATCTGAGGTAGGTATCCAAACACCACCTGCCTACTAGAAGTCAGACTCCAGCAGCATCCAGAGGACAGAAGCCTGCTTGTATTATCATCTATGGAAACAAAAAAATGCAAACAACAACAATTAGAAGTGGCTGTGGAGGACACTGGGGAATGCAAAAATGCCAGTTGCAGCACAAAGCTCAATGCAAGATCATCTAGGAGGGGAAGGTGATTTTTATTTTTGTCAAAGGTGATTCAACTCACACTCATTTTCTCCCAGGTTTCGCTCACTCATTCTTTCAAACTCAGCCCAGCTAGCCCAGTCGGGACTTGTGGTGACATGGAAAATAAGGGACAACAGCTCTCAATTCCTCGTTTCTGGTCCTGAGTTCTTCTTAGGTGGGTGGCCATGCACTAGATCTTGGACATGCTTTTTGTACCCTTTAGGAACTCATAGTGATTGTGATCTTTTGTTTTTCACTCCAGCCCGCCTCTGTGAGTCATTAGGAGCACTGCTGATTTACTCGCTCTGGTTGGGCTCCTTTCTGGGTGTAATCTCTCCTTTGTTTTAAGCTGTCCTTTGTTTTACTGCTCCAGATGTCTTGAGAAGTTGCATGTGGATTGCTCTGCTGTTGAAGACCTGCTGATCTAGCAGATCAGCACATGCCATTCTTTTAACCCTTCTTCTCACTGTTTTTCCTGCTGCTTTCACACCCAGATATCACCATTCAGGTCAATCTTAGGCTCCTACTCCACAGTTTAAGCTGAACTCCAAGTTCCTGACACCACAGTACCCAAAAAAATAAAAGTACAGTGGGCTTCAGTTTCTTGTTGCATTGCTTAGCACAAAAACAATGACAATACCCTTCCCACTTACCAGATCTTTGGAAAAGCATCAACATGAGCAATGAAGCTGGATTTAGCCATTCATTCTTTTTGCAGAATGATGGAGGGAGGGCATCAGGAAAGTACATAACACCGTGGTCTAGTTTGCCATCTTGTCTCCTTTGAAATCCATTGTTTCACCAGTTCAGTAGATTCCTGAAGAATCACCTGTAGCTTTTAGACTGGAGCTCTTTCATGTTTAGTCAGATTCACATGCAGAAATATCTATATAGATATATAGATATATATTAGATATATATTAGATCTATAGAGATATATAGAATAGATGAATATCTGGTTCATCTAAAGGAGATTAGGTTTGGCCTAAAATATATTATCAGGAAAGGTTCTGCAAAATCATACACAGGCACTGATTAGGTGGAGCCTCTTTCCATGTGGCTTCTCCTCCCCCACCTGACATTCATGTTTTGGATTATTCCTGCCTGTTCATTTCCTGTGTTGTAGTGGGTTTACGTGCAAGGTTTGGGTAGCAGGGGCCATAGGGGTGGCTTCTGTGAGAAGAATCCAGAGGCTGCCCCATGTTAGATAAGGGGCCCACCACTGGCCAGAGCTGGGCCAATAACCGATGTTGTTTGCACCTCTGTGAGAGCAGATTTAAGAAAGGGGAAAAAAAAAAAAAAAAGAAAGAAAAAAAAAAACCACTGCTGCACAACAGCATCTAGGAGAAAGGAGTAAGAAGCAGCCCTGCAGACCCCAAGGTCAGTGCAGGAGAGCAGGAGATGCTCCAGGCACACAGCAGCAGTTCCCCTGCAGCCTGTGGAGAGGCCCCTGGTGGAGCAGGCTGTCCCCCTGCAGCCCATGGGTCCCACATGGAGCAGATCTCCACGCTGCAGCCCCCCCGTGGAGGAGCCCCCGCTGGAGCAGGTGGATGTGGCCTGGAGGAGGCTGTGGCCCATGGAGAGCCCCTGCAGGAGCAGGCCCCGGGCCGGAGCTGCAGCCCGTGGAGAGGAACCCAGGCAGGAGCAGGGGTCTGGGGGGAGCTGCCGCCCATGAGGGGCCTGTGCTGGAGGAGTTTGCTCCTGGGGGATGGACCTCGTGGTACGGAGCCATGTGGGAGCAGTTCTTGAAGAGCTGCTGCCCGTGGGCAGCCCCCGCAGGCTCAGTTCAGGAAGGACGGCATCCCATGGGAGGGACCCCACGTGGAGCAGGGGCAGAGAGTGACCGAGAAGGAGCGGTGGAGACGAAGTGCTATAGACTGACCACAGCCCCCATTCCCCTGTTCCCCTGCGCCGTTCAGGGGGAGGAGGTGGAAGAGGGCAGATGAGAGGGAAGGTGATTTTGGTTTCTTTCCGTTGTTTCTCACTTCTCTAGCTTGTTAGCAATAGGCAATGAATTTTACTGTCTCCCTACTCTGAGTCTGTTTTGCCCGTCACAATAATTGTTGAGCGATCTCCCCATCCTTATCACAACCCTTGAGCCCTTTGTATTGTATTTTCTCCTCCTTTCCCTTTGAGGAGGGGGACTGAGAGAGTGGTTGTGGTGGAGCTCAGCTGCCCAGCTGAGTAAAACCACCACATGTGTCTAGCCTCTCTCAAACCACCTCCTAAGGGTTTGTACATAAAAGACCAAAAGCAGAAAACTCAGGTGGGTCAAAGAGCATTAAGCCATTTGTCACAGTGCAGTAGAATGGCCTCAGGTAACCAACCAGCCATGTGGAGATGCACTTCCACAAGATACAAATTACAGTGGAAAATGACCAACAAAAGGTAAAGGGGCAAAGCAAGAAGAGAGAGACAAGAGCAGGATGGAGGAGAACACCAAGATTTCCAGTGCAACACGGAGGAACCTGAAGAAAGGCCCATGGATCCTACTGGAAAGGGATTCCAGCAGCACAAGATCACAGTCACATGTATCTCATCTCTCACTACCCAGATGCTGCTGGGACAGTGCCAGTCCCAGTGCCTCCATCAATGCATCCATTCAGGAACAAAAGCCAAACCACAGGCTCTAGCACTGCATTTCAGTCCTCCCCTTCATGTGGACCCTACCTGGAGCCCCAGATCTCTCAAAAAGACAGGCTGTTCCAGGCTGGGAAGCCAAAGGCAGACATGCTGGTGTCTGTACACACAGGAGCTCACAATCTGTCCAAAACACCTCAGACCAGCATGAGAAGGAATGAGGTGCCTGAAGAAGCTGAGCACTTTTATCAGATCTCCTTTAACAGGGTGCTAGAAGAGAAGGGATAGGATTATTAGCAGAGGAAGAAGGTTTTCCAGAGGAGAGATGAGAAGGAGCCATGAGGACAGAGCTGTCTCACAGGACACACCACGAGAATGAGGCTCTGGGAGGGATAGCACGTTCCTCCCTCTCCATTTTTTGAAAACAGAAGAGTGACAACTGTCAGTGGCACAATGCAGGATGCTCCATCCAAAACTGCAGAGAAGGGCAATCTCCTGCCCCGGTGATGGCCCTAGACTCTGTGTGTGCTCTCACTGCACAGCTGAGGCATCTCTGCTGGCCCGCCCAGCATTGTCCCTGGCTGAGCCACCATGTCTGTGACCTCAGGATCTCCCTGCCATAGACAGCTGCTGCTGGCAAAGCCGCTGAGTGCCTGAGTAACTCCCACACCTACAGACTGCAACGAAGCTGTCAGAGCTGGCCCAGCAGGCCAGCCCAGGTTGCAAATCTGCAGCTGACAGGACAAGCCCTGAGCAGACAGGCCAGCATTCCCGGGTTGCAAGCAGAGCCTCTGGCACCTTTCATGAGTGGTTCTCAAGGGGATTATGCTTGCAAATGAACTCTGCCAGCAGAAACTCCCAAAGCAGCCACTGTGCAGTCAAGGGACCATCACCTGCTCTAGTCCTACCACATGCGGTCTCGGAAGGGTCTGTCTCAGTCAGGACGGTCCCACGCTGGCCTCTGCTCCCCCAGCCACAACCCCTGTGAAGGGGCTTACGGGTGCCATTCTCCTTCCCTGCCAAAGAGCAAAGCTCTTTGCCTAATGCCAGATGCTCATCGGGTTCTTTGCACAGTCATTCAATTTGTTTTTTTTTTTTTTTTCTTTTTCTAAAGATTTTCCTTTTCTTTAGAAGCTTTCCTTTCATTTTCTTTAGAAGCTATCCTGCTCCCACAGAGCTCAGAGAAATGGGTCTAGTTCTTATCTGCAGGTGTTTGCTGATAGCAGATGAACTCTGGCAGATCTTCGAGGAGGGTGTGTGCAAGGTGATTTCGGCCGTAAAGTCCTCATGGGTGGGGTGCGATTTTTTTATTTTTATTTTTATTTTTTTACCCTCCTCATTCGCCATTTACATACTTGCACTGATTTACAGATTCCCTGGGCCTTGGTGGGTTTACACCTCCTGAGGGAGGTTCGCCTGCAAACATGACTGCCAGGATGCAAGGGCAGGCGGGCCATCCTCAGCAGGGTGGGAGCCATGAATTGCTTTAACCTCGGAGAGATAGCCCAGAATGACACTGCAGTTTTTTCTCACTCTCCTGGGAAGTTGCACCTGATCCTGCAGCCTGATGTGGGGATGAGGGCTGGGCTGGCACCGCCCCGGTGATGTGGGACACTCCTGCTGGAGGCTCCAGGCAAGCTGTGGGTTTCACGGTGCTGCCAGCAATGCAGGGCGAGGGAGTGCAGCCGCCACGCAGCCCCTCTGGGGAGCAAGGGCTGAGGCTGGCCATGCCGTGTGCACAGCGGGACACAGCCAAGCGGGGCTGCAGGCAGCAGAAGGCTGCCTTTGTGCATGGCCGAACATCCTCGGAGGACAGAGGTACTGTCTCTTCACTCCCAATACGATTTCAATTAGATGAATAGCAGCGTAATCCCATCCAGTGCTCTGCTGGGAGCTGACCATCTGAGGGGCAGGTGACCTTCCCCAGCCGAGCGCTGAAAGGGGTCCCCCCAGGCAGGCACCCCCAACCCGCCCGGCCAAGCCCCTCCATCAGGACCATCTGCTGCTGGGCAGCCCCTCCTCCTGCAGCCCCCAGCCAAGACTGAGTGAGGCCGGCAGTGCCTTGGCAAACAAAGGCAGCCACATGGCTGGTGCTTTTAGCCCCAAGGGACAGAGGAAGAGGAGAGAGCGTGAGCCCAGAGCAGTCCTGTGTGCTCTTCTCCTTTGAGCAGATGGCTTCGGCAGCAGATCTCCAGGGGAAGATGGGAAACCAAAATGGGGAGTGTATTGTCCCCCTTCACCAGGTGATGCCACCACATGGAGGAGGATGAGAGGCTGCAGGGGACACACCATGTGTCCGCTCCAAACTGCTCCTGTCTCCTGCTGCCACGTCCCAGGCCAGGGACGTGTGTCTCCCACCGTCCTGGCCAAAGGGCAAAGCTGCTCCACCATCTGCTAGCAACAAACAGCAGAAGTGCAAGCGGCAAAGCTGAGAGCTCTCTTTTCTTTGAATCTGTCTGGGTTTTTGGAGGGAATTTCCTCTCACACTGAAATTCTCAGATTTTTCCCTAGTGCCAGAGAGGCAATTTGGGGAAAGTCTTGAGAAACCTAGGTTGTGCAACCAGGGGTTTAAAGTGATTTTCAACCCACAAGGCAACTGATGACATTTTTGTCAGCAACTATTACCAAAACCCACCAGTTCCACTGTAACAGCAAACCCTGCCCAAGGAGGAGTGTGGAGGGAGAGGACACCCAGACTTGGACTCTGCTGTGCTCCAGCTGCACACAAGCTCATCACAACCATCCGGCTCCTTGCTGTTCTTCTCCTCAAGCTAAGTCATCTGTTGCCACCTCAGCATTCATTTGATTTTTCAGTTGGTCCTCTGCCATTCACAACTGCCCATATGATTTCTAAATATCTAAAGTTGGGCAGGAATGACACCACATTTGTAGGACTTCACTCAGTGCTCCAGGACAGTTGAGCTCAACTCAGGTATTAAACCACCAGGTCCTCAGCACTGTGGTGCCCTCCTCCATCCCTCCAAACATCCCAAGGTGCTTCAGAGGAAATCCACCTGCAAGGGACACCCTGCGTCTCCCCACCTTAGGACAGATAGGAGATGCTGGCCCTTGGGAACAGCTCTGGTGCTGCAGTACATGGAGGAACACAACCCAGAGCTTTCCAAGGGGCAGCTTGGCAAACTCTGCAGGGCAACAGCAGTCATTTTCTTGCTAAAGTCAACAGCTCTGAGCCTGAATACACACAGCTGGGCACAAAGTGACTAGAGATCACATCTGCTGAATAAGAAGGGGTCATTGTTATGCTTTGTCACCCATTTCAGTGCAGATAGCACTTTAAAGCCATTTGGTTTTGCACTCTGAATAGTTAAAAAGGTCAGGCACTGAGCATGGGCAGTGGGGTGTTTTCCCAGCACTGGAGCGTGATGTGAATATTCCCAGGTGCAAATAGTTGTCTGAACATCCGCTGCCTTCCCAGTCCCACAGCTTTGATCTGTTCCCCAGCTGAGCCCGGGTGCACATTGTTCCCTGTCCCCATTCACCCTCCAGACCTGCAACTTGTTGCTGTGCATCAGGGTTAAAGCCAGCACCGTTGCAAAGGCAAATAGCAGAGCTGCCAGTAGATGAACTCTGGGAAGACCCGAGGGCTCAGAGGCAGGGCTCAGCCATGGTCTGACCCTGTAGCCAATGCCTTTAATTTATTGTCAGTCTGAAGTAGAGCCAGAACATGCTAATGAAACACTGGTTATTGGTTGCCAGTGAAAGTGGCGCTGCTTTCTCTTGCCTGAGCTTTTTTGTCATGGACTGCATGCTGGAAGCACTGTGCACGACAGGCACCCGCAGCCAGCCAGGCATGTTCCCCACCATGCTGCTCCCACAGTGCAATTACAAACCCAGACATAAATCGCGGTTAACCTTTGCTCTCTCTCATATGTTTGTCCAGAGGCTACAGAAATATTGCACAAGACACGTGATAGCCAGAGAAACAAAAATAACTTTTATTAAACTGTCCCAGAGTGGGAGGGAAGGGGGAGTTTTTGGAAACTCAGTTCTTTTCACAATAAAGGAAGGTGTTTGTGAAAATAATGCAAACCAGGTATTTTATCAGCAGTTAAAGGTATGTGTTTAGATCTCGAAAGGGACAGATACACACCCTCATGACTCATGTACAGTAGGGCTTTGCGCTCTGACTCTGACTTTGACGTCTTGTTTGCTCTTTTCAAAACCAAAACAACTCACTTTCCCATCAGCTCAGCTCTTTCCAGCTACCCTGACTTTAAAATTCTTGCTAATTTTCTTTCTCTTCTCTCTCTCTATCATTGCTACAAAACAAAGATGAACCTGTTCTAATTCCTTGTTATTTCTGAATGACATAGGATTAACGAGAGGGAGAGAAATCTGATTTTGCAAAACTAATTGAGGTTTAAATTGCAAGAAAAAATAAACACCCTGCTTTGCCCAATGCAGAACTGATTGCAAGATGTTTGTATGTACCTGCAGATAGAGATATCAACCAGCTGTGCATGTATTTGTGATGCTAAAACTGAAGTTACAAAGGCTGATAATATTGGGAAAGAAAATTCCTGTAGGCTGAAGCCCATGAAAGCAGGCACCAGAGAAGGTAGCAGAAAAGCCCCATGAATATCCAGGCTGAGATTTTTGAAGAGAAATCATCTATATTAGAGCATGCAAATATAGCCTCATGCATCTTTTGTGTTCACTTTCCATGAACCTTCGACTGAATGAGTTTTACTAGCACAAATGTTGGAGAAAAGTGAAGTTCAAAGCTGCATGCATGAGTAACCATGGAAACTGAATTTTAAATTTGCACATGCAAGTATTTGTATCCAAAGTACTTTGTACACTTGGCCAATGCGGAAAGAGGGACACCATCATGTCACAACTGGCCAATCGTAACTTAGAAACACAGCTTGAATTTCAAATATCACCTACTTACAGCAAAGCTCCGTCCGTGGAGCAGAGAAAAAAGAAATGTGAAAAAACCTGCCTAGAAATGCCATCTGCTCGTGAATATTCCACAATTAGCAGGGATGGATTCATTGGATACATTATGCATTGTGGATTATTCGCTCAGATCTAACAGTGATAGTGCAACGGGTATTTAAATATTGTAGCAAGGAACCTTTTCAGACATAGAAGGTGTATATGACCATCCCCATGTATGAATATGGATGTGCTTCTGTCCTGCAGGAATCTCTGGGAACAATAGCTGTGTGGTAAATACCTCGTCCTCTGCAGTGACAGAAAACCTAGAGCTCTATTATACGCTGCATTTTTGTTACCCTTTTTAGTCTTCATCCATCCTCTGCCCCAGCCCCTCCTCCCTCAGCTGGGCTGATAGAGCACCAAAGTCAGCTGCCATTTTAGCAACA